>NC_079473.1:11765298-12083376 GCF_026250575.1 Diorhabda carinulata
TGATAATATTTCTGTTACCAATTTCTGTTACTGTTCTCCCTGTGAAATATATGTTTTCTCTCACTTGGACTTGTTAACTTTATTACTCTTTTTCTTATTGCGTTATTATCAGCAAAATAAAAATTTATAAGATGGCAGATAAATATATATTATATACACGTTACCTATAGGCGTTTTTAGCATTGCAGTGACTTAAATTTCACGAGGGAAACGGTTTTTACTGCTAACATGGACAAGATGCCTTGAAAAAACGCACGGGCCTTTCAAATATCCAACAATAAATAATTTTTTTCATAAAAAAAATTATTTTTTATTTTATTTTTAACATAGATGCTAAATAATGTGGCCAAAGATATTCGTATAACCACTATTTAACAGGGTGATATTAATTTTGGTTCAAATAAAGTTAATTTTCGTTTTTTGAATGCATAATGAATCGTCCTTTTTAATTTGAATAAACAATCATGGCGGAATCATTGTATAGTAATTTTACAAATAATGGAAACCTAAAAATCACTTGTGATCTTATATAACTGATAGTAATGATATATAACTTTGTGGGTTATATAGTAGTGTTGAGTTACTAGTAGTGTTAAAATAAAACTTAAAGCCTCCAATAATCTCGTATATAATTAAAAGTAACATACGTTACTGAAAGTGTTGTTATATACTTAAAGTTAGGCAACCCGCGCATCGCGTTTTCAATAACTGACGTGAGAGCAGCTGAGTTTTAAAGAACATTTCAAGTGTGACAATGGTTAACACATGTTTGATATAAAACATAACCTTAATTTAACTAAGAATAAAACGTTTGTATTAAGTATAAGTTTTAAATATTTAAAAAGACATTCAAATGTCTTATGTATTATGTATTATGCAGGTTTTTATCCAAACCTGATCCCACTGCATACTAAAAACAATCAGTGCTTTTCGGTGTTAAAAATGAAGATGTATGAGGGTGTACATCAGAGCTTTAATCTATTACCTACTTAAAAGTGGTTACATGCATGTGCGGATTTCTAAACCTACCAAATATTTAAATTTCTTAGATGTTTACTAAAACAAGTTACCTACACTTAGGGCTCAATATATACCAATAATTTTACAGAAGGCCACAGAGGCAGTTTTTGGTCAACAAACACAGCAAAGAAATGAAAATAATAATGATCTAAAAGTAATAGTTGAGAAGCAGCCTTAATGTAGTAGTAGTAATAAGAACATTTTCTGCCGTCGTTGGCGTTGGACTGCTATAATTTTGTTCTGTAATTTGAGGAATATCTGGTGGCGGAAAAAATTCATTATTTATCTGTCTAACAGTAGCAGTAACCGGTACACAATTTACGATTCGTTTAAAATTTTTTGTCACTTTCCGCCGAAACGCAGAGCTGTGCTTTATTTTTTTCCAATATCGTAACATAGCGATATTTTACAATAATAAATTAATGTTTATTACACTGCTGCTGCTCACTACTCACAAACAGCTGGTGTTAGTACTGTTAGTATTAACTTTGTATCTTAATAATATATTCTTATTCGACAATCGACACCGGCAACCATTTTGTCAATAGTCATTTGTAATAAGTTTATATAGATATATAAGGGCAATTTATTTTACTTAAGGTAACCGATGTATATAAAAGAAATTGTTGTCCCTAACTTGGTTACCAAAAGTTTTTTAATAGGATATACAAACACTAATAATCCCCAATTTTTTAAATTGTGTTTAGAAACACTATTATATAACTCAGAGCCTATATAGTTATATAATCTAGGTAACGGAAAACCTTATATAAATTTGTTATAAACACATTGGTAACAGTTACTACATGTTTTATTAAATGGTGATGGAAACAGTTATACCACTTCTTTATGTACCCACAAGTTACAGAAATTTTATAAAACCGTAATATAACTGTGTTACTAAAAGGTGATCTTACAAAACTTCGTAACCTTTTTATATAATTTCATTACTTTTATATAGTATCTATATAACTAGAAATCACCATAAGTTACAGAAAATGTTTATTGGAGTATTTCAATTTTATTCCAGAGCCGATATCTATTCGAGTATCCTATCACCTGAAGTTTTTTATTTCTCTAGTCAAATTCTGAGGTATTTTTTAAATTTTTTGGCATAAGCTTATGAGCCAAATACACTTAGTTTCGGTGGTTTACCCTCAATCCACTTTTCCATTAAGTTTACTCTTATATTAATTAAAATAATTTAATATTTTAGTGGAATAAAAGGCGACGTGTTTTCCTTTCAGGTAATCATCAAAAGACTGATACAACTTTTTATTAACACAACATGACATTACTTCACATTATTTTTAACAGTGATACCAGCTAATAAAATAAAAACATTATTTATTAATACCAAACTTTTGTTTGATATCCAAACATAAACATATACTAATATCCCCACTTATCAACAAAATTCAAGTAAATTTATCAGCCTGAAATGCTTTTCAGAAAATAGACTCTTCGTTAAAACATCTAATGGCATTACATCAGTTGATAAATACTTCATCTTTATAACCTTATTTAATATTGTTTTCCTTACAAAAGATGATGTCGTACATCTATATGCTTTGTTCCTTTATGATACATCGGATTGCATGCATGGGAGCGCAACAGTCTTTTACTTTGAGCACTACATCTGTTTACGTTATTGTGAACATGAAATCATAGTCAACATCAATATGCCAAAAATAGTAGAAATTTCACGTTCAAACGCTAAATCTAGCAATTCAATAAAGGCAGAGTTTGGTAAAGAAATAAATGGATCGAAAAAAAAAATTGAGATGACGAAACAAATAGAAAAACTATATATTATCGACCAGAAGGATGGCAAAATTGGACAAACGTATGATAATCCCGCAAGGAATAAGTTACTCGAAGACAATTATCGAGAGATACAGAAGGTTGCAAGACTCATATCTCACCTTTGCTAATTTTACTAGCTAGATGCAAAGATGAACTTCACAACAAGATGTCACATAAACATAAAAGAAAAACTAAATGATGTTGTTGTTAATACTCATATCATATCAATATTCAACTTATTTTTATTGTTCCATATTGAGTTTATTAAAAAAGTCTATATCAGAATAATTCTTATTGCTAGTTTTTTCTATTGTAATCAAAATGTAATTATAATTCCTGTTACATTCCATTTGTTTTTATTTGATGTTCATGTTTCAATTATGAAACAAAAAAAACTATGGGCGTTAGCAACGAAAACAAATCCAAAACTTTGAAAAATTAATAGAAATAAAAAAACAAAAATTCCTAAACAAATTATCCTTCAAATAGTTTCTATGTATTTTTCGTTTATCAACTTCGCACTTGAATAGAAAATAGCTAAAATTTTTCTAATTTCACTTTGACTGGAAAAAAAAATGGAAGAAACAGTTTTATTGCAAAATCCTAAGAATGGGTGCTCGGTAACTTTGATCTAAATCTCGTTGTAGGCTAGGATTCTCAATCAACTGATGGTGATCTTCTTCGAGTTATAGTTTCGAGAAATCTGAAAGATTGGAACATTATTTACCATTATTTGTAGCTAACGATGCTTCAAGGTATAAAAAGCAATTAACCCTTCTCACCACAAATGTTGTTTATCTAGGTTTCTTTGTCCTCCGAAAAGGGTTTCTTGGACACTATTCAACAACAATCATATATAAAGGAAAATAAGCTAACAAATTTGCCATAGTTTCTTCAGTCCACAGAAGCTGATTGATGAACATAGATCTCCCGGAAAAATCGCCACAACCTTTGCTCTTTTTATATTTTGTCTTCTTCCAAATATACCTATAAAAGAGCCATTTTTTATTGGTTTGCTGAATTTAAACTTGGTCGTTCAGACACCGATCGTGGTGAACGTTGTGGTCGTCCAATTGAGATGGTTACTCCAGAAAACATCAAAAAAGTCCACAAGTTGGTTCTATCTAATCGTAAAGTGAAAGTGCGTGAGATAACCGATGCCTTAAACATATTAGAAGGCAGTATGTTTATAATTATGCATGAGCATTTAAGCATGAGAAAGCTTTTTACAAGAACGGCACCAAGAAGTTAGAGAAGCGTTGGAATTATTGTTTTGCTCTTGAAGAAGATTACATATTTGAATAATATGGATTTTTGGCAAAAAATGTGTTTTTCTTAGTTAGTCACACATCTACGGATTTTTCTTATATTTTTTATCTTCTAATTTATCAACTGACAGATAAGGAAAACATCTCATTATTAACATTAATTTAAAAATAGGTTTAAAAGCACGCAAACGCATAGCGACATAGCTGGAATTTGCAGTGTATGTAGTCTATTTAGCATTTCCATCGAATTATGACATCGATGTTTGAGAATGTTTTAGAACTTGAAAATATTACTTGAATATTATCTCAAATCCCTTATATTTGAAACTTAACTTTACATATTGGATTTACTGGATACCTAATAAGTCTGTTTAAAATAAATTTCTACTGATTTACTCAAATGATGAATTACTGAACTATTGTCAAAATGAACACACTTTATAGTCTCACGCTACACCAACATTTTCCCTTGCACTTACAATTGGGATTAAAACTATGATAATTTTTATAATTATAGTGAAATTAATCAATTTGGATCTAAAACAATCCGAAATTAGATCAAATGCTTCTTGGAATATTGAATATTTGAATTCATTGTTTGTTCGATAATCAAATTACACTGACTTGTTGGAACGTACACTATTATATCAATTTTTAGTTCTCCGTCCGGCCAAATATTACGGTACTAACGTTATTATGAATTTACAAATCATAAACAGTATACATATGCCAAAAAAAGCAAAGTGACTTCCAAACGTTGAATCTGACATTTCAACAAAGATGAATACCACCAGTTACAATGTTTCAGCTGAATTTTCTCAACAAAATGTAGAGATTGGTAAAAAAATAAATAGATCGAATGAACAAATTATTCCTCAAGAAAACAAAATTAATAAGACGGAACAAATGGAAAACGAAACTGGAAAATCATATAATCACGCAGATGATGAGGTAGATCCAGACAATCTACAAGCGATTAAGAAGGTTGCGAGACTCATGAAACACATTTGCGATTATGCAAAATTAAGATACAAGGATTAAGGACACAAGTTATAACAAAGATACAGAACGAAAAATCAATGATGTAGAAATACAAAATTGTTGCTTTTGTTCCATTTAAACTTGGATTAATGTTATTCATACTTTTAGTTTTTCTTATTATAAACGAATTCTTAATAAAGTTACTGTGACATTTAATGTTTTCATTCAAACAACGTAACAAAAAAGTCTGATTGTAGGTAACTAAAAAAAATTTTTGACTAAGAAAAAACATGAAGTACTGGAAATGTATTATTCTAATTTTGTACTTTTTACTAAATTACTAGGTATAACATTTTTTCGATACAGGTCCAGATTTGTTTCTAGCATAAGATTATACATAAAAGATTATGACTTAACGAAAAATAATTTTTTGGAGTTATAAATGGCTCATATGTGTAATATTTCTGTATTGACAGTTTCGATAAGTGGAAGTTGTTCTAAATAAAGAAGAATGGCAACGATTTCTCTATCATCCGGGGTTCCAGCTCGATTTTGCGCATTCTTAAGCATGCGTACTGTAGACAAAGTGTCGCGAACGAGAGTAAAAATGAATATTGTCCATATAGGAGTTTTACATATATGAAATGGACACATATACGATCTATCATAATACAGGTTGTACTACACCAAATTCCAGCTAATGAGAAGTTTAAGTTGTTAGTGAATATTCACAATTGTAAAGAAGAAAAAAGAACAGTAACTTTAATTCAACAATATTTTAATAATTATGAACACGTGGTTGAGTTACCCTTAGAAAACTTCAATAATTGGAAGTTTAGGGTTGAAGTAAAATAGAAACAAATAGTTGTTGCATTGGAAATAGCAGTAGATCACTTCAATACATATTAGAAGAAAAAGTTATCAACCCCTAATTGCACAACAAATAAATTATATCATTTATAGAATTTTTATTTCAATTATTCAATTCAACAATTATTTTTATTATTTTTAATCGGTGACATTTATTATTTACAATTGTAATATTTTTCTTATTCTGGTTGATTCTTGATAATGATAACAAAAAGAGTTCTCAGTACCAATTTTGGGAAAGATTCAAAAACTCCAAGCCACTGATAGAAGTAAAAAAAATATGAAAAAATATTAATGGAAGAGGAAACTTAAATTATGGAAAGAAAAGAAGCACGTGTGAGTAGCACAAGAAAAAAATTATTCTTCTAAATTTTCAAATTAAGAGATTTAAATTATTAATTGATTGTTTTATTTATATTATATATTATATCATTCTTCCTCAACTTCTTATATGTCTTTCGTGATATTTTTTTTATTTTTGTTTGTAATAACATGTTACTTCCGCCAATTTGCATAATTATATTGATCAATAGATCACCTACATCAAGAATATCAAAATAAAAAAATCAAAAAAGAAATATTGTATTAAAATTAATGAAATAGAACTAAAAATTTGTATATGAACCATTTAAAGAATTCTTTACTATATTTATTTACAGAAACGTTATTATGAATTTTTGTCAACTGTCTTAATAATTCTACTACCGCTTTCCCTATGGTGGGAAATCGTACTGGCTAGACAACAAACAACGCAGCCACGTTCTACATCGAGATATGCTGCAATAGGAAAAGATTATTTCTAGATATGGTTTACAAATAAGGAACAAAAAAGCTATCAATGATAAAGATTATAATGGATTAGGGAAGGGTGTGCTGGTGAAAATAATTAAAGATGTTAATAATCTTAAGTATCAGAAAGAACTAACTACTTACAATTATTGAATATTCTAGTTCTGTATGTTATATTCTATTGCAACATATTTTGATATGGTACGTGGCTGTGCTGCTTGTGACCTACCCAGTAGGGTGAAGTAATACTCAACGTAGGAAACGTGGTAGTAAAATTATTAAGACAGTTGAAAGATTTCAAGAATAAGATGCACTAGCGTAGGTCTAAATAACGTTTATGTTTTATTTTATTTTTACCATTCGACACATGTTTCTTTTTTTAACGATACATATTGGAAGAGGACAGAGTATTGCCAACATCTTAAAGTAGCCACTTTGTATAAATGTGAAATATGTTAATCATACAATTATCACTGCTTGTTTTTACAAAATATTTAGCATACCCTAATTATAAAATCACATTTTTCAACGCCAATGTGTGAATATCGAGTTGCTTCTGAGAAACGGTAATAAACTACTGTGGATAGGTATATCATATTTGACTTTGAAAAAAGTTCAAAGAAGAACGAAAAGTAATAACTGGAATCTGTAGGCTGAATTCAATATATGAAAAGATTTTTGAATTATACTTTGATTATAGAAATTTGAAGTAGAAATATATCGAATGGAGCACATTGACATTGTGCTTTTTGCATATTTAATCATTTCATCGATGTTATAAAATCCTCCTCAGTGGAAATATCAGAAATTCAGATTAAATATATCATCGAGATATTCTTTCGATTTCTTAGTATCCAAGTAAAATTCAAAAACGTTTTAGAGTAAAATACATGATCATCAGTATGCATACAGGTGTTGTAATAAAATTCCGAAAGTGTTTTTAGGGTTTCCTCGAGGTCTACACACGGTGCATTCCACTAAGCGTTCACTCGTTCAATACAAGACAAGAGTTTGTTTAGAAATTTGATGTGGCGGACTGTTATTCCTTATCTCCCATACAGTTCGGATTTAGCCTACAGTGATTTTCACCTCTTCTTAAATTAAAAGAACACTTAGGTGGCAACCGCTTCAAACTAATCAAGGATTAAGGCTAAGTAGAGTTCGCACGGTTCGTCAACGGATTGGCGGAAGACTGCTTCGACTTAGAAATACAAGAGCATCTTCTTCAGGAGTGTGTTGAAAAAAAAAATGGAGAATATGTTGAGAAAGAGAAAAAAGTTTGAACTTTTCAGAGATATATAATTAAAGGCGAATATAGTATATTAGTAAATTATTAACCAAAGCTGGCGATTGGGCAATCATACGTAATAAAATTCTTTGTTGCCTGTTAATAAGAACAATAAAGAAATAATGAAAATTTTATTAGCCAGATCCTGTAGGGAATGGGAAAAGTCTATAATTGATTGGTACAGGAATCAAAAAGATTTGGCTTTAAGAAAAATGGCGAAAATAATAAATATATGGAAGTGCAACGGCAATTGACGATTGAGTTCTTCGACTATCTAGAGATTTGTTCTTGATAGTTGCACTGGCAGTTATATACTCATGAACTGGCCTGCACTGGTCCAGCTCCAGTGCAGCTACCAAGAACAAACCTTATACACTCACGAACAGGCCTTCACTGCTTCAGTTCCAGTGCTGCTACCAAGAACAAACTTTAGGTGTGCTTATAACGAATACGGATGATGGGACTAAATCGATAGAAAATCGAGTAGCAAAATAATGGGGTTCTCAAATAATATTTTTAAAGCAAAAACAGCAACCTCCAAAGAAACAAAGTTTGCCGAGTGCTGAAAAAATAGAAGTATTTGTTAAGATAAGTAAGGAAAGTTCTCCGGAAAATAGTGGAAAGTTTGAAAATGAAAGAGCCAGGTAGTTGGAGCATGTGTGCAGAAAGGAAGCAAATAGCATTGTGCAAATGAAGGACGGTATTAGAATAAGAAGGATATGACGGATATGATTGGTAACATTGGTTTTAAATAGAGTGGAAATAACTGAAGAGAAAGAACAGACGACTGCAAAGGATATTTATATATTTGAAATTGATTATATTGGAATGAAGGATTGTAAAACAAATCGAAAATTTGATAGATTGATACATTTTATTATCGATTGAAAATATATAAAGCTTGATAATGAAGAAAAAAAATCCTCGGATCATTCTTCTGGGGTTAACTAATATGATATAGATATGCTGGCGGATTGTCCTTTTAAGCCGGTGGCATCATTGATGATCATAATTCCAGCAATATGATAATAATCTAATTCAAAAACGTTATTCACATTCGCTGAATCCACATTAGATCAACAGGATACTGTATGACAATCTGCAAACAAAAATTCAAACATATCTAATGCATTACATCCCCATATTGTCAATTTTTTCAAATAAGCTCCTTTGAAATCTATCGGAATTGTTTCGGAAGATGCCTCTCCTAAATTTATCGAATCACCATTTTCGTAGTGGATAACCATCCCTTGAAATTTCGGAATAATTCTAGATGATCTGAAAATAGCTACTGTGATTCCTATCATTTTATTTCTTCTACCGTTGATTAATTTCGGTTGCAATGGACTACCTACTTCAATAGGTATCATCTCTCTAGCTAAAAGCGGCGTTGGCCGAGAAAAGTGTGTGGAGTACGATATTGCATTGTTGGGTTTTTTCGTAGTAAATGGATCTTTTAAAATTGATCGCCAATAATTAATATATTCAAAAGCGTTAAGCGCGTAATACTAACGTACAACTGCCATAGAATTGAACACAGCATCAGGAAAACAGGTCTCATATTCTAAATAGTATTGGTCAACAAAAACAAAAAACATCTTTAACATGTTAATATCGTCATTAGTTAATTCCAATTTCGCTTGATTAACTATTCCAAATTAATAAAATAGTATCTTCATGTTAACTACGGCCGAATACATAGTTAAGAGAAAGTAATTGATATTTGCATAATCAGAATCTTCTTTTTTAAAGGTGAATTTCTTCACAAATCCAATTAAAGTTTGTGCGATTGTAAAATAATGTTCTCCCGTGTTGGGTAAATTGAGCTCCAGCTCATGAGCAACGTCTGAATCTGAGTTTTTAGCGACCTTAAAAATAAGGTTAGTATGATTAAAAAGTTTTAATTTGTTAAAAATAATACTTTTCTGGTTTGTGTTTAATAATATAGGTATTAGTTTTTTTACTTTCTGGCCTACTGTTAAGATATATGAAAATAAAAAAAAAAAAGAAGAAGTCAGTTAGTGAGAATCATAGAGAATTATCGAGAATTATTCATCATTAAGGTTAAGATGATATATTAACAAGATTTGTATTGTACATGGAGTTGATAAATAAAAAGTGTATAAGAAGAAAGAGTATAAGTTAATTATTTAAAAAACAACAGGTTATGGGCCCAGGTGATTCTGTGGATAATTAAAATATAAAGAAAATGGCTAATTCACAAATAAAAAATATTTATAACATAGAACTATTGAATGGTGAAAATTATTACTCATGGAAATTTAGAGTGAAAATATTACTAGAAGAAAAAGATGTGGCAGAATGGATAGAAAAAGAATTTGTGGAATCAGATTATACAGTGGAAAAAGACAAAAAGGAAGCTATGAAAAAAAATAAGTTATGTAAGTCATTGATAATACAATGTTTGGATGATAAGCAATTAGAATTTGTAACGGAGAAAAATACAGCCTATGGTATGTGGCAAGCTTTAGGAGATATTTATGAAAAAAAAGGATTACCCGGGCAAATGATGCTAAGAAGAATGTTAATGTCATTAAAATTAAAAGAGAATGAAGATTTGGAAGGTTATTTGACAGAATTTGATGATCTTGTTAGGAAGATAAGAGCTACAGGAGCTGTTATGAGTGATGAGGACATTGTATGTATGTTAATGATGGGGATGCCTCCAAGTTTTGAAACAGTTATAACAATATTAGAGAATATGGATCCTAAAGTGTTAACAATAGATTTCGTCAAAAGAAAATTTAGAAGTGAAGTAGAAAGAAGAAAAGCATTAAAATCTGAACAATCAACTTATGAACAAAAATCAGCAGTATTTAATACTACAAATACTAGAAAAATAGTGTGTTTCCGGTGTCATAAGGAAGGACATATGCAAAAAGACTGTAAAGAAAGTGTACCAGGGCAATAAAATTCAAGAGTTGTGCAAGGTGGTTTTACAAGAGGTAGTTTCAGAGGAAATTATAGAGGTGGTTATAGTAGAGGAGGTTTTCGAGGATATGCAACTCCAAGTAGAGGTTTCACTCGAGGTAGAAGTTATCATACAAACTACAGAAATCAGGGAAATCATGTAGAGGTGAACAAGAAACAAAGTTCCGAAGATCAGGAAGAGCAAGATGGAATATGTTTTTTGATGAATGGTAATGAAAGTAAGATTGTAAGTAACGATAATATCTCATTCTATATAGATTCAGGCTGTACAGATCATTTAGTAAATAATAACAAATATTTTTATGAATATTTAGAATTAAAAACACCAATTAACATAGCAGTAGCAAAGAATAATGAATATTTGAGGGCAATAGGTATTGGAAATATTAAAGTTTTGAGTAAAATAAATGGAAAGATCATTGAATGCATAATAAAAAATGTTTTTTACGTTCCAAATTTAAGGAAGAATTTATTATCAGTAAAAAGATTAGAAATGTCTAATGTATCTGTAGTTTTTGAGGGTGGTCAGGTTAGTTTATATAATGAAAATAAATTGATAGGAGTAGGATTTAGAAACAGGCTTTATGAGATTATTTTTGAGTATAAGATAGAAAATCGATGTTTTATGATTGAAAATGATGACAATGAATCAAAGATGTGGCATAAAAGATTAGGGCATATGTGTAATGCAAATTTAAAGTTATTAGTTGATAAAAGAATGGTAAAAGGTTTGGAAAATGTAAATGTAAATAAAATTGATTTTTGTGAAGCCTGTGTAAAAGGTAAAATGACAAAACTTAGATTTGAAACAAGATCACATGCAAAAAGATTATTAGAGATTGTTCTTACTGATGTTGTTGGACCAATAACGCCACTAAGTCACGATGGGGGTAAATATTTTGTTACATTTGTGGATGATTTTTCTAATTTTTGTACAGTGTATATCATAAAAGGTAAAGATGAGGTGTTTAAGTGTTTTGAAGAATATGTAAATATGGTACAATCAAAATTTAACATAAAATTGGCAGTGCTAAGATGTGACAATGGAGGGGAGTATATTTCCAAAGATATAAAAGATTTATGTAAATCAAATGGAACTGTTTTAGATTATACAATACCATATACGCCACAGCAGAATGGTAAAGCTGAGAGGTTTAATAGAAGTTTGTTGGAAAAGGCAAGAACAATGATAGAAGAAGCCAACCTGCCAAAAACATTTTGGAATGAGAGCATTAGAGTAGCTGCTTATATTTTAAATCGTAGCCCTAGCAAACATTTAGAAAATGTTACACCAGCAGAATTGTGGTATGGTAAAAAACCTGATATAAAAAATATTAAGATATTTGGATGTACAGCATATGCTCATATACAAAAACAATTTAGAGAAAAGTTTGATCCAGTTTCTGAAAAAATGATTTTTATAGGATATACAAATACAGGTTACAGATTGTGGAGTATAAAAGGAAAAAAGGTGATAGTAGCACGAGATGTTATATTTAATGAAACTGATTTTATTTATAAAATAAAAAAAGCAAGTATTGAAATAAATAATAGAGAAAAAAACAGTTTAGAAGAAGAACAAATAGATAAAGAAGAAGAAAACGTTGAAATAGAATCCGAAGAAGATGAGAGTAATGATGAAGCTCATAAAAGAAAAAATTTTGAAAGAATAAAAAGGAAAGTCAAAATTCCAGAAAAATATAATGATTATGAATTATATATGGCATTTGATGCAGTATCATTTGTAGAAAAAGTACAAGAGACAGTGGAGGAAATAGATAATAGAAGTGACAAAAATATGTGGATACAGGCTATGAAAAGGGAAATTGATTCAATTGAGAAAAATGAGACATGGAATGAAGTAGAGAAACCGGAAAAAGCAGAAATTTTGACAGCTAAATGGGTATTTGCTAAGAAACCATTAGAAACAATAATGGAAGACAGATACAAAGCGAGATTAGTTGTACGAGGATGTGGACAGAGAAATACTTATGATTATGATGATATATATTCACCTGTGGCAAAAATGACAACAATAAGGACTCTTCTAACAGTGAGCAATCAATATGGATATTATATAAAACAACTTGATGTGAAAACGGCATTTCTAAATGGAGATTTAAAAGAAGAAATATATGTTTATGCGCCAGAGAGGGTAAATTGTAAACCAGGATGTGTTTTAAAATTGAATAAAGCTCTTTATGGCTTAAAACAAGCTGCAAAATGCTGGAATATAAAAATAAATACATATTTATTAAATTTAGGTTTTACAAGATCAGAAACTGATTATTGTCTATATACAAAAGTTGATGAAGATAAACAAATTATGTATTTATTACTCTATGTGGATGATATCATATTAGCAGGGCAAAAATTAAATAAAATTGAAATTTGTAAAAATGATTTAATGAGATGTTTTGATATAAAAGATAAAGGAGATTTAAAGAATTTTCTAGGACTTGAAGTAAATTATATTAAAGAAGAAGGAATCTTGGAATTAAGTCAAAGAAGATATTTACTTGGAATATTAGAAAGATTTAATTTTGATAATTGCAATCCCACAGCAACACCTATAGATCCAAAGTTTAATATTTTTGAAAATAAAGATGATGAATGCACACTACCAGTAAGACAATTAATTGGATGTTTAATGTATCTGATGCTTGGAACAAGACCAGATATCAGTTACTCAGTAAATTATTTAAGTAGATTTCAAGATAAAAATAATAGTTTGGTGTGGACAGGATTAAAAAGAATTTTAAGATATTTAAAAGGAACAGTTGATATGCATTTAAAATTTGAAAGAAAAAATAATGAAAGTTTGTTTGAGTGTTATGTGGATTCTGATTGGGGAAGTGAAGTGGTAGATAGAAAATCAGTGTCAGGATATTTAATTAAATTATTTGGTAATATAGTGATGTGGGTAACAAGAAAACAAAATTGTGTGACTCTTTCAAGCTCAGAAGCTGAGTTAGTGGCATTATGTTCCGCAGTACAAGATTGCTTATGGTTTAAGAAATTATTGTTTGATATGAAAGTCAATATTCAAAATTTTAAAATATATGAGGACAATCAAGGATGTATAGCTTTGATAAAAAATCCCGAAAATAACAAACGTGTAAAACATATAGATATAAAATACAACTTTGTGTGTGACATTTTAAATACAAAGAAAATGGAATTAACTTTTATTGGAACTAAAAATCAAGTAGCAGACATTTTAACAAAGGGGCTCCACAAAAGACAGTTTTATAAGAATAGAGATTATTTAAATTTATGTTAAGATATTTTGTTTATTATTAATGTTAATAAAAGAAAAATCAAAATATAATATTTGAAATTTCATAGAAAAGTATTAAGAGAGGGTGTTAAAAATAATACTTTTCTGGTTTGTGTTTAATAATATAGGTATTAGTTTTTTTACTTTCTGGCCTACTGTTAAGATATATGAAAATAAAAAAAAAAAAAGAAGTCAGTTAGTGAGAATCATAGAGAATTATCGAGAATTATTCATCATTAAGGTTAAGATGATATATTAACAAGATTTGTATTGTACATGGAGTTGATAAATAAAAAGTGTATAAGAAGAAAGAGTATAAGTTAATTATTTAAAAAACAACATAATTAACAAGTGTTACTCTCAACCTAACATAAAAAGAAAGGTCTGACATCTCCCTTTACGTTTCACAAAATATCTGTCCCCTAAATTAATACTGTTCAGACTGCTTGTATCTATAAAACGTCAACAACAATATTCATATTTATCAAATCGAAATTATTGTCAATTCTTTAGAAATAATCGTTACGACTAATATTTTAAAGGTCCGCCTTTTATGAATTGAAAATTAAAAACAAATTTAACTTTATCAATTGTTTGTATTACATGTATGATATCCGAGCGCTTTTAAATAAAACTAAATTGATCTTATTACATCACGTGTATTTATTTAACATGCTCACAAAACTGCCAGGTTATGCTCCTCATCTCTTGCCTCAACCTCTCAAGCCTGTTGAGCCAATTTATTGTAACATGAATTGCTAATTGTCTCGGCTGGAGTAACACTTTATTATTAATTTTTTTATATCTATCTAAAGTGAAGAGTGCGAAATGCACTTCCCAACAAGTTTTACACACTATTTTTCCCACGACCACGTAAAAAATTCTTAAAAAACGTATTTTTTAAATAAGAAAGTCAATTAAATAATATCACACATAAGTTGAAAAGTATATACACACGTGTGCTGAAAAGTTGAAAAATTCTAAAAAATATTTTTTATTTTGTAATAGTAGACATGACAAAAACGAAAAGAATGATTATGAAATATTTTATAACTAAAGAACAGAAAAAGGATAAATAGAACAATGAATTTTTTGTAACTATATTAGATACCCAACAAGAAATAAATAATTATTGATGATTTTGTTTTCATTTTTTTTTGAGACGTTATAAAATTTAAATGTAAAGTTGTTATTATAACAATTACTAAATTGCAGTGGATTTTGTAATATTGCATTATTGCTGGTATCCCTAACATGTGTTCATTGCCTCTTGTTGCTGTAAACAAACTTGCATTGTTTTTGGGTTATGCAGTGTCAGTATGTTGTTCAGCATTTTGTTAAACACTATGTTCAATGTTTCTATTTGCAGCTTCTTTGTTGAATGTGCTACTTGTTACCAATAGCATTCATTATTTTATTAACAGTCATCAATCTATTAGATTGCAGAGTTATCTATGTATGTATATAATTTTTAAACTTTTAACTTACTTGTAAAATCAAAAAATGTTTTCCTTTATTATGGAGAATATATATTCATTCAACTACTTTATACATTATCCGGTAATAGTAATAACACTTAATTTTAACGCTTAATTACCTAGCAGAGACTAGTATGTGTTTGAACACAAATTACAACACACTTTCCATTTTCATTATAACCTTAAAAAATCATATTGTCTATTTCTTCAGTCTTTTAAATTTTGCCTTTTGCTTTTCGGCACCCAGCCAGATTCATATTGTATCGCGTATTCCCTCTATCGTTCGAGACCATATATAACTTAAGAGAAAGAAGCATTTGAATACATGTATGTTTTATTTTTTAGTACATGTGTGAAATAAGCTACTCCCTCAGGTAAAAATGGGTATGCAATCTATCATTTTCATAAGTGGTCGTAGGAAAATATATTTTACTATATTGTATATATACTATCACCATTTTTTCTATAATTTCGGAGAAAGCATGCTCATTGACTAGCAATATTTGTTAGTACTATTGATTAAGTATTATTACTTCATGAAATTAAAATTAAAAAAAAAGACAAGACTTAAAACTGAATTTGAATGATTAACCTAATAAAACTATGAGTTATTGAAAAAAATGATCATATTGTGTAAATTTGAATATATATATATATATATATATATATATATATATATATATATATATATAAATCTGCGCAAATTAATCATATTAATGAGAGAATACGTTTCTTTCATATGAGTATCTGTGATATTCTGCACATCCTCATAAATCCATCGATTTTACGATTATTGCCATAAACAATTTCACGTACTTGCTTACATGAAAACTTTTCTCTAATTTGCTACCTTTCGCAATGATCTTTTTACGAAAATTTCGTATCAAAATCAAGAGCTTGAAATTAGAATTATAATAATAAGTTGTATTATGATTTTCAATTTCATAGATATAACACTCCAAATCAACGGTTCTATTTTACACGAAAATTTAATAAAACATCTACGAGATAATGGAAGACTACAAAAAGAGCGAGAAAGCAATAGCATTCGCAAAACACTTACAAAATGTTTCTCAAACAAAATATGCTTTAACAGATGAATATGGAATCAATATAAATCGATATATAACTTTTCCTTACTAAATGGAACTTCCACTTCAACAATAACAACAAAATGAGTCCAAGCCGCCATAAATCTCCTAGTAATAAAAAAGTCCCCGGACCATAGTTTAATTACTATCAAACTTCTTCAACAACGACCTTAAAAATCCATTAAAATGGTAACATAAATTTATAAGGCAATATTCAGAATTGGTTATTCTCCAATTCAGTGTAAGTGGAAACCTGTCGTAGACAATGAAGCCAATGAAATTACAGTCTTGAGATACTTCGGAGCGTATCCTGAAAATTCATTAACCGATGCGGAGAGAATTTGTGAAATCAGAGATAAGTATTCACAGTATTCTTAAAAAAAACAAGAAATATTAGATTATTTACACTGAATCTGAATTGGAATCAGCTATTGTATGAGCATGACGAAGCCGCACCACACGGTAGTGCGCTTGTAAATAACTTTTTACAGAATCATTTTGAGGACCGATGGATAGCACACGATGGACCGCATTAATGGCCTCCTCGTTCTCCGGATATCACCCCATTAGATTTTTTCTTTGGGGTCGTATAAAAGATATCGTGTATGCTTCGCCGCTAACTACAAAAGAAGACTGTCACGAAAAAGTTCGGAATGCATTTTGCATTTCGGGTTTTTAAGAGGAATCCATAAATGTTTGGAAGTTGAGGGCAACCATTCCGAACATTTACTTAAGTTTAATTTTTAGTTTTATTCCTCTCTTTTTAGTGTAATGGTTTTAAATATTTTAATTTTTGTAACGTTAACTTTTGATTTTCGTTGTTCGCCATCGGCAGATGATATTTAAAAACCATGAAAATTTCAGTTATTTGAAAACGGGACACTTTGGCAACGCTCACGAGTCAAGCTGTTTTCATTGCTTGTTTGTTGATATGTTAGCTTTTATATTGCTCGCTCCAGAGAACCAGCAATTAAAAACCATGCAAACTACATTTTTTTCAAATTTCCACAAAAACCGTTAATTTGACATATACGAATTTAATAACGAAGTCCCCTTAATTTAAAGCGAAGAATCCAATGGTACAGAGAAAAATGAGGGTTGACATTTGAAAAAAGTTTTCGAAATTTTTAGATACCGATTTTAAAAGCTGTAAGTATTTGTTCAAATACCAAAATTATTAGATCTGACTCACTTAAACTATGTATGTCCAAAAATTTCGAAAATGTGAAATAATTAAAAAATGGTGGACTTTAGGCATACTATGCCTCATAAATTAAATTGAAATTTCGCATAGATTCCAAAAATTAAATAGAAACCATTCCTCTTAAAATAACGAAGTTGGAATTCACTTCCGGTATAACCGAAGTTCCAGATAACTGAAATTATTTTAGCTGAAACGAGCATTTCGGAATATTCATACAAGCAAAAAGGGAATAAAAATAGATCCAACAGTTCCATATTCACCACAGTTAAATGGAACATCTGAAAGCCTAAATCGAACTTTGCTAGAAAAAGCGAGATCAGTTATATTTGATGCTAAAATGGATAAAATGTTTTGAGGAGAAGTAACAAGAGTAGCAGCATATCTTTTTTATATATTTTATCAGCATATTCTACAAGAACATTCCAAAATAAAACCCCGTATGAAATGTAGACAAATAAAAAAACAGATTTACTAATTCTACAAATATTTGGGAGCGATACTCATCCAAAAATATTAGGATATCTGAAGGAATTGAATGAAAGAAGTGAAACGTTTAAAATGGGGAGTTACTTTAAAACGGATACAGACTATGGGATGAAAAATACATATACAAAGAGATGTTATGTTTAGGGAACTTGAAAATGACTATAAAAAATTATAGGTAAAGATTATAAATTACTTACCTATGAAGTGGCCCTAAAAAGTGATGAAAAATGAAGTGATGAATCATTATAGAAAAATAATGCATAGGATATAGTTGAACTGAAAGAGGCACAGAATAAAAAGATCTTAACCAACAGATGGGTGTTTGGGAAAGAGAAAAAGATGACGGAACTTATAAAGCAAGATTAGTAGTGCGGAGATGTCGACAAGAAAAAGGTATAGATATTCAAGAGATATTTATTGCAGATATTTTACATGGATATTTAAATGAAGAAGTATTCATGGAGATTCCTCAAGAATATGAAAAGAAAAGCAATCAAATATGAAGAATGAGAAAGTCATTATGTGGATTTCCACTTATATGGAAATATGGATTGCACTCAATAAGTAACAAGAAGCAAGGATTTTATCAAGCTCAAGATAAAGAAAATTATATAGAAGAAATACTTGAGAGATTCTACATGAATGATACAAAACCCACGGAAGGTCCCATGGTATATGATGAAAATTTTGATAATAGGAAAACGGGGAAAATAAGTTTTCCATACACAGAAACTGTCAACAGTCTATTATACATATCGAGTAAAACTCGATACAGTTTATTCAGTTGGATTTTGTAGTAGGAAAATAGAAAATCCAACAAAAAATCTGTTGATTAAACGCATTAAACATATAGATGTGTGATACTATTTCATTGATGAAGATTCTATATTACAGAAGCACGTTTTTAAGTTAAGAAGTAATATGTACCATATTTCAATTTTCCATTTATTTGTTAATAGATTTACTCATTAAAATTAGTTCCTGTATACTGTTGGTTTCAAGATTCCAGAAATATAACAATCAAACAAAATCTCAACATAGGAGCTAATACCCAAGTTACCAATTTAGAAGGGTAGGTAAAATATATTCAACTGGCTTCCGCGTATTTGTCATCACCAAACAGAACCTTGGAGTATTTTAGTTTCCTCACTGATGCTGCCTGGAACAAGTGGAGCATACCACGATAAAAACTGGCGCCTCCGGCAATCTGATACCTGAGCAAAGCTTTGGCGATAAAGCGTTATGTAGCGACGCAAGAGCACGTGACAACTTTTTCCCAACATACCTACCATTATTATCAAATTCCATTAACGAACTTTCTTTCTGGCCCAGTTCGAATTCGTTTGAAACGAAAACAAATATTGACACTTCTACCATGGTTTTCAATTCTTCAAAATACTTCATCACTTCATTTTTTGTCTTTAATAAATAAATAAAGCACATTCTACTATAATCATCCTCTAATTATAAAAAATATCGTGATCTACCTATGGATGTAACCTCCATAAGTCCACAAATGTCTCAATGCACTACCTCCAATAACTTGTTGGCCCTTGTACCAATATGATGGCAAAATGATGGTCAACTTTATTTCCCTTCACAACAGACAATGCAGTTTCCTTTTTCTCTCTTGCCTTCACAAATTAGTCCATCAGCTATGCCGCAATTCATTTTCTATAAATCTGCAAAATTGATATGCCCTTTTCTAACACAAACAGCATTTTTTATAACAATATCATGCAGTTGTTCACCAATTGTTTTTTGAATATTTACATTTGCAATATATGTCACTGGTACTTTGTTATTGTTTGCCACAATTATTTCTCCCATCGCATTTTCAAGCCTTATATTATGTGCCCTTGTCCCGTAATCGACACACCTGTCTTCTTTACTAATCTGTACATCGAATGCACTGCCGGTCTTGACTTCTGAGCCCTTGTCCAAAAGAATCGTCTTAATGGCGTTGGTGGTTATGGAGATTCTATAATGCAAGCAAAAGAGATCCAATACACTCCTCATTTATCTGAATGCCTCTTCCTTTTATCCTTTGAGCTGTTGATTGAACAAGTTGATTCACATAACAAACCATTGAGTCACAGTTTTCCAAGCCCAATGATATTAGACTTCGTAACAAACTTATGCGTCTCGTGAATCCAGAATCATCGAACAACTTTTTGAGTTTGTCCCACAGGTCTTTGGCTGTTTTAATATCCCGATTGTGTATATATAACTTCAACTGGGAGAATCAACCTGAAAAAACCGGGTGAAAGACGGTTACTTGAGTTTCTTCTATATTACGACAGAATAGAGTGCAAGAAATGCACGTTTATTATTTCCTCTACCTTCCGTTGAACTAGCAATAGCTTCTAGAAGAGCGGGAGTGTTTCATGAAGGTCAACACGGTTTCGTGCATTTCTATGCACCTTGTTTTACACAGTCTCTTTAAACTATGTTTACCTGACTTTAGCTCATGAAAAATTCAGACTCTTTTTCTGTACTTAAAATTTTGTCAGTGATAACTTCCTGACACTATTCGATTTACTTCAGTGCCAATTCTGAAGTAAAGTTATACTCTGATATTTCGTTGGCCGAAACAACTCCCAGTTGCATCTACAAATTCACCGTCTTTGTGATACAATTTGGACTCCACATAAAACCGCCGTTTTAATAATTGGAATAAGATTAATTGAGGTGCAATACCTATAGATATTCAGCTTGAGTGTACGAGATAATTTTTCTTAATTTCAAAACTCTCCCATTTCCTGAACAATTCTTGTGTTCATTGGCAAACAGAAACAACGTCTGAAGAGTTTTAGTTTGAAAATAACAAGATTTACAAAAATATAAGTTAACTTCACTTCATTCACAATCCAAAATTCCAATATAATAATATGGATGCCTTTGTGTACTATATTGAGAAAGCAATTTAAACAGATTTGTTCAAGAGAAATGTTTTAGAGTGTTTAGATATTTTTCAAGTAACATATTAGCCTTAGTTTTTTTCATTCCATAGGTGAGTATAAGTGGCGTAACGCAAACTTATTTGTTAATAAATCGATTAACTTTTTACAATATAAAATTGTAGATTTCGTACGTAGATGGAGCAAAGACATAACGAGCTGCATTGGAGACGATTTTCAATGGAAGAATATTTTTGAAAAAGAATGTGTAATTGATAAGAGAATTATCTCAATTATCTTATTTACAGAGAATATTGTTTTCAGGCAAAAAGTTATGTTAAATTTGGAGCTATTAAACCGGATATTTCTTGGCAGTGTTTAGACTCAACATCTGAAAGGTATTTATTGTCTCTTCGAAAAATGTTGTTAATGCATACTTATTGCATATTTTGTAGTTTACATTAGTCTGAAAGAGTCTGAAAGTCCGCTTCATCCAAATTTTCAGAAATTGAATTATTTTACTCATCTGAAACTTTAACTTCTGAAAGTGAGAATAACTCTTTTAAATAAACAAGGAGAATGATCTTATAATGTCATTGGTATTGAGGTTCCAAAAAAAAAACAGGAATTTGCAGGAAATCTCAGCAGTTCTGATTTCGATATACCGAAGAGGCCAAAAAAAATATGAGTAATCTGAAAAATACAGTGGCTCTCCAAAGAAAAAATATTAAGCGACTCTATCAACCTGATCAAAGACTAGAGTCTAAAGTAAATTCATCAAAATCTCTGGTATCTGTTCTAAGATATTTAATTATGAAAATGCCGAAAAAATTTTGTTGGTAAGTAACAATTTTCTCATGAATAATAGATTTTCTATAAACAGGTTATCAATAAATTTATTTTATTAACTATTTTGCTTCATTTTAATCAAATACACTTATTTGGTGTTTGATGAACTTTTTTTAGGCTTCCATTCCAGGTAGCACTAATGAAATTTTGAAAAGAATGCTGGAAGCAAGAAGTAAAGGATTCTTCAGAGTTAAGATCGTTTACTGTAACATTAAGTTACTATTCATTGCTGGAGCAAAGAAGCTTTAAGTGCTCTAAAACCAAAATCAAAAGAATTTTGTGACAGGGAAATTGTATGCAATTGGTTTTGGGATGAAATTGCAAAAATAAGACGAATTGAATGGAGAGGAAAAAAATTTACAGTATATGTCGACATTGGAACAAATGTGAGAACTGATGAATTAACAGAAGCAAGGGACCTTTTGGGTACTTTTTTTACAAAGACATTGTGGTAGCGAAAAAGCTAATCTAGTAAAAAAGTGCGATGAATTTATGCATGAAAGTGGGGTAAATGTTTTGTCAATGATATTTGATGGTGCGTTGGTCAATTGGCAAAAGGTTAAGTCTTTAACGGCAGATTTTTCAAATTTAAATTCTTTAAAAACATTTTTTAACTATCCCATCATCCAAGAAAAGCTTTTTATATTTCCCTATGCTTGTCATATGGTTAAATTAGTTCGTAATTATTGATTGAGCTACTTACAAAACTCTACACAATAGTGTCATTGCGTGAAGATATTTAGAGGAGTTTGTAAGGCTTCAAGATAATGAAGGACTTAGGCTAGGGACAAAAATTAAAACAAGACAAATTTTTTATGAAAAGGAAAAAATTAAAGTTAAATTGTCAACCCAAATTTTAAGTAAAACTACACCAGATGCCCTTCTTTATTTATCGAGAACAGATATTAATACATATTTCCATAATGCAGGTGCTACAGCTGAATTTGTTTTAATTTTTAATGATTTATTGGATATTTTCAACTCTTGTAATAGATTGGCAAAATACATATTTTAAAAACCACTTAGTCCAACAACAAAATATATTATTGAATCAATTTATTATTTTTAAAACTACTTCAATACACATATATCAAAATATTTAATTTTCTTTGAAACTAGCTATAATGGAATCATATGTTTCTATCAATTTTTTAAAACTCAATTTTTACCTTTTTCATTATAACTTCTATGTTCGAATAATGTCTTGTTTGCTTTCGACTGTGGGAAAACAATAACAAACTGTCGTTAAGTTTGCTTCATCGTTCAGTGTAATGTGTTTTATGATCCATCTTTTTTTATTCCAAAAATCTTCAAAAACCCTCAAAAATAGACAAGATAAATATGAAATTTCAGATGATAGGAAGTATATCGGCTCTGCAATAAAATAGGAATACATAGAGAAGTGCAATTTGATGAAGAATATATAGGTAAAATAATTAACCGGAGTTTGAAAGATTATGAAAATCAAGATTATGAAGAAAGCAGAAGTGAAAAACAAGATGAAAGTAATGTGAAGAAGAGTCATGATGAGGAAAATGATGGTGAAAATATGTGAGAATGCTGCTTATCGTTTGAAACGTAAATGATCATGATTTTTTTCTGAACTGAATACATAATTTCGAATTGTATAAGTATGAATAATTAGAAAATGGAGTCGAAAGATACCTCCAATAATAATCTTTAACCTGAATGGATACAAATATGGAATAAACATTTGATTGGATTGCACATTGACGAATTGAGATGTGTCAAAGAAACATAAAGAAAACGAATGGCAATAATGACAATTCCAGATCAGATAATACTTCGAATGGCGAATGAAGATGATAATAGAAAACATAAGGGGGAAAGCGATGAGGATAATTTGTGTGGTGTATTTACTACTACTACTTTTGTACAAAACAAAAAATAATACCGCGTATAATTTAATTTCAAATGGTTAGTTGATTGAATTGGTAACTCACTAAAGGCATCGAACAAAATATGTAATTTGATCCGTTTGGTCGAAAGATACAAAAATTTACAGAGAGAGATGATTCATAAGATATCAACTGTTTTTGGTATTTGTAATAACTGCAAATCATCAATGGATTATTTCTTGAAGGAAAGACTATCATTACTCAGACTGAATTAGAACAACTTCCAATTCATTGGTAAGTTCAATAATTACTCATCTTGTACTGGATACTGTGATCAATTTAAAATTTTTGTATCTCTTAGATAAACCCCAACAAATAGGTATTGTGTGTTATATCATACATAAACATAGTGATGAAAACGTTATTTCCGAGTAGATAACCCCAAATATTTGAGAATCCCAAAGTGGAAGGCCATTGTCGCCCCTGATTTGAACTATTCGACTACTTGTGTTATTTTCTAGTTTATGCTCTATAAAAAATAGCAAATTTTTCCATAATATTATGGGATTCGTATAGAACTGCTTTTGTTACTTGCCATTTTTCTGGATTAAAAAGTTTCTTATAATGAAAAATCACATTATTAATAGAAGTTAATTTAAAATTAGAAATTTCTCTATAAAGAAAAATTGTTTCTTATTTGGTATAATAGTGTTCGTTTCTATTAATAATCTTCATGCAGGTGTTTTTGTAATCCATTTACTTAACTTAACCCACTTTATCTGTCTTGATTAAACTTTTCAATGATTATGTAGGTAACTCCTAATTTCAATGTACGGACAAAAATACGGACAAAAATTTTACAATTTTTCAGGTCGACCTGGTGAAAGTATCCAAAGCGACCAACATGTATTTTTAAATATAGTTATAGAATTGTTGATGTCATTGAATGAGAATATAAGGATAAGCTTTAAGGAAAATTTGTCAGGTTTTGATTTACAAAAGCTTTTAAAAACAGAACTGCATTACTCATAATAAATAACTTAATATTAATGAAGATTCAAGAGTCGAAAAGGGGAGAAAATTTGTTGATTCAAGTCCAAATTCAGAATCAAATAAGACTGAAGAGGAATCACAAAGTGAATGTAGTGGAAAAGCAAGTCCTTCATCAAGTGGATTTTAGGATAACTTTGCGAATGAAGGAAAAGGAGAAAATACCTATTTTAAATATAGTAATTTCTTAATTTGTCTGTAAGAAAATGTTGCATCTGGTGATCTGATAGAAAAAACCAATCGCAATCAAGCAGAATCAGAAAATGGAGATATAAAGTTTTGGATAGGTTTAAAAGAGGAAGAATATACTTTTGAGGACATCATTAAAACAGTTACTGAAATTTTAAAATATAAGGACGCAGAAAAAAATAAAAATGTAGCAGAATAAATAATAAATGGAATTCGTGATTCTAGAACTACTGAGAATATAAACTGACAATACTGACAATACTCCATCTATTGGTACAACAACCAATAATTTCTTTAATTTCTTAGACCTTTTGATATATTAATTCATCTAAATATATTTGATTTCAGGTCTCTTCTGTCTTAAAATTAGTTTCTTTTGATAATTTAAAAATAAAGATGAATTTTGACGTTTGGACCTTTCTTTAGGCCTTCATCAAAATATGATACTGACAATTTGCTTATTTATATTGATTTATAGATGAAATCAACTTAGAACTTTGTGCTAATAAGAACAATTAATTTTTCCTTATTATATATATATATATATATATATATATATATATATATATATATATATATATATATATATTGTTATGGTATTATAGTGTGTAATGTTTATTTTTATAAATTTTATTTTAAATAAAATCAGATTTTAATTTGGGCGCCATTAATAATTATTTGAATTTCTTTATTTTATTATGTTATTATTATTTTTTTTATTCTCAGGGTATTATATTGTGAGGTCAAATTAAAAAATTTTATTGCGATAAATTGTTATGGTTATAAGGTCAGATTATAATAGTTTTAAGACCGGGTCTGTTCTTTATAATGAATAAAATATTCAAAATATACAATTTCTTAACTAGCTATTACAATTATTTTATTTTACAAACATTCATTCATTCATTCATACTCATAATTACACTCATAAAACTAAATTATATGGAAATGTGAACTCAAATATTATATACTAAAAGAAATACTTAAACTTAATAGAACAGTACCTTAAGTGTTTGTTATGTATTTTTAATTTTTTTTTTTTAAATTGGAAATTGTTACGGCCTTGCAGAATAAACAGATACTCCGCTGTAGTTCCACTCCTGTTCTTTTCCTTTTCACAACTTCTTTATCTTGGAAATTGTCCCTTTGTGAGTATTCTCACTTATTTCACTTTATTTAATTGTTTTCACTAATTTCTTATTACTACACTTATACAATTATTAATTAATTAAAAATAAAAAAAATAATTAAAATTTTTTCTCGTTGTTGATTCTCTTCTTCATTGTTTTTTTTTTCAAACAAACTTTTTTTTCGTTTAACCAATGATATTTATTTTAAAAGTTAGTTACTAAATTGTCATTTCTAAATTTTTAAATTATTGTGACTTTATTCAAATAATATTATTCTATAATTTCTTTGTTGTATTTATTTCATTCCTATGTTATTAATTTTATCATTGCAGTTGTCAAAATTTTTATATTTTATCATTTATAACCTTAAAATTTATGTTGGTATGTCACACAAATTTTTGAAGTTGGTGCTCCTGTTTTTATCTGTCAATTTATGGATTAAATTCTTTGATTATACAGGATTTGTCAAAATTAAATAATAATTTAGAATATAGTGTTGGCCAAAACTTAATATAAAGAATGTTATTTATTTTATTGTGATAAACTGCTCTAAGTAACCGAATTACAGAACTGAACTTATTGCTTTATTTATATCTTATTATTATTTAATAATTTATTTTGGATATATTCATACC
Source organism: Diorhabda carinulata (assembly GCF_026250575.1). Taxonomy (NCBI): domain Eukaryota; kingdom Metazoa; phylum Arthropoda; class Insecta; order Coleoptera; family Chrysomelidae; genus Diorhabda; species Diorhabda carinulata. Next base: position 11,792,424 of record NC_079473.1, read on the forward strand.
ATAACAATATATATAAATATATATGAATATATATATATATATAGGGCAAAAATCTCAGTATTTAGAAAATAGACTAAGAGGTCATCAATACGATAAAAAAATAGAACTGCATTAACGAATCATGAAATATGTAATCGGAGACATTAATCATTTTTGTGGTATGAACAATAAAACCATAGGTCTAGAGGTCGACGCCCCTGAAGTTGCTTGATTTTTACCTTTGCTTCAATGACTGAAAAAAATTGGTCGACACCTTTCATTTGCCCGGATCTAACTGTCGACTTAGTTTGAAGAATTAAAGAGTGTATGCTTATACATTTCATCTCTATGTATGTTTAATTATTTAATTATCTGTATATCTTTTTCAAATACATTAATAATTTTTTTTAATTAATTCTGTAACTCTGTACTTTCATCAAGTTGAAGTGAAAAGTACTCACTTTGTTTTAAAACTGTAGCCACTGAATGTTTTACAGCATCTGACATTTCATCTATTCTCTATCTTACAGTTGTATTAGAAAGAGGAATTTGACCGATATTTTGTTTCCTTTGAGTAAATCTCAAACTAGTCTGATAACAATAACTTTTGTGATATTTATTATTTTTATTATAATTTAATGATGAATGATGTTTGTATTACCACTTGCTACATTGCTATAAATCTGTATTCGTTTGTGATAAAATGGCTGCCTTTGTTTACTAAATATTGAGAAAGCAATTTAAATAGATTTGTTCAAGTGAAATATTTTTGAGTATTTAGATGTTTTTCAAATGACATATTAGTCTTAGTTTTTTTTCATTCCATAGGGGAGTATCAGTGGCGTAAAGCAAATTTATTTTTTTATAGGTCAATTAACTTTTTACAATATATATATTTCACAACTCTGCCTGTGATATCGCTGGGTGGACTTAGTAGCTTAGTGGTTTCATAGCCGGTCCCAAGCCCGGGTATAAGAGGAGGGTTCCAAGTGAGGCTAGCGACCTGCTTGGGTAAAAAAACAAAGTGCTCAGAGATCCAACGGATTAGCCTCGGATTTGACTGGATTAATTAATGACAACCTGGCGAGAAAAAGGTTTATGCGTAAAAAGAAAACGACTTTACTTAGAATTGGATGCTGGAATGTAACATTTAATAATAAAGACCAAGAAACTTCACTCGAAATAAAAAGACACAAATTAGATATATGCGCCCTTTCAGAGACTAAAAAGAAGGGCAAAGGCAACAGCAAATATGGAAACTACATTCTAATATACAGCGGCAAGGATAAAAATGAAAGAGCAACTTCAGAAGTTATCTTACTGCTACACGAAAGCTACGAGAACCAAATCAGCAATATAATATACGTTAACGACAGAATACTTCAGGCAACGATCAATCTACAAAAATCAAGACCAACGCATATAATAAGTATCTACGCACCCGACAGCAGCAAAACACAGGCGGATATAGATATATTCTATCAGACATTACAAACAGTCTTATACGGTATACCCAATCATAATGAAATAATAATCTTTCAATGCAAGAATTGGCGATGAACTTATTCCCGGTATCAAAAATCGATTTAACGAAGAAACAATCAATGAGAGTGGTGAAAAAATTAATAACACCTTCTACCCACATAAACCACAACATAAATATACATTCGAAAATACACGAGGACAGAAAACAACTATACATTACGTAATTACAATTTGATTCTTATTTGTACAAACAAAGTAAAAAGCTATATAAATATTTCTCAGTCTGTAGCTTATTCCAAAAAACAAATTCCATACATTAAAATATTTGGCGGAGGCTATTATATGGACAGAATAAGAATTTAAAATCAATGGTGTTAAGTAGGTGATTGTAATTAATTAGGGCGGTTTACCTTAGACTTTTTGGGAATGGGTTGAGTTTGTTGTTGAATCAAAACTAGAGTTATTTATTTTCTTCCAATTTATTGTTCCCACTGTAGATAAAACTTATAGTTTGCATTTAATTATTTAGTGATATTTGTAACTTTGGCTACACATGGAAAGTCTGTTGAGTTAAAAACTTTGTTTGTCTGTTGGACCACCTAGTCTGTTTGAGGGTCCAGCCTGCTCATCAGCTTTATCTTTATCATACCAATAGTACTTTTGGGAAGAACTTATCTGTCTCAATACATTTTTGTTTTTCAAAAGCATCTCGTAAAACTGGTCACAAGTGTATTTAAAATTTACTCGAACCATCAACATTGAACTCATTGTCATAACATCAAGACGTGATTTTTCAGATGTCCATAAATTGTTCATAATAGAAAAAACTCGTTCTACGGGAGCACGGGTTCCTGGCAAACACATTGCAAATTCAACTACTGTCAAAATAGCATCATATGCGATGTCCTCACTATTAAGCTTTGAAAATATTTGCTTCCATCTCTCGTCAACAGTAGTTTTAGCCTTTGTTTTTTGTCCACTCCGTTCCATTCCTTTATGTTTTCAGTCACAATCTCTTTTACCCACTGCCAATGGACAAAGAGTTTGGTTTCTTTAGCTTGATCCTCAGATATTTACTTTATCTGCTTGGCATTTAGATTAGACAGGCTGGTCTGGATATCAGTCCATGACGGAACTGTTTGTAGTAAAATCAACTGCAAGTTTTGTACAACATGAACAACTGCATGATAAGCAAACATGCCTTCTTGTGCAGAAATTTTATCATCGGTGTCCTTTTTCGATATAAAATGTTGCAAAGTAGAAGAACTGCTGGCAGCTTTCTCAGCATCTTTATGTTTTTTCGTTTTTGTATGTTAAGTAATATCATTTCTTCCTCCATGAGCGACAGAAAAATGGACACCACAGGTTTTGCACACTACTTTTGATCTGTCAGTAGTAGAAATGTCAGTTTTAATAAACTTGAATTCTCTCTCCAAATCGTCATTGAAAACACATAACCGTTTTTGCTGTTTTGAGAGAGACATTATTAACATTACTATATGACACTTACAAATCACAAGTTTACATAGACGAAGTTCACAAAACCGAGCACACTTACTACCGACTGTACTTGTACACACAGAGTAAATACATTAGACCAGACTGATAAGTAAGTTATTACTTAGATTTGTAAAAATATTTATTTTTAGCACTATTTCATTGAAACCGGGACATTGTAGATTATTTTCGGAAACCGACGGGACGGCCAAAAAAGTGGTCTGAGACGGGACTCTCCCGGCCAAACCGAGACGTATGGCCAGCCTGATCCGACAAGAATACAGGACAATAGATCTCTAACTTCTGCAAATGCAGGAATAAACCACCAGCTTGTAATGGCAGAAATGCGAACAACCATTCAACGTTCTTGTAACAGACCTATCGAAGAAGTAAGCAAATTGAATATAGAATCCTTATCAGACGAATCCACAAAATACCTTTATCAACAAACGCTGAGAGAGAAAATTGCTGCTAATAATATCCAAGAGACAGATGACATCGAAACAGCATGGACAAAACTGAGAACTAATATACTACAAGCAACAGAAGAAGCCTGTGGAAGAAGGACTATAAAAAAGGGGAAAGAACAAATACAAAACCGTGGTTTAGACAAGAAGTCAAGATCCTAGCCGAAGAGAAAAGAAAATCGAACCTGCAATACAGATCCAATGCAACAACGTATAATGACTATAAAGCTGTAAGAAATAGAGTCAACGAAAATATTCGAAAAATCAAAAGAGATCACTGGGAGAAGTTGTCGAATGATATGGAACATGGCTTATATGGAGGACACAAAAAAATATGGAATCTTCTGAGGGATAGGAGAAAACCAATAAACGAATACATAAAATGCACAAAAATCACGGCAGACGAATGGGAAAGATATTTTGAAAAACTTTATAGTTCAACACAAGCTAATCAGCTATCAGCACAGGAATTACCCTACGAAGATGAAAACATCAATGGAATACAAAATAGGATTTACTCCGAGTATAAAATACAACAAATGATAGCCAAGATAAAAAACAGAAAAGCCCCAGGCATCGTCGAAATAACAAACGAAATGATCAAATATGGAGGCGACACACTGTATGATGAACTACAATCCCTCTTCAATAAAATACTAGAGGTCAAAAATGTACCATCTGAATGGAAAGAAAGTATTCTAATACCGATTTTCAAAAAGGGAAAAAAGCGGATCACCAAAATTTTCGAGGCATTAGCCTGATGAGTACGGTTCTGAAACTATTCATTAAAATCTTAGCAGAAGAAGTAATGTCTACCGGGATATGTGAAGAACAGCAAGGTTTCAGAAACAACAGATCTGCTATAGATGCGCCAAATGACTGAAAAAGCGATAGAGTTTAATAAGGCAGCCTTTATGTGTTTCATTGATCTCACCCAAGCGTTTGATAGGATACACTTAACTGATGTTATAACTCTACTAACAAAAAGAAACACACCTTTGTGAGAACGGCAAACAAATTACGCAATAAAATACCTGTGGCAACTGGTATCAGACAAGGGTATAGCCTAAGCCCAATCCTGTTCAATATCATAATGGACGAAATCATCAACGAAGTGAAGCAAGTCGGGAGAGGATACCGAATGGGAGACAGAGAGACAAAAATAATATGCAATGCTGAAGACGCAGTAATCATCTCGGAAGACGAAGATAACCTACAGAAGCTCCTATTTAAATTCCAACAAATAGCGAACACGTCCAACATCCAAATATTCACAAAAAAAACTCTCACAATATCTAAAGAACCGAGAAGATGTAAACTAGCGATCTACGATCAGAGCGTAAAACAAGTGATATCCTTCAATTATCTAGGAACAAACATAACAAGCGATAGAAATCTAAAAAAGTAAAAGCACAAACAACGAAGGCAGCATTAATATCAGGATACCTCAGAGATTTAATTTGGCGAAATAAATACATGAGCACAAAATGTAAAATTAGAATATATAAAACTTGCGTAAGGCCGGTCATGACATATGCAATAGAAACTAGAGCGGAGAACACAACCATTAAACGGCTCCTGAGAACAACAGAAAAACGAACTCTGAGATCAATAACAGGATTTACGTTACTCGATCGGAAGAGAAATGAAGAAATAAGGGACATGTGCGATATTCATGATGTAGTAAGATGGGCAAGGAACCGCAGAAGAGAATGGAGAGACCATGTTGATAGAATGCCAAATGAACGGTTAGCAAAATTGCAAAGGAAAAGAAACCAGACACAACTCGACCTCCTGGACGATCACCTATAAGGTGTTATGAAAGCTGGTCCTCAGCATCCCAACTACTCCTGGCAATCCCTTGATGAAAATACAGGAACTAATCCTAACGTAAGAAGAATATATATATATATATATATATATATATATATATATATAACAAATGTAGCTAGATGGATTGAAAATACAGGAAAAAGATGATTTTCAATGGAAGAAAATCATGAAAAAATATTTTCGAAAAATAAATAAATCGATTAACTTTCTACAATATAAAATTGTAGATTTCGTACAAATGTAGAGCAAAGACAAAAGTAGCTAGATACATTGAAAATACAGGAAAAAGATTTACCAGAAGAAGTTTATATTTGTGGATCTCATTTCAAAGCAGACAATTTTAAATGGAAGAAAATCCTGGAAAAATATTTTTAAAAAAGAATGTGTAATTGATAAAAGAATTAGCTTATTTACAGAGAATGTTGTTTTAGGGCAAAAAGTTATGTTAAATTGTGCGATGAAATGTATTATGTGTTATGATCTTGAACCAAAAATGTACAGAAAACATCAGAAATAGACAAGATAAATATGAAACTTCAGATGATAGTATACTCGAATTATGTATATCGACTCTGGAATAAAATTAAAATAATTGGAGATGTGGAATTCGGTGAAGAATATAAAGATTTTAAAAGATTATGAGGAAAGGAGAAAACAAAAGCAAGATGAAAGTAATGTGGGGAGCCATGATGAGGAAAATGATGCTGAGAACTGAAAAGAAGAAACAGAAAAGTCGTATGTGTAAAATGAAGACAACAAGGAACAAGAAATAAGGAAATCAAAAAGAGAAAATTATGCCCCGTCGCATCATTTTACAACAAAAACAATCACAATTCATTAAGAAGCTCAAATAATATTTCATTCATTTTAACGCACAGAATGACAATAAGTCGGGATTGCTCAAGCCGTGAGTGACTTAATAAAAGTTTCAACCTTTACTTCTTAGCACGCGCACCATCAGTTGTCAGTCCAATCCTTTTTGTCCGTTTTATTTCGTTATTTGTAATTGAATCATCGAGATATTTAAAAATCTTTTCCCCTGTTGGTTTTGACGATAAAGACTTGCAAAAAAGCAGTTCTTCTTTTACGCTTTCATTGGGATCGAACCTAGCAAAGGCTAATAGATTAGCCTGGCCAGCAACTACAGTACTTTCATAAAGTTGTAGTGAAAAGTTTGTTTAAAAACTGTAACTGTGAATGTGATCGATTTTTTTGTTTCCTTTTACGTGAATAAAACTTCAGATATTATATGGGCTGATGGTAAAATAATATTCTACGCTATAGAGTGAGCTGTTCCTTTTTTAGCTATCAATAAGAAATTGATGTTTTCATTACTGAATGTGACTATAAGAATAAGTTCGAATAAGAGGTGAGAATGCTTATCATTTGAAATATGAATGACTTACATACACAATTTCGAATTGTATAGGTATGAAGAAATAGAAAATGGAGTCGAAGTTACCGACAATAATAATCTCAAATTTGAATGGATACAATTATGGAATGTAGTGCAAACAGTGTGTCATGTAATTTCTTTGGAAGTAATGACATAATTGAAAGTTAAACGGTTTTCCTCTGGGATTTGTCACGTTTTGACAAAACTACTTTTATATAGCGTGGTTTCCAAGTTTTTGTTGAATCTACACTTGAGTAATTCTATCTTGTTCCAATAATTACCATGTTTTAACTTAAGTAGCTGCAGTTTGATTAATGGTATCCGTTACCAAACTATGCATAAATAAGTGGTGGAAAACAGCTTTTCTATTTCAAACGGCCCTACTATATAACCACAATTCACCTTTAACCACCTTTCTATTTGTTGTTTGGACTAAGTGGTCTTACACATGACTGCTGTGTCCATCCAGAACTAATGAAATTCGATTTTTAAGCAAGGCATGTCAATATTCAAGCAAATGATTTAATAAAGGCAAAAGTGCGTTCAGAAAGAGAATTGGCAACTTAACTATGTCGTTTCAGAAGATTCTTTCCTAAAATTTTTCCACCAATTCGTCTTTTTTGTCTACGTTTTTCGATTTCTAACCGCCATCTAACCAAGCCTACGTGTAAACAATCTTTAGTATTATAATGTTTCCCTTAGTCATTATAGAACTCTGTCTCTTAATTAAACTTCACTATATATAATAATTAACTTTTCATTACTAGTATAATTGATGTAAATTCACAAGTTAGTATTCACTATTTCGTTCGCTGTAACATTCAATTATATACTGACTGACTATACTGACCATATCGTGGATGAGTACCTCCTAATTTTAGCAGCTATAATATATGACATGCTACACAGTTAGTACAGAGCTTCATTTGGTAGTTTTACTCAATGTAGTCTTACTCAATGGTTTTTAAAATTTTTTCTTCTTGTAAAAGTGGACATATGAACACAAATGATGCTGATGCATCTTATTAAGAAAATGTTTGTCATTTTTTACATTTCTGGATATTTTTCAACTCTGTTCGTACTCATCGAGTCAAGGGTTTCTCAGAGCTGCTTAATAACTGCATAAAAATATTTATTTTGTTGTGAGATGAGGAATTTGTTTCATTTTGAAAAATAAGTTAATAATCTTTCCAGTTTATTTCTTAACGTTAAAAATTATTTTGGTTGGTAGTTTCCATTTCCGATTTGATATTATTTGGACTTTTTATGTACGAATGCATTTGTTATATTTATGCCCATCCAAATTATGATTTATCAATTGATCATTATCTTATGTCTCTATGCCTTTCTATCTTCTAATTTTGATATTTTGCCAATGATACGATCGAGGACTTGATGCAAAAAATTTGGAAGTGAGTAGATGATGCGAAAATACTGCTATGGCAAAAAAATTCTCATACGAACCCTCGTTTGAAGGAATAGTACCTGTACAATCTAAAGATAGCAAAAATCAATTTTTCCATAGATTTTTGCTTAACTCGACAAAATTTATGATCAAGAAGATTTATGTAGATTTTTAGATCGTTGTATAAGCCGTATAACCGTTCGCCATAACGAATATTCTGAAAAAAATTATCATAAATTGTAATTAATATTTGAAAATACTTATAGGAAGTATTAAATCATTTCTAATTGTACTGCATAGTGTCGAACATTGTGTTACTTACACAAGGAAAAAATTGAAATTTAGTTAGTTGACCTACAAAAATTATAATTATTTATTAATTTCAGCAATGATTAGTATTATATCGTTACCACAGATAAAAAAGAAGTTTACGATATTAAACCGATGTCTTCGCCACACGCTCAATTGGATCTTATTATAAAACGATTGGAAATGCAAAACAAAGAACTTCAGAAATTTTTATTTACGGAAAATTTGAAAGAAAAAAAAGTTATGAGATACTTGGAGGAGCATAGGATACACATTAAAGCACAAATAGATAAATTAAAATCATTAAAGGTATATTTAATCTTATGCTTAAAATATTCTAACAACTTATGACCTTATGAGGCTAATCTGTAGTTCAGTATCTAGAGTTTTCATATGATAAAATTACACTAGTAGTAAATGCAGTCTCATCAGTAAACCTTTTTAATGTAAGTAACATCTTCTAGTTTTCTCTTATAATAATATGATGAATCGCTATTTATGTTGCTGTTTCATCTGACGTTTTGTTTTCTTTGGGTCCAATATGATTTTAACTTCCTCAAATTTCCACGTTCAGAATCAGTTTAGGGCTCAATATTTTACAATGCAAAAAATACACAATTATTTGCCAATTGAAATCAAATCTTTTCTCGCATTCCGAAATAATTTGAGGTCATATTTTCTGGAAAGTCCGGACATGCTGCGTATTGGTTTAATTATTTCTAAGGACTTATAAACTAATTATCACCTATAATTTTGTTATTCATTGTTGTTTTTTTCTGTATATTGAAATTTAATTTTATTTGTATCTTTATTTAGTTACTTTTATGTTTGTTTTCTTTTACAAACTTTTATCTACAAATTGTAACAATTTTTTGACAATAAAACATTCCTCTCTCTCATACTGGTTAGGTCTCGATAACTTAATTATGAGTGTTGGTATAGTGGTAGTAAACATAGTGATCAGTAAAACTAGGCCTAAGTGACTTTTCAATTTTTCAGTAGTTTACAGTTGGGATAGTTAACTTTAACATTTTTAATTTTTAGAAGCTCTAATAACGTTTCTCCCAATCTCACTTTTCGCAAATCAACTAAGAAAAGGATTGCGGAGTCAACTCCAGTTATTAGAAATACTTACAAAATAGATCGAACTGAAACGAAATCTATAGACATTCTGAATCCTATAGCTTCAGGTGCCGAAACTGTAGAAAATGTCGATAATAACTACGAAGGAGTTCATGATACTGAAGATACAAGCGGAGATTTTATAGAAGATAAAAGCTCTGCATACGGCATTGATGACATTAGTACATGGATAGGGAGTAAGACATTATTGTATTAATTATTATATATATATAATGAGTTTCATTTCTATATTTATTTTGTTTGCTATTCAAAATTTAGCAGTATACCTGTTACAGCAAAACGAATACTGCTTACCATTGTGTTTGTATTAATATAATTGATTACTGTCAATCAAGGCATTTAATTTGTAAAGACATTGCATAAAAATTGCTACGATTTTCTGATAAACGATCGTTGGAATTGTTTACGTGTTGAATATACAAACTTCTACAGTTAATTTTTCAAAAAACTTAGAAACTCAAATGCAAAAAAACTGCATTTAGAAGACACTTATGCGATTGATTGGAAAATTATTTTCGTACGCACGTCCTTAATACACTTTCTCGTTCTAGTTTAACTACTAATTACAGAAAAACTTACAAGGACACCTTCAAAGTGAAATTATTAGATAAACATAACTTATTGTGTACTTCTATGCTATATTAATTTTTTTTGCAAAAAATTCAGCTATCATATAACAAACGTCATTTTCAAAATAAGCATGTACCTGTTTCTATTTTCAGGACCCCCAAACAACGAGCTATAAATGAACATGACAACCAAATCTTTTTCTAAAACATCTCCTGGTGAACTCCATAATAATTTAGATGAAGCATTAGCGAAACTTCGACAAATATTAGCCAACAATTTTTGTTTAGATGAATCTCTAGCTCATATAGACAATACCAATTTGAAGTATGCAATATCAGAAGTCCTAGGGTATGCTGACATCTTTCATAGATACCGTAGAAAACAGTAGAGCCAGTTCTATAAGGTCAAAGAAAAAACAAGAAAGATGAAATTGGTGTTGCAGTTTAATATATTTTCGGTATACATTTCTTCACATAGTTTCCGAGGGCTATAAACTTTCCTCGAATCACAATTATATCTATTTTTGAGGATATGAAGCCATGATCTGTAGCTAGTTCTCCTTTAGCAACATGACAGATGTATATTTTCGATAATGGTAACGCACCATGAGGATCCGTTGCAATATTTATTTCATAAGGCAGAAAGAATTAATAAATTCTGTGTCGATCCAGAAGTATCAATTTTATTATTCTTATCGAGTAACTGTTTATATTTTTCCTATGACAAGTGGATATTAAAATTCAATTGAATTTGAGCAAAAAATGTTTATTTTATTTTAGTTACATACATACTTACACCTAGCAGCTATGATTCCCAATATCAATAAATACTGAATCAATTGTAATGTTTTTCTAATTTATTTAAACTGTTTTTAACAGTGGGGTGACTTAATATATACGATGGTGTTTACTTACTCAATTTATTTATACATTAACACCAAATTCACTAAACTATGCCCTAAGACTAAACACTTGTCTAATTCTTGACACACTAATTTATTTAAAAACTCTCCACACTAAAAGTCTAAACCCACTACATCCCTACAGACTTATAATGAGTTAGTTATTGTACTAGAATAAAATTTCCTAGATACAATTTATATGGGAAACGTTTAATAAATTCAGTCGGAGCAAAACTTGCAAAGTTATATATCAGGCTGCGTATTTATTTCACACTTAAATTTGCAAACCGAAATATTATAAAATATAGTTATTCCGTAGAAAAATCGATAAAACCTAACATCAAATTAAATATTTTACGCCTTTAAAAATCTATTTTTTTATGTAACCCGTATTTCATTGTTGTTAGTGATTTGGAATAACCTGTATAAATTTCGTAAAGGTATGTATTATATATTCAATATTTCGGTAAATAGAATCCTTCTCTGTTTATTCCGTAGGGAACGCGGTAGTAGAATTATTAAGACAGTTGACAGAAATTAATAGTAAATAACGTTGCTGTAAATAAATATAGTAAAGAATTCTTTTAATGGTTCATATAAAAATTTTTAGTCCTATTTCATTAATTTTAATACAATATTTCATTTTTGATTTTTTTATTTTGATATTCATGATGTAGGTGATCTATTGATGAATATAATTATACAAATTGGCGGAAGTAACATGTTATTACAAACAAAAATCAAAAAAAAAATATCACGAAAGACATATAAAAGGGTCTAAGAAATAAGAAGTTGAGGAAAAATAATATAATATATAATATAAATAAAACAATCAATTAAGAATTTAAATCTTTTAATTTGAAGATTTACAAGAATCATTTTTTCTTGTGCTACTCTAACGTGCTTCTTTTCTTTCCATAAGTTCAGTTTCCTCTTCCATTAATATTTTTTTCATATTTTTTTTACTTCTATCAGTGGCTTGGAGTTGTTGAATATTTCCCAAAATTGGTACTGAGAACTCTTTTTGTTATTATTATTAAGAATCAACCAGAATAAGAAAAATATTACAATTTAAAATAATAAATGTCACCGATTAAAAATAATCGTTATTTTCCTAAATAAAAATATTTTCAAGACCAAGAAAATAATTTTGTGAAAAAGTTTATGAAAATATATAAGCTAGGCAACATCGCTATGTATCTGTATTCGTTTGCGATAAAATTGCTGCCTTTGTTCACTAAATACTGAGAAAGCATTTTGAATAGATTTGTTGGAGTGAAATATTTTTGAGTGTTTAGATATTGTTCATTAGTCTTAGTTTTAATTTTTAGAAAATCTTTTCATATTTCCCTATTCCAGTCAAATGGTTAAATTAGTTACAAAACTCTACAGAATAGGATACTCGAAAATTGTATATCGACTCTGGAATAAAATTGAAATACATGGAGATGTGGAATTCGGTGAATAATATAATGATTACTCGGATGTTGAAAGATTATGAGGAAAGCAGTAGTCAAAAACAAGATGAAAGTAATGTGAAGAAGAGCAATCATGAGGAAAATGATGCTGAAACAAAAAACAAGAAACAGAAAAGTCAAAAATGTAAAATGAAGAAAGAAAGAATAATAAATAAGGAAATCAAAAAGATAAAATTATGCCCCATCTCGTCATTTTACAACAAATTCATTAACAATCCCAAACAATCTTGACAGCACTTTCATTCATTTCATCGCACAGAATGGCAAAAAGTCGGGATTGCTTAGGCTGCGACTTCACTGTATTATCAATCGCCGCTGGCTAAATTCTTTTCCTATTCAAGGTCAAATGCCTTTAATTTGATAGTTAATCTGCAGTTTTGTCATTTTTCAGTTTTTAGGAAAAAATAGATTAGTTAGTTACGAATTTTTATCGTATTCCTACGTCACAATCGTTGTGAAGAGGTGATTCATGAGTAAAAATGCAAATAAAAATTGAAAACATTATTTTTTTTGGCCAGCTTATATAATATCAACAAAATACTTTATCAAAATAAAAAACAAACAATATGATTACCTTTGCATAAAAAAGTACCAACTCAATACTCAACAAAAAGTATATCTATCAGTTGTTCTACAGTTTACAGACTAGGTACCTAATCATTATAATTACCTAATTATAATATAATCTTTCTGGCTTTCTGAGTGGCAAATTTTCAATAATTTCCATAAAACCTATTTTTTCACAGATTTCGAATTTAATTTGGAGAGATATTTTCTTTAAAGAGCCACTCTATTTTTCAGAATACTCATATTTTTTCTTGGCCTTCATCAGTGTATCGAAATCAGAACTGCTGAGATTTCCTGCAAAGTTTCTAATTTTGTTGGAACCTTAATATCAATGACATTATAAGAACATTTTTCTTGTTGGTTACAAGAGTTATTCATACTTTCAGAAGCACTTAAAGTTTTGGGTGAGTGGAATAATTAAATTTCTAAAAATTTGGATGAAGCGGATCTTTCAGACTGATGTAAACTACAAAATCAGCAATAAGTATGCATTAACAACATTTTTCCCACAGACAATAAATACCTTTCAGAGATGTTGAGTCTAAACACTGCTAAGAAGTACCCGGTTTAATATCTCCAAATTTAACACAACTTTTTGCCCTAAAACAATATTCTCTGTAAATGAGCTAATTCTTTTATCAATTACACATTCTTTTTTAAAAATATTTTTCCAGGATTTTCTTCCATTGAAAATTAACTGCTTTGAAATATAAATGTCTTCTGGTGAATCTTTTTTCTGTATTTTCAATGCATCTAGCTACTTTTGTCTTTGCTCTACATTCGTACAAAATCTACAATTTTATATTGTAAAAAGTTAATCGATTAATCAACAAATAAGTTTGCGTTTCTCCACTGATACTCCCCTATGGAATAAAAAAAATAAGACTAATATGTCACTTAAAAAATATCTAACCACTCAAACAATGGCAGCCATTTGATCACAAACGAATAAGATACGTTACGATGTTGCCTAGCTTATATTTTTTCATAACCATTCTCACCAAAATTATTTCCTTGGTCTTGAAATTATTTTTGTTTAGATCAATCGATTTTAATTATATTACGATTTATAAATAAATATTTGTGAAACGTAACATGCATCCAGATAATAAACATTAATTGTAAAATTTGACAACATTGTCTTGACAGGTTTACTGTCAGACCACAAGTTTAAAAAAATCGAGTAAAAATAAGACAGCAACTGATATAAATCAAGAAAGACCATTTCGATTCGATGCTACCATTACAACGTTCATAGAGAAAAGACTTTTATGCAGATTGGGAAATATAACGATAACCTTTAACGAGAAACATCAAACCAATTTAATACCGCAAGAGGAAAATAACTATAAACCTCCAAGGAAAAAATATGTCCCGTTAAGATGTCTCTGTATACTTCCGCGCAATCCCGCTAATATCCAGTGGAGTCAGCACTGCATGAAAACGTTCCATGTCTATATCCAATTACAACTAAACCACAAACTGAAAAATCTCACAAGAAAAAGATTAATCCGATTTAAATCCGTCAGACCTACAGCATCCAGTCAAAATTATCCTCAAACTGATATAAATAGAGAAAGATCATGGCGACTTGATTCTGCAAGTCTACCGACATCGAATCAGTATAAGACACCGATTGAAATAAATGAAAAATACCATTTCGTTATGGTTCCGCAAGTCTATCTACATCCAGAGACACTAATGTACAAATTGCAGAAAAATAACGATATTCTTCCACGAAGAACATCAATCCTGTTTGACGCGGCAATGCCGTCAACATTTTATGAAAATAAATTAGAAATGGATTTTTGTGACTGCTTGAATTTAAGATACCATGGTTGCTTTGGAGAATGCTTAAAATGTGCTTCTAAGAAATGTGGACCAGAATCTGCGTTTAATCGACCGTTTTACATTAACAGAATCATTTATTTACATTCTGAAAAGGTTATCACAAACCTTTTGATGAAGTAATAATCTCAATTGTGTTTTTTAATTGTTTTGATGAAAAATGTTTACATATGTGTTTGATATTGAAGGTATTTAGATTATTTTTTCATATAAGATATACATGAATTTTTTTATAAAAATTTCAAATCTTGTTGAGCTCCAAAACTATTGATACGTTTACCTCCGTGCCCTTGCTGTTCTTCACTCGAGTTTTTTTTTTGACATATAGTTAATTCAGATTCAATCAATACATTCAATGTTTATAAAAAAAGTTGTTTAAATAACTTAAGCAGTTTGAATAAATTATTGTTAGCAATTTTTTGGTGTATAGATATAGTAATAAAACAACACTGCTTATTGACATGTGCAGTGTTGCCGTTTCAGTTGGGAGGCGGAAAATTCAAAAAGTAATGGACTTATCGATCTAGCTTTGTAATTACTATTTGGGAAAAGGTGATTCTTTCATTAGTATTAGATATTGTCAACCTCTTAAAAGAATTTAGCTTGTGTAAATCATACTGATCAATATGCATATTTATTGCATATTCTGTATTTTACATCAGTAAATCGGAAAGATCCGCTTCATCTATATTTTCCTAAATTGGATTATTACACTCATCTGAAATTTTAAGTGCTTCCAAGAGGATTTTAGGGATCTCAAATATTTGAGTTTATCTACTCGAAAATAACGTTTTCATCACTTTAGGGTTATGTAACACACAATACCAATTTGTTGGGGTTTATCTCAGAGATACAAAAATTTTAAATTGTTCACAATATCCAGTACAAAATGAGTAATTATTGAACTTACCACTGAATTTGGAAGTTGTTCTAATTCAATCTGAGTAATGATAGATATGTAATCAAATTACATATTTTGTTCAATGCCTTTAGTGAGATTACTACTTTAATCAACTGACGATCTTAAATGAAATTATACTCTGTAATATTTTTTTGTTTTCTACAAAACACATAGAGACTAACGGAGAACATCGAAACAGGTGTCAGACAGTCGAATCACAGTAAGTGTGGTAATAGTACTACATGTCTTGGATTTCTCAATGTGAATATTCTTCTTATCTTCATAGTATCTTTTAAGGACTTCTACTTTTGTAATATGTTCATTCAACAAATTTTCGGCAGCTGTCTGTATGTCCTCAGTGTCGATTCATTGTACAATCAACATGTATACCATAAGTTTTTACATATAATTATTGTATTTAAATATTCATCTTTATTATTCGATTCACTTTCCCCATTTTGTTTTCTATTTCTATTCGAAGTATTATCTGATGTGGAGTTGTCAGTATTGGTATTCGTTTTCTTAATGCTTCTTTTACATATGTCAATTTGTCACTGTGCAATCCAAAAACGAAGACTACGAAGAAGAAGAAGAAGAGGAGAAGCAAGAAGTAGAAGAAGAGAAGGAGGACGAAGTATAAGGAGAATAGCAGAAAGATACTTTTGAGTGGCGGTGTCGTGATTTTTAAAAAAATTTTCTGTCCGAATTCAAATTTCCGTTCTAATTTTTGATAAAGATTTGTTAATTTTCTCAATAAATTTTGTTGAAAAAATCCAATTTTACAAAATTAAATAAATTTCCAAAAATATTAAATTATATTGTCTTAAAGCGTCATAAATATGAGTAATTCCATGATTAGTACGTTGACCGCAGATCCAATCATTTTTATGCCCGTTTCCGTCAATTTGATGCCCAATTCCATTTGGCACAAAAATTTCATAAATATAACTAAATTCATTCATCCAAGTCAATCAATTTTATTTATTTTTCAATAAATACCAATAAAACAACTTGAAAATAGCAATTTTTTCTGCGTAATTTCGATGCACAAATAAAAGATTCTCAACATTTTATTCCGCCACAATTAGGGTAGAATATTGTTGCGTATCGTAAAAAGAATAGAAAAGAAAAACAGCAGTGAGCGAAGAATTACTTAAACTAAAAAAATTTGGTTGTTGTAATATACTTGTATTTTCTAAAATTAATATTCATCATAATAGAAGAGTGATAGTAAATTGACGAAAGTTCGACTGGGAAAATGTGAGAACCAACCTGGAAAAATCGGGAGCAGACGAGTACTTGATTTTCAATTTTTACTGAACACCCTATTTCAAGAATAGTTGTGGATTTAACGGATAAAAGTGTGGACAACCATACCTATATCAGTAATAATAGTATTACCATTGTCTTCTTCTTCTTCTTCTTCTTGTAGTAGGACGAGGTCCTGTCAGGTCTGTCATCTGCCCTCTTGTGACGCCGATGTCCAGCTATCGTACCAGCGTTTTGGGGGCCTACCGATTGGGCGTCTTGTGTCTGGTTTCTGTATTTTGGCCCATTTGGCAATACGTTCTGGAGCCATTCGTTCTACATGGTCTCTCCATTGTCGGCGTCTTGCTCTTACCCATCTAACGACATCTTGTACTCCCAGTTCTCTTAAGGTATCTGTGTTGGGTATTCCATCGTGGAGTGTGGTACCCTTTATTGTTCGTAATATCTTCATCTCTGCTGTTCTCATTTTTCTCTTTGTTTGTGTTGTGTCTGCCCTTGTTTCTGCGGCATAGGTTAGTATGGGTCTGATACAGGTCTTGTAGATTCGCGTCTTACTTTCTATGCTCATATATTTATTTCTCCATATAATGTCCTGTAAATATCCCGATATTCTAGTTGCTTTCTTGATCTGCTTATCTACCTCATCCGTTATGTTTCTGATGCTCGTTGTTTCTACGCCCAAGTAGTTGAAATTCTTTACTTGCTCTATAATGCGCTCATTTACTACCAGCTTGCATCTTATTGGGTCTTTGAATATTACCATGCTTTGTGTTTTCTCGCATGAGATTTGCATGTTAAGTCTCTGTGCCGTCAGGTTAAATTTATGAAGGAGGCGTTGTAGATCGTCTTCATTTTCAGCTATAAGTATAGCGTCATCTACGTAGCAAAGGATTCTCAGGCGACGGTTATTCATTTCGAATCCTGCATTAACTTCGTTTACGCTCTCAATTATTTGGTCCATTATTACGTTGAAAAGGCATGGGCTGAGGCTATCTCCTTGTCTTATGCCGGATGAGACTTTGAGTTCTCTTGTTAGCCCACAGTCTGTTTTTATTCTTGTTTTGGTGTTGATGTTAAGTTGCCTTACTAGATTTGTATAATGCTTCTTGACGCCTTTTTGGTTTAGTCGGTGGATTACATCGTTGAGTTTTACTCTATCGAATGCTTGCTTTAGATCTACGAAACATGTGTACATGGGTTTATTGTATTCTATGGATTTCTCTATCAACTGGCGTAATATAAATATTGCATCTATAGTGGATCTGTTTGGGCGGAAGCCTTGTTGCTCTTCTGAGATGCCTACCTTAGCAGTTATCTTATTTGCAAGTATCTTGGTAAATAACTTTAACACACTACTAAGTAGCGTTATGCCTCTGTAATTCTTCGGATCTGATTTTAAACCTTTCTTGTATATAGGTATAGTTATACTAGTTCTCCATTCTTCGGGTATTACTCCAGTTCTTTCTATTTTATTGTACAGTTTTATTAATTCTTTTTCGATTTTTGGGCCCCCGTTCTTCAGTAGTTCATTTGGTATATTGTCTGTACCTGGTGATTTTCTATTCTTTAGTTTCTTTATGGTTGTTTGTACTTCTTCTAATGTGATGGTTTCTTCCTGTTCGTTTGGGGATGGCGGGTTTGCGATTTCTTCTTCGTCCCTGCTTCCGTTGTTATCATATAGGATCTCAAAATGTGCTGCCCATGTTTCCTGATTTATAACATTTATCACTACCTCCTCGTTGATTGGTTTCTTCCTTTTTCGTATCATGTTCCATATTTTTTTCTGGCCTCCGTACAAATCATGTTCCATTTCCACTGAGAAATTTTCCCAGTATGTTTTTTTCAGTTCTTTTATTGTGTTGGTTGTTCTATTTCTCATTCTTTTATAGACTTCGTATTCTTCCTGTGTTCTATTGGTAATGTATTTTATGTACGCTTTCTTTTTTTCATTTGCCAGTTCCTTAATTTCTAGAGTGAACCACGGTTTATTGTGTGTTCTATTCGTGTCTATTGTTCTTTCTCCTAGGGATTCCTTTACGCTGTTCTTTATGTTATTCTTTAGTTTCTCCCAGGCGGCTTTTACGTTGTCGGTTTCTTTTATAGGGTTTTGGACAATTTTTTCGCGGAGTCTGTTTTGATAGAGGTATTTAATGCTTTCATCCTTAAGCGACTCTATATTAAATTTCGATACGTAGTTGGGTGTTTTTCTTTTCTTTATTATGTGGGATACGCGGTATTTACACAACACAACCGTGTTGTGTGCCGATATTTGCCGATGTTAATACCCGTACGTCAAGTATCTGGGAGGGGTGGACTTTCCTGTTTGTAATTATGTAGTCAATAGTTGATTTTTGGCCTCTCGTGTTAGCGAAGGTGTACTTTTGTTGTTCCTTATGATCAAAATATGTGTTGTTGATAGGTAATTCGTTGAGGGCGCATACATCCATCAATATATCTCCGTTATCATTCACTGCTTCTTCGTTGAAATTATGCATGATTCCTGGGATAACTGTGTTTCCAATTCTTGAGTTAAAGTCGCCCATAATAAACACTTTGTCTTTTCTGGTTATTTAGTCTAACGTAGCTTGCAAGGCATCAAAAAAAGCTTCCCTTTCTTCTTTCGGTTTCCTTACATCCGGTGCATATATACTTAGTAGGTGTGTTCTTTCGTTGGCCAGCTCTACTGTTATCTGTATGATGCTATGACTTATATACTGTACTTCCTTAATATCTTTTTCAAATTTTTTATTCACTAGTAACCCTACTCCTCCCCGTGCTCGCAAGTTCTTGTCGACTCCACTATAAAACAGTATCTAGTTTTGGTACCTTTGACTGCCATTGCCTTTCTTCTTGGTCTCTGAAAGTGCGCAGAAATCTATTTTGTTTTTCTCTATTTCTAAGACCACCTCATAGTCTTTGTTGCTCTATGATGTAATGTTCCAACTTCCGAGTCTTACTATGTTTTCTTTCCATACTTGTTTTTTCCGTTTTCGTGCCGTGTCGTCGTCAATGCTCCGTCCAGTTTCCGAGGCTAATGTGACAGTTCTGTGAGCGTTTTTTCTTTTTACGAGGGGCAGGTTGCTGGCCTCACCCCTTAACCCTCCTCCTTTATCCGGGCTTGGGACCGGCAGTGATAGTCAATGGGCTACTCAATCCACCCATCAACCACCCTAGGCGGAGTTTATTACCATTGTATAGTATATATATATATATATATATATATATATATATATATATATATATATATATATATATATATATATATATATATATATATATATATATTGTTATGGTATTATAGTGTGTAATGTTTATTTTTATAAATTTTATTTTAAATAAAATCAGATTTTAATTTGGGCGCCATTAGTAATTATTTGAATTTCTTTATTTTATTATGTTATTATTATTTTTTTTATTCTCAGGGTATTATATTGTGAGGTCAAATTAAAAAATTTTATTGCGATAAATTGTTATGGTTATAAGGTCAGATTATAATAGTTTTAAGACCGGGTCTGTTCTTTATAATGAATAAAATATTCAAAATATACAATTTCTTAACTAGCTATTACAATTATTTTATTTTAAAAACATTCATTCATACTCATAATTACACTCATAAAACTAAATTATATGGAAATGTGAACTCAAATATTATATACTAAAAGAAATACTTAAACTTAATAGAACAGTACCTTAAGTGTTTGTTATGTTGTATTTTTTTTTTTTTTAAATTGGAAATTGTTACGGCCTTGCAGAATAAACAGATACTCCGCTGTAGTTCCACTCCTGTTCTTTTCCTTTTCTCAACTTCTTTATCTTGGAAATTGTCCCTTTGTGAGTATTCTCACTTATTTCACTTTATTTAATTGTTTTCACTAATTTCTTATTACTACACTTATACAATTATTAATTATCAATCCTTTGAATATTTTATGCCTTTTTTATCAAGATTTTAATTTTTTTAAATTTCAATTAAAATTATTTTACTCTTTTTTCTCTTGCAAAAACAAAATTTTTCTCGTTGTTGATTCTTGATTGTTGAAATAATATTATTCTATAATTTCTTTGTTGTATTTATTTCATTCCTATGTTATTAATTTTATCATTGCAGTTGTCAAAATTTTTATATTTTATCATTTATAACCTTAAAATTTATGTTGGTATGTCACACAAATTTTTGAAGTTGGTGCTCCTGTTTTTATCTGTCAATTTATGGATTAAATTCTTCAATTATACAGGATTTGTCAAAATTAAATAATAATTTAGAATATAGTGTTGGCCAAAATTTAATATAAAGAATATTATTTATTTTAAAGTAACCGAATAACAGAACTGAACTTATTGCTTTATTTATATCTTATTATTATTTAATAAGTTATTTTGGATATATTCATACCATAACAATATATATATATATATATATATATATATATATATATATATATATATATATATATATATATATATATATATATATATATATATACAAATATTGCTATATAATGCAATTGTAGCTTGTCTGTTTTGCTCACCAGAAATTGATTTTTCATTACTGAGTGTGACTTCAAGAATAAGTTCGAATAAGAGGTGAGAATGCTTATGATTTTAACTGAACTTGAATATTACAATCATACATAATTTCGAATTGTATAGGTACGAAGAAATGGAAAATGGAACCAAAGATACGTACAATATTAAGCTCAAACCTGAATGGATGCAGTTATGGAGTGAACGTTTGATAGGATTGCACTGTGACAAATTGAAAAGTGTCAAAGTAGCATTAAGGAAATGAATGGCAATATTGAAAATTCCACATCAGTTAATACTTCAAATGGCTAAGGAAGATGCTAATAGGAAACAAAATGGGGAAAGTGAATCGAATAATAGAGGTAAATATTTAATTACAATAAATATAGGTAAAAACTTATGATATACATGTTGTTTGATTGATTGTACAATGAATCGACACTGAGAACATACACAGAGTTGCCGAAAGTTTGTTGAATGAACATATTACAAAAGTAAAAGTCCTTAAAAGATACTAAGAAGGTAAGAAGAATATTCATATTGAGAAATTCAAGACATGTACTACTATTACCACACTCACTGTGATTCGACTGTCTGACACCTGTTTCGATGTTCTCCTATTCTCTGTTAGTATCTATGTGTTTTGTACAAAACAAAAAAATATTACCGAATATAATTTGATTCAAGATCGTCAGTTGATTGAATTATTAAACTCACTCTCTACTCAATAACAATATTCTGTAGGCTAATGTAAAAGGCTTTTCTTGGGTGACGGGATGGTTAAAAATGTTTTTGATGAATTTAAATTTGAAAAATCTGTCCCCACTTTCATGAATAAATTCGACGCATTTTTTTATTAAATTAGTTTTTCGCTACCACAAAGTCTTTGCAAAATGTAGTACACAATAGGTCCTTTGCTTCGGGTAATTCATCAGTATTCATGTTTGTTTCCTGTTTCTTTTTTATTGGAACCTCAATACCAGTGACATCATGAGAACATTCTTCTTGTTGGTTACAAGAGTCTTACTCTTAGAATAGTGTAAAAATTCAATTTAGGAAAATTTAGATGAGGCGGCTCTTTCAGACATCGTTATAAAATACAGAATATGCAATAAATATGCATGTTGATGAGTATGATTTACACAATCTAAATGCTTTTAAGAGGTTGGCAATATCTAATACTAATGAATGAATCACCTCTTCCCAAGTAGTATTTACAAAGCCAGATCGATAAGTCCACTTTTTGAATTTCCCGCCTGCAAACTGAAACATGTCAATACGCAGTGTTGTTTTATTACTATATCTATACATTAAACAATTGCTAACAATAATTTATTCAAACTGCTTAAGTTATTTAAACAACTTTTTTTATAAACATTGAATATATTGATTAAATCTGAATTAACTATATGTCAAAAAAAACTCGCGTGAAGAACAGCAAGGGCACGGAAGTAAACGTATCAATAGTTTGAGAGCTCAACAAGAATTGAAATTTTTATAAAAAAATTCATGTATCTTATATGAAAAAATAATCTAAATACCTTCAATTTCAAACACATATGTACACTTTTTGTTGTTTTTTTAAATAATTAACTTATACTCTTTCTTCTTATACACTTTTTATTTATCAACTCCATGTACAATACAAATCTTATTAATATATCATCTTAAACTTAATAATGAATAATTCTCGATAATTCTCTATGATTCTCACTAACTGACTTCTTCTTTTTTTTTTTATTTTCATATATCTTAACAGTAGGCCAGAAAGTAAAAAAACTAATACCTATATTATTAAACACAAACAAACCAGAAAAGTATTATTTTTAACACCCTCTCTTAATACTTTTCTATGAAATTTCAAATATTATATTTTGATTTTTCTTTTATTAACATTAATAATAAACAAAATATCTTAACATAAATTTAAATAATCTCTATTCTTATAAAACTGTCTTTTGTGGAGCCCCTTTGTTAAAATGTCTGCTACTTGATTTTTAGTTCCAATAAAAGTTAATTCCATTTTCTTTGTATTTAAAATGTCACACACAAAGTTGTATTTTATATCTATATGTTTTACACGTTTGTTATTTTCGGGATTTTTTATCAAAGCTATACATCCTTGATTGTCCTCATATATTTTAAAATTTTGAATATTGACTTTCATATCAAACAATAATTTCTTAAACCATAAGCAATCTTGTACTGCGGAACATAATGCCACTAACTCAGCTTCTGAGCTTGAAAGAGTCACACAATTTTGTTTTCTTGTTACCCACATCACTATATTACCAAATAATTTAATTAAATATCCTGACACTGATTTTCTATCTACCACTTCACTTCCCCAATCAGAATCCACATAACACTCAAACAAACTTTCATTATTTTTTCTTTCAAATTTTAAATGCATATCAACTGTTCCTTTTAAATATCTTAAAATTCTTTTTAATCCTGTCCACACCAAACTATTATTTTTATCTTGAAATCTACTTAAATAATTTACTGAGTAACTGATATCTGGTCTTGTTCCAAGCATCAGATACATTAAACATCCAATTAATTGTCTTACTGGTAGTGTGCATTCATCATCTTTATTTTCAAAAATATTAAACTTTGGATCTATAGGTGTTGCTGTGGGATTGCAATTATCAAAATTAAATCTTTCTAATATTCCAAGTAAATATCTTCTTTGACTTAATTCCAAGATTCCTTCTTCTTTAATATAATTTACTTCAAGTCCTAGAAAATTCTTTAAATCTCCTTTATCTTTTATATCAAAACATCTCATTAAATCATTTTTACAAATTTCAATTTTATTTAATTTTTGCCCTGCTAATATGATATCATCCACATAGAGTAATAAATACATAATTTGTTTATCTTCATCAACTTTTGTATATAGACAATAATCAGTTTCTGATCTTGTAAAACCTAAATTTAATAAATATGTATTTATTTTTATATTCCAGCATTTTGCAGCTTGTTTTAAGCCATAAAGAGCTTTATTCAATTTTAAAACACATCCTGGTTTACAATTTACCCTCTCTGGCGCATAAACATATATTTCTTCTTTTAAATCTCCATTTAGAAATGCCGTTTTCACATCAAGTTGTTTTATATAATATCCATATTGATTGCTCACTGTTAGAAGAGTCCTTATTGTTGTCATTTTTGCCACAGGTGAATATATATCATCATAATCATAAGTATTTCTCTGTCCACATCCTCGTACAACTAATTTCGCTTTGTATCTGTCTTCCATTATTGTTTCTAATGGTTTCTTAGCAAATACCCATTTAGCTGTCAAAATTTCTGTTTTTCCGGTTTCTCTACTTCATTCCATGTCTCATTTTTCTCAATTGAATCAATTTCCCTTTTCATAGCCTGTATCCACATATTTTTGTCACTTCTATTATCTATTTCCTCCACTGTCTCTGGTACTTTTTCTACAAATGATACTGCATCAAATGCCATATATAATTCATAATCATTATATTTTTCTGGAATTTTGACTTTCCTTTTTATTCTTTCAAAATTTTTTCTTTTATGAGCTTCATCATTACTCTCATCTTCTTCGGATTCTATTTCAACGTTTTCTTCTTCTTTATCTATTTGTTCTTCTTCTAAACTGTTTTGTTCTCTATTATTTATTTCAATACTTGCTTTTTTTATTTTATAAATAAAATCAGTTTCATTAAATATAACATCTCGTGCTACTATCACCTTTTTTCCTTTTATACTCCACAATCTGTAACCTGTATTTGTATATCCTATAAAAATCATTTTTTCAGAAACTGGATCAAACTTTTCTCTAAATTGTTTTTGTATATGAGCATATGCTGTACATCCAAATATCTTAATATTTTTTATATCAGGTTTTTTACCATACCACAATTCTGCTGGTGTAACATTTTCTAAATGTTTGCTAGGGCTACGATTTAAAATATAAGCAGCTACTCTAATGCTCTCATTCCAAAATGTTTTTGGCAGGTTGGCTTCTTCTATCATTGTTCTTGCCTTTTCCAACAAACTTCTATTAAACCTCTCAGCCTTACCATTCTGCTGTGGCGTATATGGTATTGTATAATCTAAAACAGTTCCATTTGATTTACATAAATCTTTTATATCTTTGGAAATATACTCCCCTCCATTGTCACATCTTAGCACTGCCAATTTTATGTTAAATTTTGATTGTACCATATTTACATATTCTTCAAAACACTTAAACACCTCATCTTTACCTTTTATGATATACACTGTACAAAAATTAGAAAAATCATCCACAAATGTAACAAAATATTTACCCCCATCGTGACTTAGTGGCGTTATTGGTCCAACAACATCAGTATGAACAATCTCTAATAATCTTTTTGCATGTGATCTTGTTTCAAATCTAAGTTTTGTCATTTTACCTTTTACACAGGCTTCACAAAAATCAATTTTATTTACATTTACATTTTCCAAACCTTTTACCATTCTTTTATCAACTAATAACTTTAAATTTGCATTACACATATGCCCTAATCTTTTATGCCACATCATTGATTCATTGTCATCATTTTCAATCATAAAACATCGATTTTCTATCTTATACTCAAAAATAATCTCATAAAGCCTGTTTCTAAATCCTACTCCTATCAATTTATTTTCATTATATAAACTAACCTGACCACCCTCAAAAACTACAGATACATTAGACATTTCTAATCTTTTTACTGATAATAAATTCTTCC
Source organism: Diorhabda carinulata (assembly GCF_026250575.1). NCBI lineage: Eukaryota > Metazoa > Arthropoda > Insecta > Coleoptera > Chrysomelidae > Diorhabda > Diorhabda carinulata. The sequence continues at coordinate 11,818,735 of NC_079473.1, forward strand.
TTAAATTTGGAACGTAAAAAACATTTTTTATTATGCATTCAATGATCTTTCCATTTATTTTACTCAAAACTTTAATATTTCCAATACCTATTGCCCTCAAATATTCATTATTCTTTGCTACTGCTATGTTAATTGGTGTTTTTAATTCTAAATATTCATAAAAATATTTGTTATTATTTACTAAATGATCTGTACAGCCTGAATCTATATAGAATGAGATATTATCGTTACTTACAATCTCACTTTCATTACCATTCATCAAAAAACATATTCCATCTTGCTCTTCCTGATCTTCGGAACTTTGTTTCTTGTTCACCTCTACATGATTTCCCTGATTTCTGTAGTTTGTATGATAACTTCTACCTCGAGTGAAACCTCTACTTGGAGTTGCATATCCTCGAAAACCTCCTCTACTATAACCACCTCTATAATTTCCTCTGAAACTACCTCTTGTAAAACCACCTTGCACAACTCTTGAATTTGATTGCCCTGGTACACTTTCTTTACAGTCTTTTTGCATATGTCCTTCCTTATGACACCGGAAACACACTATTTTTCTAGTATTTGTAGTATTAAATACTGCTGATTTTTGTTCATAAGTTGATTGTTCAGATTTTAATGCTTTTCTTCTTTCTACTTCACTTCTAAATTTTCTTTTGACGAAATCTATTGTTAACACTTTAGGATCCATATTCTCTAATATTGTTATAACTGTTTCAAAACTTGGAGGCATCCCCATCATTAACATACATACAATGTCCTCATCACTCATAACAGCTCCTGTAGCTCTTATCTTCCTAACAAGATCATCAAATTCTGTCAAATAACCTTCCAAATCTTCATTCTCTTTTAATTTTAATGACATTAACATTCTTCTTAGCATCATTTGCCCGGGTAATCCTTTTTTTTTCATAAATATCTCCTAAAGCTTGCCACATACCATAGGCTGTATTTTTCTCCGTTACAAATTCTAATTGCTTATCATCCAAACATTGTATTATCAATGACTTACATAACTTATCTTTTTTCATAGCTTCCTTTTTGTCTTTTTCCACTGTATAATCTGATTCCACAAATTCTTTTTCTATCCATTCTGCCACATCTTTTTCTTCTAGTAATATTTTCACTCTAAATTTCCATGAGTAATAATTTTCACCATTCAATAGTTCTATGTTATAAATATTTTTTATTTGTGAATTAGCCATTTTCTTTATATTTTAATTATCCACAGAATCACCTGGGCCCATAACCTGTTGTTTTTTTAAATAATTAACTTATACTCTTTCTTCTTATACACTTTTTATTTATCAACTCCATGTACAATACAAATCTTATTAATATATCATCTTAACCTTAATAATGAATAATTCTCGATAATTCTCTATGATTCTCACTAACTGACTTCTTCTTTTTTTTTTTTTTATTTTCATATATCTTAACAGTAGGCCAGAAAGTAAAAAAACTAATACCTATATTATTAAACACAAACAAACCAGAGAAGTATTATTTTTAACAATTTTTTCATCAAAACAATTAAAAAACTCAATTAAGATTATTACTTCATCAAAAGGTTTGTGATAACCTTTTCAGAATGTAAATAAATGATTCTGTTAATGTAAAACGGTCGATTAAACTCAAATTCTGGTCCACATTTCTTAGAAGCACATTTTAAGCTTTCTCCAAAGCAACCATGGCATCTTAAATTCAATCAGTCACAAAAATCTATTTCTAATTTATTTTCATAAGATTTTGACGGCATTGCCGCAACAAACGGGATTGATGTTCTTCGTGGAAGAATATCGTTATTTTTCTGCAATTTGTACCCTAGTGTCTCTGGATGGCGATAGACTTGCGGAACCATATCGAAATGGTTTTTTTCATTTATTTCAATCAGTGTCTTATACCGATTCGATGTCGGTAAAATTGCGGAATCAAGTCGCTATGATCTTTCTCTATTTATATCAGTTTGTGAAAAATTTTGACTGGATGCTGTAGGTCTGACAGATTTAAATCGGATTAATCTTTTTCTTGAAAGCATCTTGTAAGATTTTTCAGTTTGTGGTTTTGTTGTAAGTGAATATAGATATATTTTCGAGATCAAATCTTACTTTCTTTTTTTTTGGAGGGCTAACGTTTTCATTCAATGCTCTGACTGACACTGGAGATTGACGGTATTGCGGAATTATACCGATACATCTTAACTAGACATGACTTTTTTCTTGGAGGTTTATCGTTATTTTCCTAAATAAAAATATTTTCAAGACCAAGAAAATAATTTTGATGAAAAAGTTTATGAAAATATATAAGCTAGACAACATCGCTATGTATCTGTATTCGTTTACGATAAAATTGTTGCCTTTGTTCACTAAATACTGAGAAAGCATTTTGAATAGATTTGTTGGAGTGAAATATTTTTGAGTGTTTAGATATTGTTCAAGTGACATATTAGTCTTAATTTTAATTTTTAGAAAATCTTTTTATATTTCCCTATTCCAGTCATATGGTTAAATTAGTTACCTACAAAACTCCACAGAATAGGATACTCAAAAATTGTATATCGACTCTGGAATAAAATTGAAATACATGGAGATGTGGAATTCGGTGAATAATATAAAGTTAAAATCATTACTCGGATGTTGAAAGATTATGAGGAAAGCAGTAGTCAAAAACAAGATGAAAGTAATGTGAAGAAGAGCAATGATGAGGAAAATGATGCTGAAAACAAAAAACAAGAAATAGAAAAGTCAAAAATGTAAAATGAAGAAAGAAAGAACAATAAATAAGGAAATGAAAAAGATAAAATTATGCCCCATCTCGTCATTTTACAACAAAAACAATCACAATTCATTAACAAGCCCAAACAATCTTGACAGCACTTTCATTCATTTCATCGCACAGAATGGCAAAAAGTCGGGATTGCTTAGGCTGCGACTTCACTGTATTAACAATCGCCGCTGGCTAAATTCTTTTCCTGTTCAAGGTCAAATGCCTTTAATTTGATAGTTAATCTGCAGTTTTGTCATTTTTCAGTTTTTAGGAAAAAATAGATTAGATAGTTACGAATTTTTATCGTATTCCTACGTCGCAATCGTTGTGAAGAAGTGATTCATGAGTAAAAATGCAAATAAAAATTGAAAACATTATTTTTTCTGGCCAGCTTATATAATATCAACGAAATACTTTATCAAAATAAAAAACAAACAATATTATTATCTTTGCATAAAAAAAGTACCAACTCAATACTCAACAAAAAGTATATCTATCAGTTGTTCTACAGTTTACAGACTAGGTACCTAATCATTATAATTACCTAATTATAATATAATCTTTCTGGCTTTCTGAGTGGCAGATTTATCAATAATTTCCGTTAAACTTATTTTTTCACAGATTTCGAATTTAATTTGGAGAGATATTTTCTTTAAAGAGCCACTCTATTTTTCAGAATACTCATATTTTTTCTTGGCCTTCATCAGTGTATCGAAATCAGAACTGCTGAGATTTCCTGCAAAGTTTCTAATTTTGTTGGAACCTTAATATCAATGACATTATAAGAACATTTTTCTTGTTGGTTACAAGAGTTATTCATACTTTCAGAAGCACTTAAAGTTTTGGGTGAGTGGAATAATTAAATTTCTAAAAATTTGGATGAAGCGGATCTTTCAGACTGATGTAAACTACAAAATCAGCAATAAGTATGCATTAACAAAATTTTTCCAACAGACAATAAATATCTTTCAGATGTTGAGTCTAAACACTGCTAAGAAGTAGCCGGTTTAATATCCCCAAATTTAACATAACTTTTTGCCCTAAAACAATATTCTCTGTAAATAAGCTAATTCTTTTATCAATTACACATTCTTTTTTAAAAATATTTTTCCAGGATTTTCTTCCATTGAAAATTAACTGCTTTGAAATATAAACTTCTTCTGGTGAATCTTTTTCCTGTATTTTCAATGCATCTAGCTACTTTTGTCTTTGCTCTACATTCGTACGAAATCTATAATTTTATTTTGTAAAAAGTTAATCAATTTATCAACAAATAATTTTGCGTTACTCCACTGATACTCCCCTATGGAATAAAAAAAATAAGACTAATATATCACTTAAAAAGTATCTAAACACTCAAACAATGGCAGCCATTTGATCACAAACGAATAAGATACGTTACGATGTTGCCTAGCTTATATTTTTTCATAAACATTCTCACCAAAATTATTTTCTCGGTCTTGAAATTATTTTTGTTTAGATCAATTGATTTTAATTATATTACGATTTATAAATAAATATTTGTGAAACGTAACATGCGTCCAGATAATAAACATTAATTGTAAAATTTGACAACATTGTTTTGACAGGTTTACTGTCAGATCACTAGTTTACAAAAATCGAGTAAAAATGAGACAGCAACTGAAATAAATGAAGAAAGACCATTTCGATTCGAAGCTACCAGTGCAACGTTCATTGAGAAAAGACTAATGTGCAGATTGGGAAATATAACGATAACCTTTAACGAGGAACATCAATCCAATTTAATACCGCAAGAGGAAAATAACTATAAACCTCCAAGGAAAAAAAGATGTCCTGTTAAGACGTCTCGGTATACTTCCGCAATCCCGCTAATATCCAGTAGAGTCAGAGCACTGCATGAAACCGTTAGCCTTCCATGTCTATATCCACTTACAACTAAACCACAAACTGAAAAATCTCACAAGATGCTTTCAAGAAAAAGATTAATCTGATTCAAATCCGTCAGACCTATAGCATCCAGTCAAAATTTTCCACAAACTGATATAAATAGAGAAAGATCATAGCGACTTGATTCCGCAATTTTACCGACATCGAATCAGTATAAGACACCGATTGAAATAAATGAAAATACCATTTCGATATGGTTCCGCAAGTCTATCGACATCCAGAGACACTAGTGTACAAATTGCAGAAAAATAACGACATCTTATGAAAATAAATTAGAAATAAATTTTTGTGACTGCTTGAATTTAAGATGCCATGGTTGCTTTGGAGAATGCTTAAAATGTGCTTCTAAGAAATGTGGACCAGAATCTGAGTTTAATCGACCGTTTTACATTAACAGTATGGAGTGTAGAGAAGGAGGAACATCTCTTATGGACGGTACGTTTAAAATATGGTCTAAATTCTGTAGGGATAATACGTGGTGCTGATTGTACTATGGGATTGAGATCTGAAGTTAGACACTTACTATATCTGAAACTAGCTTCAGATTCTAAAAACTAACGAAAACAGAATATTATGTAGGTGGTGAAAAGAATTAAACAACGTTTAAAAATATTAAAAAAAGAATACAAAAAATCATGGTGAAACTTGTTGTTTTTCTGGATGTATAAGTGGTTCTTTAAAAGATCGTGGAATTCGTTCATCTCAAAATATAAAACAAGCAAGTCTGTTTGGAATACCAAAGGTAAGTCATGTTTGAATCTGTTAGAAAGCAAAATTCATTAGAGGAAAATCAATAATTATTTATCCATGTTCCCAAAATATTTGTTGATTAACATTGATTTCTCATTAAATTTGAAAAATAATAAGTAACACAGTGACGTTAATTCAAAATCATTAAATTTATTCCATAGGACGCTACGCTGCTAGCACAATGGTCTTCTATTTTGAACATGACTTTAACGAAACATCATTGTATCTGCGATTATCATTTTAAAGAAGAAGATATTGTGAAATCGCGGAAGATTGATTATTCAGGTGGAATAATCAAAGAATATGAATTGAAACGATGGACCCTATTGCCAAATGCTGTACCAGTTAACCTACAGCCAAGACAATATGATATTGAAGTAAAGTTTTATAGAAAATTTCATTGACTTTCAAAGATATTACAAACTTTTTACTAACTTTAAATTTTCAAAGGTATAAGGTTTAAAGTAAAAACTAAGCAGTAATTTAATTTTAATTAATTTTAATAAATATTTCGTAGAAGCCAACCATCAATGTGCGAAAGCCTTTTCAACAGTTGGACAATCGTATTAACATTAGAAAAAAACCAGCGTCAACATCAATCGAAAAGATCTCACCTTCGCTGATAAAAATCCGAAAAACTGCAAGTTCTGACGATAAATATCCACAATTTATTTCACATAAAACATCATTAAATAGTATACCTGATCAACCAGTAGACAAGATGCAAATTGCTGTGAACAATGTAGAGACAAGATTTGATGCAGAACAAGTTTTTTTAAATGAAATCGATTCAAACAATGTTAGTTAAAGCTTGATGTATGAGTAGGTTCATGATTGAAGTATATACCAAAATTTTCTACAGATCCTTCATTTTTTTCCAGACTCCTAGGAATATTAAGGAATTGTTGGACTCTTTTTTGAGTGTGATGCCTGAGTATTGGTATTATATACTTTATGATAACCAATTAGTACTTGTTTATACTGATCCCTTTAGGGAAACCGAAAAACTTCGCGTTTTTATACAAGATGATTTTACAGTAATGGTAACTATATGTTCTTTATAACTCCAGCTTTACGGTCGTAATTATTTTTAATCATCAATTTGTATTTGAAGTAATAGTAATTGTTTTATAATGGTATTTTCTTAGGTTTTATTCAAGAAGAAAAGACAACTCAGCTTAAACTTGAAAGTTACTACTTCTGCAGATCTTTCTAAGCTTCTTGAAGAAGTGAAGCGAACACCCGTTTGTGAAGGAACAGGAATTGAAGAAACGAGGTAAAGTATAGACTTGAAATTTTTAGCTGCTCAACCAATAAAGATCAACACTCTAATGTTTCATTGTAAATAGTAAAAACAAATAATATTAATGCAATATTTTTGTAGCGTCTCTGGAAATTGTCCCGGTCTCATTCTGAACAATTATAAACGGCTACCACGGAATCCGAGATGTTTTGCATGCCGCACTCTTCGTGATCGACTCTTCACTAAAGCAGCTACACAGCGTACTGCTGCAAAAATACAAATCTCAAATAACACTGAAACGACTTAAAAACAAATGTAATCGCTTACAGAAAAAGGTGAACTATCATCGAATGTCTTATTAATTTCAGAACGATGCGAATTTATTCCAAAAACTTTATCTTTAAAACTTCAAGCAAAAAAATGTTTTTTTAAAATTGTACATAATATTATTTCTGTACGCTAAAGCTATATATAGCACATATATGTAGGTGTATCAATTGTTCATATGAATTAAATTGCATAATTAAATATGCAATCGGAATTTCCACAAATATAAATGTTTGCTTACAACACAAAGTGTATGCTTTATTTGAGCCTGCAAATTTTAAATCACAGGATACTCTAATAATTTTTAAGTATATTTTAAATTTTCAATGAAGATGAATTTATGTATCCCATCAATCGGTTATTGATTGATGAGATTAATTTTGTTTTTCATAAATTTCTTTTCATTGGTGCATGCATTTGGGAACTTGTCAAGATCCTGTAAATAGCATAACAAGGTATTGCCAATTAATAAGTATAATAACAAACAGCCAATTTAAGTTACAATCTTAAAAAAATGACAAAATTTTTGACAATTCAAAATTAAGTTTCATTTATTTATCGCGGTTACCATTTTTTTCAGACCAAAAAATTACGTTCTGTTGTACAAACTATAAAGGATAAATACACACAGATAAGTGATAAATCTTTCCAAAGAAGAATTCAATCATTAGATGAATCTGAGCGACTTGTGGTTACTACTTTTTTGAGATGGCTAAAAAAAGTAATTCTAAAGGTCGTCGATATAAGCTTGAATGGATATACGAATGTTTATTAATACGATTCAAAAGCAGTAGCTTGTATGAAATGTTGAGGAAAAGAAAGATACTACCGTTGCCAACAAAATCAACGCTTGATAAATACATAAGGAGGTTAAATAGTTCAGTATATGGATTTCAATCTGCTTTATTTGAGTGTATGAAAAAAAGGGGTGAGAATATGCCATTATCTGATCGAAGAGGAGAATTAGTTATTGATGAGATGCAATTAGCTTCGGGCGTTTCATTCAATACAAATACTAAAGATTTTATAGGATTGGTGAACCTTGGTGATCACACACCTGATAATTTAAAAAATACAGTAGGAGATCATGCGCTAGTTTTTCAATTTGTGCCATTCAAAGGAGGAAAATCTCAAGCTCTAGCTTGTTTTATCAGTAAAAATGCGGTGACCAGTCAAATTCTGCAAAAATTAATTTTAGAATGTATTATTCTTTTGAGTAATGCTGGATTCCATGTGGATGCAGTTACAAGTGATGGAGCACAAGGGAATCGTGCTGTGTGGAAGATTTTTGGAATTGACGAGAAGAAGCTCAGTTGTCCTCATCCATGTGATGAAAAAAAAGTTATGGATGATTTCTGATTTTGCGCATCTCATTAAATGCTTCTGTAATAGCTTGATGGAGAAGGAAGCTTTTGTGGTAACATAAATAGTATTAGTAGATTTATTTATAGAAACCATGCTTACTCAACAGCAACGAATTTTAAAATGTATTAATTTATTATTACATGGTTTATAGACGCCTTATTTCGCTGAAAATTATCAGGGTGCGAATCTAAAAATTGCTCATAAATTAACTCCAACCCATTTAGATCCCGTTGGATACCAAAAAATGAGAGTTTCCTTATCATATGAGGTTTATTATAAATTTTTTTATTCATTATCATTTACTGAATTTGAGTGTATGTGTATTATAAATCAAAAAAAAAACTTCCCTGCACTTGTTGTAAGAGAAATAACAAAAATAAGTAAACTTAATGAATATAGTTTGATAATTAACAATGGTTGGGTTTCATTATTCTTTGGTTTCAGTAGTATTTTTTTTCTGGTTTTTTTTGGTAGTTACATACGTTATAACATATTTATTATTGAAGTTTACTAAATCGAAAATATATATACTTGAAGAAACTCATACATTTCGTGAATATAAACTAATATATATTATTAATTAGCAGGCTATAACAGATTTTTTAGATTTTTTGGTAGAATGGGAGTCTGGTATGGAAATTTTAGGAGATTCTATGCCTTTTTCTGAAAGTACATTAGTGGGTTTTAAAGTAACACTAGCTTCAACACTTGAAATAACTGATATGATGCATAATGAGTGTGGCTTTGAGTACTTTATGACATCTCGTCTATCACAGGATTATCTAGAGGTAATAAAGATTTTGTAATTACTTAGAAATATTGTAAGCATTTATTATATTTGTATCTATCAATTTCAGCAACTTTTTTCAATAATGAGGTACAGCTGTGGATCTAACGAGCACCCAGACGCGAAATTGTTTTTGCAAGTTTTCAGATTATTCTGTCTGTTTTCGCTAATTCGACCACCTAAAGGTAGCAATGTGACCGGGGTTGAATTGCTTCAAAGTTTTATTCAGAATAAAGACACTATAAAAGCTTCAAAAAAAACTCATGAAGAGTGGATTCTTAAACTCTATGAAGCTTTGGAAAATTGTGCTTTGCCAGGTGACCAGGTTCTTATGTATGGAAATGAACAGGGTCAAAAAGAAACAAGTGATAATGATAACTCCAAAGATTTGAACCAAATTAATTTACCTAAGACTGTTCGAGAGAATGAAGACAAGCTCATAGATCATGACTATAATGTAACTTATACTAGTGAACAAGTATTAGCATATTTGGCTGGCTACGTGTCCCGTAAAATGAAAAAAAAAATACGAATTCTGCAAAAATTGTTTTGATTCTTTATCTTCGGCTGGATCGGTAGAAGAGAATCAACAAAATGAATTAATCAACGAATTGTCCTTGTATGGCGGCCTAGCATATCCCAGTCAGGGATTGTTTGAATTAACTCGCCGGTTAGAAAATACAGTTTTGGATGTTGTTGGGAAAAAGGGAATTGAAGGGAATACTATACAAATGATTTTTGATCGAATTACTCAAATTCAATTGCCCAAAATTGGTTGCCACGAACATTCTGTATTGTTAACAAGAGAGATTATTATTTATTATTTAACCATGAGACGACATTTCTTGGCCAAAACATTGAACAAGGAGTATATAGGGAAAAAAAATAAATGTAAAATGTATAAGAAATTATCAAAGTTGTGACTGACGTTTGATTATATTCATGTGAAAAGCTGTGCAATCCTTAATATCTTATTAGATTTTTATTTTTTATTAAGAACTTGATATATTTCTGTACCTGCTAATTACCAATGATATTTTAACAAAACTATAATTATTATATTTGTTGCGGATAGAGTTCAATATTTTATTTCTATGAACCAAAATGTTTTATTTTCAATTATTTTATTATTCTTATTGATATTTTTATATGACTATAACTATTATATTAGTGGCTAATGAAGTTCAATATTTTATTTTTATGAACCGAAATATATTTTTTTATTATTCTATTATTTTTATTGATCTAATTATATCGCTATAATTATTATATTAGTTACGGATAAAATTCAATATTTTATTTTAATCAACCAAAATGTTTTTTTTATACTATTTCATTATTGTTACATGATTCTACTTTTTTTTCATATTAGAATATATGTATTATCTAAACCAAATAAATAGCTAAATAATAAAGTTAATTTAACGAGATTCTGTTTTGTTAATCGTTTCATTATTTTAATACTAGTAATTTCATTATCACGGTGCATTATTTAAAGCATTACTATACAGTTATTTTCAAATCAGCGCGTAAAATTCAAGCGAATACCCTCTATAATCAGCGCCACCTATTTTCCCATCAAAAATCAGCTCACATTTTTTAACCCAGAGATGTTCCTCCTTCTCTACACTCCATAATATCGCCAATCGTTATTGATTTTTAAATATCTCGAAGATTTAATTACAGATAAAGAAATAAAACGGACAAAAAGGATTGGATGGACGACTGATGGTTCTCGTGCTATGAACTGAAAGTTGTACTTTCATTAAGTCACGGCCTAAGCAATCCCGACTTTTTGCTATTCTGTGTGATGAAATGAGAAGTGATCACAAAGTATTCCTGCTTCATTGTGAAGTACGGTGGCTATCAAGAGATAAAGTGCTGTCAAGATTGTTCAAGCTTCTTAAGGAATTATTATTGTTTTTGTTGGAAAATCACAATAGGTCAGAAATTTTTCTTTTTGATTTCCTTATTTCCTGTTCCTTGTTGTCCTCAATATTATTTCACACTTCTCACTTTATTGTTTCTTGTTCTTTGTTTTCAACATCATTTTCCTCATCTTGGCTCTACTTCACATTACTTTAATCTTGTTTTGACATCTGGTTTCTTCATTATCTTTTAATATCCTAGTTATTATTTTTATATCGTGTATTTCAATTTTATTCCAGAGCCGATATCCATTCGAGTATGCTATCACCTGAAGTTTTCTTTTTAACATTCTGTGCGATAAAATGAATGAAAGTGCTGTCAAGATTTTTTGAGCTTGTTAATGAATTATGATTGTTTTTGTTGTAAAATGACGCGATGGGGCATAATTTTATCTTTCTCATTTCCTTATTTCTTGTTCTTTCTTCATTTTACACTTTTGACTTTTCTGTTTCATGTTTTTTGTTTTCAGCATCATTTTCCTCATCATGGCTCTTCTTCATATAATACATTTATCTTGTTTTTGACTTAAATTGACTAATAATTATAATAAATAAGCATATCCTCATTAAAAACCTATATGTCTATAGTAAATAAAACTAGTATTTGATATTATTTCATTCAAACATTCTATGTTAGATAAATCAAAAGCATAAACGAATACAGTTACATAGCAATGTTGCCTAGTTTATATTTTTTCATAAACATTCTCGCCAAAATTATATTCTTCATCTTTGTTTAGATCAATTGTGGAGAATATTGTCAATTATCCAAATTGAGTGGGAACTAGAGCCAGATTCTCATTGGTTTTTAATAATATTACGATGTATAAATAAATATTTTTGGAACGTAACATGCATCCAGATAATAAACAAATAAATTATAAAATCTGACAACATTGAGGTTTACTGTAAGTTGGCTTCAATTATATTCAAACATGTCAGCTGGGTTCATCTTTTTTATTCGTCCAAGGCCAAAGTAAACCAAAGTTCCAAACAAAAGAACTTCGGAATTCATTTTAATGATAGGAACGGAATTTGTATCTAGTTGTAAAACTTACTTATAATCAAGTTTTATACGTGAAGATTAGGTGAATACAGTTTAAGTAATGAAGTAAATTTTGATTGAAAATGTATATATTTATTAAATTTGGATTCTTATAATAGGTATGTACAATTATTCACATTTTCTACACCTTTAACTAAGTAATTTGATATTGCATGTCGTATTCTTTCATCTGATTTTGCCATCATAATCATCATCTTATTGATGTCAGAGTTTTGAACTTAATATACCTATACGTACTTGAGTATTTGAAAATGCTCACGGACACACCACAATGTTTTATGTTGATGAATATGATTTAAACAAGCTAAATGCTTTTAAGACGTTGGCAAGTATTTGAATATCTTTTTTATTAACAAGTTCTACACTCCATAGGCGATATGAAGCAATTGTAGCTTGTCTATTTTTCTCACCAGAAATTGATGTTTTCATTATCGAGTTTGACTTTAAGAATTTTTTTTCTTCGTACCGAAAGAAATACATATGTTTTTTTTTGTGAATATCTTTACAGTTTTGCATTGAGTTGTTTATTATTATAAATTATTAATAAATGAATTTTGTCTTATCATATCACTTGTTTTTAAATAAGAACTTTCAAGGCACTTACCATTTAACCAATCTAATCACTTTATACAAATTAAACATTATATTTGCAAATCGAACTAAACGAGTTATGGAGAAATGTCCTGAAAAGTTCTGGTTGTATGTGACTTGGTTGAGATATTATAGACTATAATGGAGACTAGCTAAAACGTTCAAATAAGATGTGAGAATGCTTATCGTTTGAAACGTAAATGAAAATTATGGAATAAACGTTTGATTGAATTGCATAGTGACAAATTGAGAATAGTCAAATGAGCATTAAAAAAACGAATGGCAATACCAATACTGACTGAATTCCAGATCAGATAATAGTTCGAATGGCTAATGAAGATGATAATAGAAAACAAAAGGGGAAAAGTGATAATTATTTCATTATATTTTCACTATTATACTGCCGGTTTCGATGTTCTCCTCTGGTTTCTATGTGATTTGTATAAAACAAACAAACAAACAAAATATTACTGCGTATAATTTGATATCAGATGGTTATTTGATTGAATTAGTAACTCACTAAAGGTATTGAACAAAAGGGATGAGGTGATTTATAAGATATCAACTGTTTTTGGTATTTGTAATAACTGCAAATTATCAAAGGATTATTTCTTAAAGAAAAGACTATCATAACTCTGACTGAATTAGAACAACTTTCAAATTCAATGGTAAGTTCAATAATTACTCATCTTGTACTGGATACTGTGAACAATTTGAAATTATTATTATTATAATTATTTTCTAGTTTATGCTCTTTGAAAAATAGCAAATGAATGCTCTCAAATTTTTTCGATAATAATATAATGAGACTTGTATAGAAGTGCTTTTGTTACTTGCCATTTTTCTTGATTAAAAAGTTTCTTATAATGAAAAATCACATTATTAACAGAAGTTAATTTGAAATTAGAATTTTCTCTATATAGAAAAATTGTTTCTGATTTGGTATAATTGTGTTCGTTTCTATAATTGATCTTCACACAGATGTTTTTGTAATCCATTTACTTAACACACTTTATCTGTCTTGATTAAACTTTTCAATGAATATGTAACTAACTCCTAATTTTGATGTAAGGACAAAAATAATTATTGAAAAATGTGAAGTTATTTTGGTTTTCTAGAAAATCCCAGTGTAACAGATTTTGTATAGAAATTTTAAAACTTTTCAGGTCGGTCTGGTGAAAACATCCAAAACTACCAACATGGATTTTTAAATATAGTTATAGAATTGTTGATGCCATTGAATTTAAAGATAATTTGTCAGTTTTTGATTTACAAAAGCTTTTGAAATTTTTAAAGATTTATACATCATAGAAATGCATAACTCAATAAATAACTTGATATTAATGAAGATGCAAGAGCCAGGAAGTGTAGAAAAAGTGAGAAAATTTGTTGATTTAAGTCCAAATTCAGAATCAAATAACAATACTGAAGTGAATGTAGTGGAAAAGCCAGTCTTTCATCAAGTAGATTTGAGGATGAAAATACCATTTTTAAATATAGTAATTTCTAAATTTGTTTGTAGGAAAATGTTGCATCTGGTGATCTGATAGAAAAAACCAATCGCAATCAAGCAGAATCAAAAAATGGAGATATAATGTTTTGGATAGGCTTAGAAGAGGAAGAATATACTTTTGAGGACACACCGTTACTGAAATTTTAAAATATAAGGATACAGAATAAAATAAAAAAGTGGCAGAATAAATAATAAATGAAATGAGTGATTCTTGAACTACTGTGAATTTTGAAAATACTCCATCTATTAGTATAACAACCAATGATATGAGTAGTTCAATTGAACTCCACCAAATTGGACATGAACGCTGATTCTTCACAATTACAACCAGATTTTGTGAAATTAGAATAAAACAATTGGATGACCTATGGAAACTAGAGTTCGAAATAAACTTTGATTAGATCCCGGAATTTAAATTTCCAAGATAGTGAATATTCATATCGTTATATTTGTAATTTGGATTGTAAATAAAGTGAATTTGACTTATTTTGTATAGTTATTGATGTCTTATACCTTGTTATTTTCAAACTAAAACTATTTAGATGATGTTTTTGTTTGCCAATGAACACGAGAATTTTTCAGAAAATGGGAAAGTTTTGAAATTATAAAAAAGAAAAAAAAAGATCGTTTTAGCTCCACAAAATGTTATTAGTTTTTCAACTAGAAATATTCAGGCAATTTAAAACAAAATTTGTCCAGTCTAAACAAATAGGCCCCGTAAGGGTTCGTATTTCTATATCAAAATGAATCATTTATTGAGATCTCTCTGTGGTAAAGCATTGTCGGCCGAATATAGAAACACCCTGTATTTACTAAGTTATATATAGATTATGTAAATTCCAAAGATAATAATCTTGATGTATTTACTCAACCTCTAGACAGAACTAAATTTGTTTATTTCAAAGAAGTTCTGTGTATATTTTAGGATTTAGCTTTACTTCGTTTGTTTTATATGTATGTTTTAATACAATTTCAATGTTGTTCTATTTTATACTGTTCACTCCTTTATTGTATAAGCAGCTTGAAATTGTTATCACTATCGACTTGGGCTTCCCTGTGGTGGTTAGGTTAGGCTAGGTTAGGTTTTTGTTCCAAATGGAATTGGGCATCAAATTGACGGCAAGGAGCATAAAAATGATTGGTTCGGCAGAAAAACGCGTTAATCATGGAGTTATTCATATTTATGACGTTTTAATAAAAATATAATTGAATTTTTTTCAGAAATTTAAGAAAAAGGCATGAAACTGTTGAAATTAGGCATAAAAAATAATTTGCATAAAATTAATAAAAAAAAATGGTATTTTAACAAACTTTATTGAGAAAATCAACAAATTTTTATCAAAAATTAGGACGAGAATTTTTCCTTGAAATCACGATACCATCACTCAAAAGTATCTTTCTGGTATTCTCCTCATATTTCGTCCTCCTTCTCTTCTTCATCCTCCTCCTCTACTTCTTGCTCCTGTTCTTTTCTTCTTCGTAGTCTTCCACCGAAGATTCCGTCTCATCACCCAACTTCGCGCGTTTCTTCTGTTTATCGCCTCCATCCTCACTCGCGTATCTCTGTCTCCTCGTCTTTCTCGAAGATTTCGCATATCTATATATGAAATTGTACTTTTTCAGTCTGTAGAGCAGCTTCATTTCGATGGCTTCTTTAGCCTGTTTGACGGCTACGTCCATCCTGAATTTGAGTTTATTGAATTTAACGTTCAGCTCAAGGTAATTGTAGATATTTTTCAAGAACGGTTTCAAATTTTCGGCCTTCACCCAAGATCTAGTCATCGCGTCGGAACCGAAAAATGTCACATGGTAGTGCGTCTGAAAATAATCGTTATCCGTCAATACACAGTGTGACTAATTCCATAGATCGAATACCTTGTGTCGTTTCAAGAATTTTATCGAAATATATTACGAAAAAAAATCGATTAATCACCCTGTATATGTATATGTATAATCGCACTCTATTTAAGGTAACTTGAAATTTATTTCGATTTTCACTCCAAATGAAATATTGGAATAAGTAAAAAAATCACCCTGCATGTAAGGTAACTTAATAATTTCGATATTAAAACAAAATCATCTTGTACGTGACATAAACTAAAAAAATGGTATGGTACAACACTAATCTAATGAAAGTGACCAAGAGAAATATTAGACTTACCGGTTCTAAGGAATCTTTCAAGCAAAAATAATTCTCGATATCAGGATCTTCCACCATAGCCGGCCACCATAGATAACCTTCGATTTTCGCCTAGACGATGCTACCCGCGTTATATTTATTAAATATCACCAGCTCCTTTTCTTTATCGTCGATCGATTCTTCTTTGATTTCGCATCTATTATACCTCCTATCTGGATTCATCCAACAATACCATTTGTCAGATAGATCCAGGGGATCTTTCACGTTGGGCAGGTATCTATACTTGTCGCAAGAGTCGCAATACACGTAGAGACCGACGTTTCTAAATTCTTGAAGTGAATTCATTTTCTCGTAGAAGCTCTCGTTCGAAAAGTTCATATGTTCCTCCTCTTTCACATCTTTTCTGTTTAGAACTTCCTTGGAATTGGCGTCGCTACAGTTCATTGGTGGTGACGAATCGAACTTATCTGCAGGAGTCACTATGATCTTCTTACCGTTAGCATCTTTTTCCTCCTTTGGGGCTTGGAACGATACCGTTAAGTTTTGGTCTTGATAAGTTTGTTTTTTCTTCTCCTTAACCAACTTCAACCAGTTATTGAACTTTGTCACTACCAAATTTTTGTAATACAAATTGATTTCTTTACTCAAAGACGACGGTATTTTGAAACTTCTATAATTTTAATATACAAATAACACTTATTAACCGTCTTACTTTCATTCACTTAAAAAAATATTTCTGACAATTGTTGACTTTTGAAATTCAAACACTTTCAAATGTTTATCTCGTTAACTAGTCGAAATCATCAATTGATGATATCTTTACATATCGGAAATAAAAAAAAATAAAAAAAAAACGATTTTTCGCGTTGTACATCACGAAACAAAACCGCTCTAGTTACGATGATTTAACTATCTGAAACAAATAAAATGAAAATATGTAGACATATACGTAATACCAACTGTCCATTAGGAGAATTACCTATATCAGTAATAATAGTATTACCATTGTATAAAGAATATTATTTATACAATGGTATTACAGTATATTTTAGGCAACGTATTATAACCAAAATAATATTTTACAACGTTGCCTACAGTATTTTTTGTATTAAAAGGGAAAACGGCAACAAACTATTATGTTTTGTGAAGTTGACTTCTAGTGTGATTAGACAGTTTAGGTTATTGCGTATCTGTCATTTATATTAAGTTATAACAATAAAAAGGATATTTTTATTTTAATAATACTAAAAACAACAAGTTATGGGTCCGAAACTTTTCACTGTATAAATAAATAATTCGGATTACGAAACTAAAAACGAAAATTCATTAGAACAAAAAACTCTTTTCTGGAAACTGTATAATAAGTGGAATAACTTTAAAAGCATATAGAATTATGGACTTTGTTATAAACCGCATAGGTACCGAGTAGTATTCATGATTATGAATATATAAAAACATACATTTGTCAACACATATTATGAGCTGTACTGGTAAATAATACGGAAATATTTGAAAAATTGTCTAAGCTGTATGAAGGACATACAGAACAATTAAAAGGTAAGGTCACTCAAAAATTTTTCAGCTATACTTATAAGAGAAATGACAATCAATATATCTGTATTCATAAGCGATAATAATAACCACAATGAGAGGCGATGAGTACACATTTAAAAAACTAGAAGATCAAAGCATGATGAAATCTGCAAAATGTGACATAAGCTTAAAAGGTATTGGAAACATACATTTTGAGGAATGCTTTCTTCAGATTGTTATAATATTTTCACTGGAACACAAAACTTAAGTCTCAGACTGGATAATAGAATACATAAAAAGGGTTGAAACTAAATTTGATACAAAAGTTCATTAAGTAAGATTGGAAATGATGGAGAATATACGAGTAAACGAATGAAAGAATATATGAAAAAATGAGGTACTATTCTTGATTATACTTCAGCAAACTTTCCATACCCAATAAAAATTTTTTTTTGATATATATAAATAAACCCTTAAAGAGCTTAAATGGGGAGTATATAAAGGTTACGGAAAACTTAGGTTAGTAACGCTATATAAACTTAGGTGTTTTAACCATAAGTAACGGAAACATTTTGGCAACCACTATAAAACTACTTAAAAATCCACGGTTGGAGCCTTTTAGTGGTCAAATGTAGCGTTATATATGTTACTGTTACCCTTATAAACATTGCCTATAATGGTTTTGATAATATTTCTGTTACTCTTCTCCCTATCAAATATATGTTTTCTCTCACTTGGACTTGTTAACTTTATTACATCACTCTTTTTCTTATTGGGTTATTATCAGCAAAATAAAAATTTATAAGATGGCAGATAAATATATATTATATACACGTTACCTATAATTCCGTATAAAATTTATCTTAATTAGGCGTTTTTAGCATTGCACTGACTTAAATTTCAAGAGGGAAACGGTTTTTACTGCTAACATGGACAAGATGCCTTGAAAAAACGCACGGGCCTTTCAAATATCCAACAATAAATAATTTTATTTCATAAAAAAAAATTATTTTTCATTTTATTTTTAACATAGATGCTAAATAATGTGGCCAAAGATATTCATATAACCAGCATTTAACAAGGCGATATTAATTTTGGATTCCATGTTGTTCATATATGTTTAATTTTCGTTTTTTGAAGGCATAATGAATCGTCCCTTTTCATTTAAGTAAACAAACATGGCGAAATCATTGTATAGTAATTTTACAAATAATGGAAACCTAAAAATCACTTGTGATCTTATATAACCGATAGTAATGATAGGTAACTTTGTGGGTTATATAGTAGTGTAGTAGTGTTTAAAGTTACTAGTAGTGTTAAAATAAAACTTAAAACCTCCAAGGATCTCGTATATAATTAAAATAGTCTAAGAGCCCGTGAACCCCAGACCTTCGTTATTTTATAAAAGCTGAAAGTTTGTCAGCGCATGCTCCCTACACAGGTAAGAACGATGGACTATTATGAAGTTTGGGTTACCGTGGCTTTGGCAGGTAAACGGTACTAAAAGTGTGTAAAATACCGATCTAAATTCATCAAATAATAAAGTGTGATTTTTTGGTATTACCTTCAGAATATTATTAAAAATCACGTTATTGATTGCCAGACACTTAACATCGTGGCAACCCCTTGCCAGACACCCTTAATGTTCATGAAATTATAATTCTACTTATGTTATAGTATAAAAGCTGATTTTTATATATAATACTTAGGTAATAATTAGATGATGTTTCCTCATCAGCCAGACATTTTTGATAGTTCCCAACCCCTTGCCAGACAATGATATAGGATCGCTGAGGAGCGAGCGCGAGACAGTATATGTATGGTGGGTGCTAGTGAGATGGCGAGATAGGTCTATTGCGATCCCTCCCTGCGCAGTTGTTATTTCTACTGCGTACATGTATTGTTTAGTTCTTATTACATGTTCACATCAGCTAAAATAATCTTATATGCTATCTTCAAGTATTATTAATTGAATAGTTATTATAAATTTACAACATAAAATATTTCGAATATATACAGACTATAAAGTATATTCAATATATTATTAGTGTATGATACGTACATTATATGCTTACAATTTGTTTATGTGATTTTTTAAATGAAAGTGATTTTGTTTAAAAAATTAAGTCATGGGTGATATATTAATTTGTGTTATTTGTAAGAAAAGTAGTGGTAAAATAATATTATTTTCTGACGAGACATTGAAAAAATGTAAATTAATTTTAAAATTGCGAAAAAAACAACCTTAAATATAATAACATCATTCTTCCACGTGAATATACAGAGAGTGGTTATCACAGGGAATGTTACAAATCATTCACGGGGCTGATGAAAAAATATTTTACCCCAGAACCTAAAAATTCTAAAAAGACTGTTGAAACAGAGCAAGAAAAAGAGCCATCTAAAGACGTAAATATATCAACAGACGATTCAATACCAGGTTCATCGCATTTGTCTGAGTTAACTGTATCACACCCGACTTCAGCTTCTCAATCAACAGAACTTCAACCTTGAAGAAGTGAGTGAAAATGCTAATGCAACCACAGAAGTAAATAGTTCGATTCAAAGTGATACCAGTGTTGATATAAGTAAAAAAATTTGTTTATTTTGCAATAAAAAAAAGAGATAAGTGAGATCAAAAATGCTTCCACTCCATGAAGGTGATAAAAACCAATTTCAGTCTCGTATAATGTCTAGCATTGAAAATCAAAAAGAGTATAATGAGTTGTTAAGTAGATTGGAAAGTATTGCAAGTCCGAAAATATACTATCACACTGAGTGTAGGATTCATTTTAATAATAAAATATCTTCATTGGCCAAAATATCTGTTCAAAGTGATTGTCATCATTATCGAAAGTACCACCAAGAATCTTTCAATGAAATTTGTAGCATCATAGAAGAAGATATTATCAACAATGGCCGCTGTCATTTATTGATTCATTTACATGAATTATATACTGATTCATTGGAGAGAATGTATGCAGAGAATTCCATTGAAATGGATATTACTTTTACTGCACACCACCTATAAGAAAAAAATTGATAAGGAAGTTTTCCAAAAATGTTAAATTCTTTACAATCTGGAATAAAAAAATAATAGCACCCAATTATATGAAGACGATTGACGAAACAGTATTGAACAACATAAAATCTGAAAATATTATCCAAAAAGCGGCAAAAAAGAAAAAATTACCATCTAAAAATCTTTCAGCGCAGCATTTAATTGCAGGTGAAGCTTCTATACCGCAAGAATTATTTGATTTTTATTCTACTCTCATAGGTGGTTCTAGACAGAAACGAAAAAGTGGCTTAAAATGTATTCGTCAAGTACAATCTTACTGTCAAGATATTATTTATACAATTCATAATGGTCAAGTCAAGACATCTAAGCATATCACGCTGGGTATGACTCTGAAGAGTTTAACAAGTAGCAGAAAAATTGTAGATATAGTCAACAGATATGGTCATTGTATCATTTATCAAAGTGTCGAAGAACTTGAAACAGAAACAACCTATGCTTCCATTGAAAAGTCAAATTTATGCCCCGAAAAAATTAAAAAAACACCTGAACTTTGTACTGGACTGGCTTATGATAATTTTGACCGCTTTGTTGAAACTACTAGTGGGAAGGACACTTTACATGACACCGTCGGAATTATTTATCAGAACATCGAATTCAATACATCTGAGGAATCTGAAATATCCGAGGCACCAGTTCCCACTAGTAGAGACAATTCACCACAGAAGAGGAAAAGGAGACGAAGAACTTTTGAGGCAATAGCTTCAGAAGAAATTCCCTATCTAAAAAAACCAAAAATGACAAGTAATTTGCAGATAACTGCTGATGAAATTGAACATATACTCCCTAATAATTTACAATTGTATACAGAAATTGATAATATCTGGATTATTAGTCATGCACTAGAATTACCTGATATTCCAATGTGGGTTGGTTTTAACTGTAAGATTCATGATATTGAAACTTGCAAACAACACAAATCTTATTTGACTCCGATAAATGCCTCACCAACAAGTAATTCTGTAGTATTAGAAACCATGCAACAAAGTAAGAAAATTGCTGAAGAGTTAAATCAATCATCCATTCAAGTAACATATGACTTGGCTATAGCCAAAGTCGCTCTACAAATTCAAGCATCGGAAAAACCTACATATGACAATTTATTTATACATTTAGGACCGTTTCACATCATGATGGCTTATTTCAAGGCAGTTGGTAAGGTGATCAGTGACTGTGGACTAACAAATATAATGGTGGAAAGTGGCTTATTGGCGAATGGTTCAGTGAATGGATTTCTTGACGGCAAGCATTTCAATCGCTGCAAAAGACTGCACCCTTTGGTGACATTAGGATTAGAAATATTACATTTTAAATATTTTCTGGAAATGAGTAACACGTCCGTAACAGATGATATGATTGAAGAACTATCATTTAACATAGAACATGAAGAGCTGAAAGAATTGATCAATAATTACTGTGTTTATAAACAACGAAGTCTCAATGGCGAGTATGGAAAGACTCAACAATTTTATGTAATTTATATTAATCTCATCAATCATTACCTACAACTATCACGAAGCATACGTGTTGGAGACTTCGAACTTTTCAAGTCAGTTTTACCTAAAATAACAAATTTATTTTTTATCTGTAATCAACAGAATTATGCTCGATGGACCGTGAAATATGTTGATAACTTGATAAAAGTAGCAGATACCCATCCTGATTTATTTGAAGGATTTCAACAGGGTTACTTTGGCATTAAAAGGACAACTAAGCTATTTTCAAGGCAACCCATTGATCTGGTTTTAGAGCAAACTATCAATGCAGATGCTGCACGAAGGCTTACAGGTGTTATACACTTTACTAATTCAATTTCAGCCCGTCAACGGTGTGCTCGAAACCATGATGTAAGATCGACAGTAATTAGTTACGTTTACCAAGAATTGGGACTACAAACTCACCAAGATGTTTCTTCGGATTTGAATAAGCATAATATTCAGAAAAATATTAAAAATCTAAAGAAATTTCTTGAAACATTTGGACAGTTTCTTAATCCCTTCAGCTCGGACGTACCAAAAGATCATTTAATAAATATTTCATCTGGTAAAGCTGCATCAGAACTGGTAGAGTCATTTCTTCTTAATATTGAAAAAAATGGTGATTGTCTTCGGAATACGTTTGTTTCTGAATGTCATACGGACATTAGTCGATTTGAAAAATCTATTAAAAGAACAGCTCTTAATAATTTTTCAAAAGATTTGGAAAAAAAGAAGAAAATTAAAATCGGTGGTGCAATTGAAGAGGTAAAAATTCAACGAGATTTGTTTGGTCGTATGCTGGGGATCTCAATGGATTACAATGTGGATATCTCAAAAATTTTATCATACCCAATCACTGATGTGCCTTTATCTATGTGTCATGTATATGGTATTATTTGTAAGACGGATAAATCTGCCTTAATGAAGTGTTTGGAGAAGGAGGTCCAGCATCAGGCACCATCTACTGTAGATGTCGTAATAATTGATGGTTTTTTTTATTACACACCATGAGAAATGTTCCAAACAAGTTTGGAGGCATTTCTAAGAAAATGTTGCAAATGGTCACCAAGTTCGAAGCGCTAAGAATTGACGTTATTTTTGATCAATACCTGACTCCATCGATCAAAGATTACGAACATTCTCAGTGATTAGAATCAGCTACACCATAACTGGACCTGATCAAACACGTCCGAGTGATTTTGCGAAAGAATTCAAAAATTCAAATTTCAAACAAGCTCTGGTGGATTTTTTATGCTAGCAGTCTGCCACCATGTAAATCCGAGCTGCTACAACAATTTCTGCGAGCCAACTATGTGTCTAGCATTTGGAAGAATGCAAATCAGCAAATTCCAACAATTTATCAACCCGAGAATAATGGTTGGGTTCTCGAAGATAATCAGTACCATTTTAAATGGTTCAAAGGTGATCAGTTGCCAAATTTCGTCAGAGATTAACTGAAAACTATCTCATTAACTTTTTCATATTTCTACAGAAACTGACGAAGAAGAAGAAGACGACGATATGGAATGGACTAACAGTGACGAAGAAAATGATAACATTGATTATTATGATGATAATGAATAAAATAATATTTTCTTTAGTACACTATAATAATAATTTGTAATGTCATCAATCTATTTTTTATGCTTTATAATAACTTGTAATATTATTAATATATTTTAAATTAAATTTTTGAGTATTATTTATTTGGTTTTTTTTTTATAATCTGTTATTGAGGGATCGCAAAAGACCTCGCCATCTCACTAGCACCCACCATACATATACTGTCTCGCGCTCGCTCCTCAGCGACCCTATATCATTGTCTGGCAAGGGGTTGGGAACTATCAAAAATGTCTGGCTGATGAGGAAACATCATCTAATTATTACCTAAGTATTATATATAAAAATCAGCTTTTATACTATAACATAAGTAGAATTATAATTTCATGAACATTAGGGGTGTCTGGCAAGGGGTTGCCACGATGTTAAGTGTCTGGCAATCAATAACGTGATTTTTGATAATATTCTGAAGGTAATACCAAAAAATCACACTTTCTTATTTGATGAATTTAGATCGGTATTTGACAATGGTTTAACACATGATATAAAACATAACCTTAATTTAACTAAAAATAAAACGTTTCCTATTAAGAGTATTTAAAGTTTTAAATATTTAAAAAGAGACTCAAATGTCTTATGTATTATGCAGGCTTTTATCCAAACCTGATCCCACTGCATACTAAAAACAATCAGTGCTTTTCGGTGTTAAAAATGAAGATGTATGAGGGTGTACATCAGAGCTTTACTCTACTACCTTCTTAAAAGTGGTTACTTGCATATGCGGATCTCTAAACCTACTGTTCAGTTTCCCCAGTATGCCTGCGGAAAAGTGCGTATCGGCAACGCCGCTTAATAAGAGCTTCTTGGCGAGGCCACCTATTAAAAAAGGTGCGAACAACGAGTGCAAAAAGAGATTCGATTGTTTTCCGTACTGAAACGTGGTAGTTTGTAACGTTATGTTATTAATACAGTTTTGATTATAACCTTAGAAAATATAGCTGATTTTTAGTAGATGTAAAATTGGGTTTGATTTCAAGTAAAAGAATATCACCTAAACATTGGTAGCAGAGCGTGGTTTTCCTACTAAAAATCCAAGTAGAATCGAAGTTCGGGGTTATAATTACCACGTGCAAGCATCGAAAACGGTTCCCGGCAGCCGTTGGCGTTCTATATTGTGTGAGCCAGTTGCCCAGTAGAATATTGGACAGTAGACGAAGAGAGAAAAGCGACCAGAAACAAAGTGAGTTCCTATTTAATCTTATAATCCTTTGGTTCGTTAATGTTGAATTGCTTTCATATAGGCTTATAGATTAGAAATTTAACTAACAAGATTTAAATAATTATTTATCGTTACGATGTCGGAATTAGCGACTTCAATAAAAAAAAGAGGTACAATAAAGTCAAAATTAACACATTTTTCAAAGGTTTTAAGTAATTTATTAAATTCAGAAACAGTGACGGAGGTTGATGTAATGCAAATTGTGGAAAGAGTCGAAGCTTTAAAGGAGGTTAAATTTGAGTTCGAAGATATACAGGGTAATATTGAAAAATTAACGGAAGCTGCGGATTTAGATAATCAATTAGAATTACGGCATAAATTCGAGGATGAATATTTTAAACAAATAACGTTAGCAAAACGATTTTTGCGTGAACACGAAATTAAATCGAGTCCGAGTGATTCAACAAGTAGTTCGGAAAATAGTCCCGAAATTCAAACAAATGAGCATTTACAATCATTAAATAATGTTAGGTTACCAACAATAAATCTTCCAAAATACAGTGGCGTGTATCAGAACTGGCTAGAATTCAGAGACACTTTCTATTCGTTAATTCATGAAAATAAATCAGTCAGTAATATTCAAAAGTTTCACTATCTCAGAGCATCACTAGAAGGAGAGGCGGCTCTCGTCATAAAATCACTAGAGATATCAACGGCAAACTATGAGGTAGCGTGGAATGCATTATTAGATCGGTATGATAATAACAAGTTGCTAATTCACAATCATGTCAAATCATTATTTAGCGGTGAATCGGTAATGAAGGAATCTGCTAGCGGGCTGAGAAAACTTATAGATGATTTTTCTAAAAATTTGCGGGCACTGAGTCAATTGAATCAACCAGTATCGGAGTGGGATAGATTACTTGTTTTTTTGATTTCTACAAAATTGGATAATAGCACTTTGCGCGAGTGGGAAAATGTTAAATCAGATATAGAAAACACTACTTTTAAAGATATAAAGGATTTTTTAAAGTCAAGAGCCGATATGCTAGAAATGATAGCACAGAATCAAACAGACAAGCGTAGAATTTCCAGCTCCAATACTAGGTCATTTTTAGTAACAGATAATCAAATTCGTACTCCAGTTTGTGTTTTATTCGAAGGGAATCATTATATTCACAACTGTCAGCAGTTCCTTAAGCTTTCGATAGAAGAACGCGAAGGTAAAGCAAAAGCATTGAAATTATGCACTAACTGTCTGAAAAAGGGTCATTATAGTAAGGTATGCCGACGTGGCACATGTATTAAATGTCATGGGAAACACAATACATTATTGCACAGGGAACGTAGAGCATGGTCGGCATCAGAGCAATCTAATGAAGTAACGGAAAAACGCAAAATCCGACAACAGATCAGCAACAACAAAATTCTGTAGTACTGTCTGCGTGCTGTTCTGTTGACCACGTATTTCTTTCAACGGCATACGTCCAGGTTTCAGATAACGATGGTAACTTTCATATTGCGCGGGCGTTGTTAGACAGTGGCGCGCAGTCAAGTTTCATGACTAAAGATTTATGCAAGCGATTAAAGTTAAAAACTCATAAAGCAAATATCACGGTTAAAGGCTTGAATAATATTTCGTCAAATGTTAAATTCAAATGTGAAGTGGGATTGAAATCCCTATATAACGATTATTGTTGTGCTAAGTGGTTTTTTGTTATCGATAAAATATCCGAAAATATGCCAGCAGTAAATGTTGATGTTTCAAAGCTAAAGGTGCCTGACCACATAAATTTAGCAGACCCAACCTTTTTCAAATCAAGCAAAATCGAAATTTTGATAGGAGCAGACATATTCTGGGAGGTCATCTGTGCTGGGCAGATACCTTTAGGCCGAAACAACCCCATACTGCAAAAAACTCAATTCGGTTGGATAGTATCCGGTCCAATCGGCGTAAAATCTAGTTCGGTCGCATGCAACTTTATACAAAATGACAATGTCGATACGGATATTCAAAAATGTTTGACTAAGTTTTGGGAAGTGAAAGAAACACCCTTAAAGTTACCAAGGTCGAATGAGGAAAATGCGTGTGAAGAACATTTTAAGCGATACACTAAACAAGATAAAGACGGGCGTTTTGTAGTAACGTTACCGTTTAAGGAGAATCCTGAAAAACTAGGAAGCTCACGGGAAATAGCAATAAAGCGATTCATGTCTTTAGAACGCAAATTAGAAGGGGACGCACGCTTGAAAAAATTATATGACGATTTTATGCGCGAATACGAGGATTTAAACCATATGAGTAGGATACAGGATACCGAAACTGACAAAAGTTCCTACTATATGCCTCACCATGGAGTTATAAAAAATGATAGCTTGACAATGAAGCTTAGAGTCGTTTTTGACGCGTCGTCGCCAACTTCTTCCGGATTATCGCTTAATAACTTACAATATGTCGGTCCCACCCTTCAACAAACTCTTTTTTCTATTTTGTTAAGATTTAGGCAACATGAATTGGTAGTAAGCGCGGACATTACAAAGATGTATCGCCAGATTCTAATAGAGCCCGAGCAACACCGGTTTCAGCGGATTTTATGGAGACAAAAGCCGAGTGATACGTTAACTACATACGAATTAAAAACCGTAACGTACGGTACAACAGCGGCATCATAAGTAATTTGGCAATACGGTGCTTATTTGAGCTGGCGAACGAAAACGAATGTAGATATCCAAAAGCAGCAGAAATTATTAAAACAGATTTTTATGTTGACGATCTCCTAAGCGGAGGGGATGATTTAGAGGAAACAGCTCAAATGTGTCTCGATATAAGTAACGTATTAAAACAAGGTGGTTTTCAACTGCGAAAATTTTATTCGAACAATCCAGACGTGTTGAAATATGTGGGTGATAATACTGAAAATTATCATGTAATTAATTTTGGAGGGGATGAAAATGCAAAAACATTAGGCATTATGTGGCAGCCTTCTGGCGATAAATTAGTGTTTAGTATATCTGACATATCTGAAACCAAGGTTTCTAAACGAAGCATACTTTCTAACGTCTCACAAATTTGGGACCCCTTGGGCCTCCTATCGCCAAGTGTCATTCTAATGAAAATATAGCTGCAAAAGTTGTGGCTGGAGAGTCTATCGTGGGACGAGGTAGTCCCAATAAAAATCGAAAGGTTTTGGAGTGAATTTAAGGCCGATTTGCCGATACTAAACTCCTTGAGCATCGCGAGACGCGCTATATGCCAAGGTGCTGTTAGGATCGAAATGCACGGATTTTCGGATGCGTCCGAAGATGCATTCGGATCTTGTATATACCTGAGATCTATCGACGCGAATGGTGAAGTGTTTACAAGTCTTCTATGCGCAAAGTCCAAGGCCGCACCGTTAAAGACCGTTACGCTGCCGCGACTCGAGTTAATGGCAGCCGTAACCTTAGTCAGATTGTCGAATGAAGTCAAAAGGTCATTACGTATAAAAATTGATCAGTGCGTTTACTGGTCAGATTCAACGGTAGTTTTGGGATGGCTGAAGCATCCACCCAATCAATTGAAGCCCTTCGTTGCTAATCGTGTCGCCGAAATCCAAGACTTGTCGGCAGCTGATAGCTGGCGTCACGTACCGACTAAAAGCAATCCCGCAGACCTCGTATCGAGAGGTGTAAAACCCAGAAATTTATTGAATAACTCGCTGTGGTGGGAGGGGCCTCCATTTCTAAAAGAAAGAAAGGAGAGCTGGCCTGAATGTCTTAACAAAAACGAAAATTTGCCCGATATTCGCAAACAAAAGGTTAATTTACTTATCTCGTGTTCAGAAAATGATTTTATTAAACATTTTTCGGACGTAAATAAACTCAAGCGAATCACCGCATATATAAGATGTTTCTATTTAAACTGTAAGGCCAAGGGAAATTCTGAACTAAGTAATAGTGGACCATTGGAAGTTTCTGAATTAGACGGTGCATTAAACTGTTTGACAAAATTATCGCAAGGCGAATTCTTTCATCGTGATATTAACAAATTGAACAAGAATAAACCTGCCGCTGACTGCAAAATTATTAGTCTTAATCCGTTTTTGGACCGCGATGGCATTTTACGAGTTGGCGGACGGTTAACCAATGCCAAATTTGCTTTTGAGAAAAAACACCCGGCAATTTTATCGTCTAAAAGTCATTTAGCCGAGTTACTAGTAAGGAACACGCATTTACGATTGATGCACGCTGGACCGCAGCACACGTTGGTTACGCTTCGTGAAAGGTTCTGGATTGTAGGCGGACGCACATTAGTTAAAAACGTTGTGCGAAAATGCATTCCATGTTTTAGGTATAAACCCACTCAAACTCAACCCATAATGGCGCCTTTACCAGAAATGCGTTTGAAATCGAGACATCCGTTTGAATTCGTCGGCGTTGATTATGCCGGACCTATGTCGATCAAAAATAAATCCGGAAGAGGATACAAGGTATCCAAAGCTTACATATGCCTCTTTGTTTGTTGCGTTACGAAAGCAGTACATACAGAGTTGGTGAGTGATCTTAGTACGGATGCTTTTCTGTTGGCTTTAAAACGATTTGTCTCCAGACGAGGCAAGCCCGCTTGTATTTACAGTGACAACGGCACAAACTTTGTAGGGGCCAACAATGCCCTAAAGGAACTGGGAAGGTTTATTATTAATAACGAAACAAATTTAACAAACTCCTTTCAAGCTGATGACATAACTTGGAAGTTTATACCTCCGCGATCTCCTCACTTTGGAGGACTTTGGGAATCGGGAATTAAATGTATTAAGTATCATCTAAGACGTGTTACAAAAGATTTGTCATTCACTTTCGAACAGTTGTATACTATATTGACCGAAGTGGAAGCAATTCTAAATTCTCAACCATTATCGCCCCTATCAGACTCTTCTCATGACCTTCATCCTTTAACACCATCACACTTCTTAATCGGTCGATCATCAAATGCTGCTCCTGAGCCTAACATAACCCACTTGCCGAGAAATCGGTTATCCATGTATCAGCATCTAGCCCAAGTTAAACAGCACCTTTGGAAAAGATGGAACAAGGAATATGTGAGCGAATTACAAACGCGAACCAAATGGAAATTTAACTACGACTCGCTCAAGGCAAACACATTAGTGCTACTAAAGGAGGACAACCAACCCCCAATGAAATGGAAACTAGGACGCGTGGAAGCCATTCATCTCGGCGCAGACGGCGTAGCAAGAGTAGCCACAATCCGTACCACTGACGGCCACGTAAAAAGATCTTTTGCCAAGATCTGCCCGTTGCCGCTTGACGACAAGGAGTAGTGAAAGACTAATGAACTGTGTTTTTTTTGCTCTTTTCGTGGTGACTACGTAAGTGTAATTGGCCTCATCGTTCTTTATGCAAAATCGACTTCTCTAGACTCTGATTCCATAGAACTGAACAGTTGAAACTTCTTTCAAAAGGTGCGAACAACGAGTGCAAAAAGAGATTCGATTGTTTTCCGTACTGAAACGTGGTAGTTTGTAACGTTATGTTATTAATACAGTTTTGATTATAACCTTAGAAAATATAGCTGATTTTTAGTAGATGTAAAATTGGGTTTGATTTCAAGTAAAAGAATATCAATCCTAAACACCTACCAAATATTTAAGTTTCTTAGATGTTTACTAAAACAATTTACCTACACAGCTTAGTGCTTAATATATACCAATATTTTTACAGAAGGCCACAGAGGCAGTTTTTGGTCAACAAACACAGCAAAGAAATGAAAATAATAATGATCTAAAAGTAATAGTTGAGGAGCAGCCTAAATGTAGTAGTAGTAAGATCATTTTCTGCCGTCGTTGGCGTTGGACTGCTATCATTTTGTTCTGTAATTTGAGGAATATCTGGTGGCGGAAAAAATTCAGTATTTATCTGTCTAACAGTAGCAGTAACCTCGGTACACAATCTACGATTCGCTTAAAATTTTTTGTCACTTTCCGCCGAAACGCAGAGCTGTGCTTTATTTTTTTCTAATTTCGTAACATAGCGATATTTTACAATAATAAATTAATGTTTATTACACTGCTGCTGCTCACTGCTCACAAACAACTGGTGTTAGTACTGTTAGCAGTATTAACTTTGTATCTTAATAATATATTCTTATTCGACAATCGACACCGGCAACCATTTTTCAATCGTCATCTGTAATAAGTTTATATATATAAGGGCAATTGATTTTACTTAAGGTAACCGATGTATATAAAAGAAATTGTTGTCCCTAACTTGGTTACCAAAAGTTTTTAATAGCTATTAAAAACTGGGCTAGCTATTAAAAATTGGGGATTATTAGTGTTTGTATATCCTAGGATATATAGGACTAATAATCCCCAATTTTTTAAATTGTGTTTAGAAACACTATTATATAACTCGGTGCCTATATAATTATCTAATTTAGGTAACGGAAAACCTTATATAAATTTGTTATAAAACACATTAGTAACAGTTACTACATGTTTTATTAAATGGTGATGGAAACAGTTATACCACTTCTTTATATACCCACAAGTTACAGAAATTTTATAAAACCGTAATATAACTGTGTTACTAAAGTTACTAAAACTTCGTAACGTTTTTATATAATTTCATTACCTTTATATAGTCTTTATATAACTAGGAATCACCATAAGTTACAGAAAATGTTTATTGGGAATCTAAGTGTATAATATAAAATAATAAAATAAAAATAATATTGAGGACAACAAGGAACAGGAAATAAGGAAATCAAAAACCGTACTTCACAATGAAGCAGGAATGCTTTGTGATCACTTCCCATTTCATCACACAGAATAGCAAAAAGTCGGGATTGCTTAGGCCGTGACTTAATGAAAGTTACAACCTTCAGTTCATAGCACGAGCACCATCAGTCGTCCATCCAATCCTTTTTGTCCGTTCTATTTCGATATCTGTAATTAAATCTTCGAGATATTTAAAAAAAATTTTCCCTTTGTTGGTTTTGACAATAAAGACTTGCAAAAAAGCAGTTCTTCTTTTAAGCTTTAATTGGGATCGAAACCTAACAAAGGCTAATAGATTAGCTTAGCAAGCGACTTCAGTACTTTCATTAAGTTGATGTGAAAAGTTTGTTTTAAAACTGTAACTGTGAATTTGACCGATATTTTTTGTTTCCTTTTCAGTGAATGAAACTTCAGATTCTACCCTACAGAGTGTTTGTTCCTTTTTTAGATATCAATACAAATAGGCGATATAATGCAATTGTAGCTTGTCTATTTTGCTCACCAGAAATTGCTGTTTTCATTACTGAGTGTGACTTTGAGAATAAGTTCGAGTAAGAGGTGAGAATGCTTATCATTTAATATTGTAATTAAATATTTAATTACAATAAATATATGTAAAAACTTATGATATACATGTTGTTTGGTTGATTGTACAATGAATCGACACTGAGAACATACACACAGTTTCCGAAAATTTGTTGAATGAACATATTACAAAAGTAAAAGTCCTTAAAGATACTATGAAGATAAGAAGAATATTCACATTGAGAAATCCAAGACATGTACTACTATTACCACACTCACTATTACACTGACTGACGCCTGTTTCGATGTTCTCCTATTCTCTGTTAGTATTTATGTGTTTTGTACAAAACAAAAAAATATTACCGAATATAATTTGATTTAAGATCGTCAGTTGATTGAATTAGTAAACTCACTCTCTACTCAATAACAACATTCTGTAGGCTAATGTAAAAGGCTTTTCTTGGGTGACGGGATGGTTAAAAATGTTTTTGATGAATTTAAATTTGAAAAATCTGTCCCCATTTTCATCAATAAATTTGATGCATTTTTTTATTAATTAGTTTTTCGCTACCACAAAGTCCTTGCAAAATGTAGTACCCAATAGGTCCCTTGCTTCGGGTAATTCATCAGTATTCATGTTTGTTTCCTGTTTCTTTTTTATTGGAACTTCAATACCAGTGACATCATTAGAACATTCTTCTTGTTGGTTACAAGAGTCTTACTCTTAGAACCACTTAAAGTTTCCAATGAGTGTAATAATTCAATTTAGGAAAATTTAGATGAAGCGGCTCTTTCAGACATCGTTATAAAATACAGAATATGCAATAAATATGCATGTTGATGAGTATGATTTACACAATCTAAATGCTTTTAAGAGGTTGGCAATATCTAATACTAATGAATGAATCACCTCTTCCCAAATAGTAATTACAAAGCTAGATCGATAAGTCCATCACTTTTTGAATTTTCCGCCTCCCAACTGAAACGGCAACACTGCACATGTCAATAAGCAGTGTTGTTTTATTACTATATCTATACACCAAAAAATTGCTAACAATAATTTATTCAAACTGTTTAAGTTATTTAAACAACTTTTTTTACAAACATTGAATATATTGTCAATATGCAGTGTTGAGAAACGTATCAATAGTTTGGGAGCTCAACAAGATTTGAAATTTTTATAAAAAAATTCATGTATCTTATATGAAAAAATAATCTAAATACCTTTAATTTCGAACACATATGTAAACATTTTTCTTCAAAACAATTAAAAAACACAATTAAGATTATTACTTCATCAAAAGGTTTGTGATAACCTTTTCAGAATGTAAATAAATGATTCTGTTAATGTAAAACGGTCGATTAAACTCAGATTCTGGTCCACATTTCTTAGAACCACATTTTAAGCGTTCTCCAAAGCAACCATGGCATGACTGTTAAATTCAAGCAGTCACAAAAATCTATTTCTAATTTATTTTCATAAGATGTTGACGGCATTGCCGCGACAAACGGGATTGATGTTCTTCGTGGAAGAATATCGTTATTTTTCTGCAATTTGTACACTAGTGTCTCTGGATGGCGATAGACTTGCGGAACCATATCGAAATGGTTTTTTTCATTTATTTCAATCAGTGTCATATACCGATTCGATGTCGGTAAAATTGCGGAATCAAGTCGCCATGATCTTTCTCTATTTATATCAGTTTGTGAAAAATTTTGACTGGATGCTGTAGGTCTGACGGATTTAAATCGGATTAATCTTTTTCTTGAAAGCAGTTTTGTTGTAAGTGAATATAGATATATTTTCGAGATCAAATCTTACTTTCTTCTTTTTTGGAGGGCTAACGTTTTCATTCAATGCTCTGACTGACACTGGAGATTGACGGTATTGCGGAATTATACCGATACATCTTAACTAGACATGATTTTTTCCTTGGAGGTTTATCGTTATTTTCTTAAATAAAAATATTTTCAAGAAAAAAATTTTGAATAGATTTGTTAGAGTGAAATATTTTTGAGTGTTTAGATATTGTTCAAGTGACATATTAGTCTTAGTTTTAAATTTTTAGAAAATCCTTTTTATATTTATTGTATATCGACTCTGGAATAAAATTGAAATACAAGGAGATGTGGAATTCGGTGAATATTATAAAGTTAAAATCATTACTCGGATGTTGAAAGATTATAAGGAAAGCAGTAGTCAAAAACAAGATGAAAGCAAGAAGAAGAGCAATGATGAGGAAAATGATGCTGAAAACAAAAAACAAGAAACAGAAAAGTCAAAAGTGTAAAAGAAGAAAGAAAGAACAATAAATAAGGAAATCAAAAAGATACAATTATGCCCCATCTCGTCATTTTACAACAAAAACAATCATAATTCATTAACAAGCCCAAACAATCTTGACAGCACTTTCATTCATTTCATCGCATAGAATGGCAAAAAGTCGGGATTGCTTAGGCTGCGACTTAATGTAATTTACAACCTTCACTGTATTATCTAGCGCCGCTGGCTAAATTCTTTTCCTGTTCAAGGTCAAATGCCTTTAACTTGATAGTTAATCTGCAGTTTTGTCATTTTTCAGTTTTTAGGAAAAAATAGATTAGATAGTTACGTATTTTTATCGTATTCCTACGTCACAATCGTTGTGAAGAAGTGATTCATGAGTAAAAATGCAAATAAAATTTGAAAACTTTATTTTTTTGGCCAGCTTATATAATATCAACGAAATACTTTATCAAAATAAAAAACAAACAATATTATTACCTTCGCATAAAAAAAGTACCAACTCAATACTCAACAAAAAAGTATATCTATCAGTTGTTCTACAGTTTACAGACTAGGTACCTAATCATTATAATTACCTAATTATAAAATAATCTTTCTGGCTTTCTGAGTGACAAATTTACCAATAATTTCCGTAAAACCTATTTTTTCACAGATTTCGAATTTAATTTGAAGAGATATTTTCTTTAAACAGCCACTCTATTTTTCAGAATACTCCTATTTTTTCTTGGCCTTCATCAGTGTATCGAAATCAGAACTGCTGAGATTTCCTGCAAAGTTTCTAATTTTATTGGAACCTTAATATCAATGACATTATAAGAACATTTTTCTTGTTGGTTACAAGAGTTATTCATACTTTCAGAAACACTTAAAGTTTCAGGTGAGTGAAATAATTAAATTTCTAAAAATTTGCATGAAGCGGATCTTTCAGACTGATATAACCTTTTGATGAAGTAATAATCTTAATTTTGTTTTTTAATTGTTTTGATGAAAAATGTTTACATATGTGTTTGAAATTGAAGGTATTTAGATTATTTTTTCATATAAGATATACATGAATTTTTTTATAAACATTTCAAATCTTGTTGAGCTCCAAAACTATTGATACGTTTACCTCCGTGCCCTTGCTGTTCTTCACACGAGTTTTTTTTGACATATAGTTAATTCAGATTTAATCAATATATTCAATGTTTATAAAAAAAGTTGTTTAAATAACTTAAGCAGTTTGAATAAATTATTGTTAGCAATTTTTTGGTGTATAGATATAGTAATAAAACAACACTGCTTATTGACATGTGCAGTGTTGCCGTTTCAAAAAGTAATGGACTTTATCGATCTAGCTTTGTAATTACTATTTGGTAAGAGGTGATACATTCATTAGTATTAGATATTGTCAACCTCTTAAAAGCATTTAGCTTGTGTAAATCATACTCATCAATATGCATATTTATTGCATATTCTGTATTTTACATCAGTAAATCGGAAAGATCCGCTTCATCTATATTTTCCTAAATTGGATTATTACACTCATCTGAAATTTTAAGTGCTTCCAAGAGTGAGACTCTCTTATAACCAATAAGGAAAATGTTCTAATAATGTCACTGATATTGAGGTTCCAATAAAAAATGAAAACAGGAAACAAACATGAATACTGATGAATTACCCGAAGCAAGGGACCTATTGGGTACTTCATTTTGCAAGGACAAAGAAAAACTAATTTACAAAATAAAAATGCCTTGAATTTATTCGTGAAAGTGGGAACAGATTTATAAAATTTAAAAGCTTTTTATATTTCCCGGTTCAATTAGTTAGTAATGTTGTTCGACTTCGAGATAATGAAGGAGTTAGAGCGGAAACAAAAATTAAAACAATACATATTTTCTACGAAAAGGGTTTTAGGGATCTGAAATATTTGAGTTTATCTACTCGAAAATAACGTTTTCATCACTTTAGGGTTATGTAACACACAATACCAATTTGTTGGGGTTTATCTAAGAGATATAAAAATTTTAAATTGTTCACAATATCCAGTACAAAATGAGTAATTATTGAACTTACCACTGAATTTGGAAGTTGTTCTAATTCAATCTGAGTAATGATAGATATCTAATCAAATTACATATTTTGTTCAATGCCTTTAGTGAGATTACTACTTTAATCAACTGACGATCTTAATGAAATTATACTCGGTAATATTTTTTTGTTTTGTACAAAACACATAGAGACTAACGGAGAACATCGAAACAGGTGCCAGACAGTCGAATCACAGTGAGTGTGGTAATAGTACTACATGTCTTGGATTTCTCAATGTGAATATTCTTCTTATCTTCATAGTATCTTTTAAGGATTTCTACTTTTGTAATATGTTCATTCAACAAATTTTCGGCAGCTGTCTGTATGTCCTCAGTGTCGATTCATTGTACAATCAACATGTATACCATAAGTTTTTACATATAATTATTGTATTTAAATATTCATCTTTATTATTTCTATTCGAAGTATTATCTGATGTGGAGTTGTCAGTATTGGTATTCGTTTTCTTAATGCTTCTTTTACATATGTCAATTTGTCACTGTGCAATCCAATCAAACGAAGACTACGAAGAAGTAGAAGAAGAGAAGTTGGACGAAGTATAAGGAGAATAGCAGAAAGATACTTTTGAGTGGCGGTGTCGTGATTTTTAAAAAAATTCTGTCGGAATTCAAATTTCCGTTCTAATTTTTGATAAAAATTTGTTAATTTTCTAAATAAAGTTTGTTGAAAAAATCCAATTTTTTAAATTTAAATAAATTTCCAAAAAAATTAAATTATATTGTCTTAAAGCGTCATAAATATGAGTAATTCCATGATTAGTACGTTGACCACAGATCCAATCATTTTTATGCCCGTTTCCGTCAATTTGATGCCCAATTCCATTTGGCACAAAAATTTCATAAATATGACTAAATTCATTATTCAACTATCAAGCCGATAATTTTTCTTATGTCCAAGTCAATCAATTTTATCTATTTTTCAATATAAAACAACTTGAAAATAGCAATTTTTTTCGCGTAATTTCGATGCACAAATATAAGATTCTCAACATTTTTTTCCGCCACAATTAGGGTAGAATATTGTTGCATATCGTAAAAAGAATAGAAAAGTAAAACAGCAGTGAGCGAAGAATTACTTAAACTAAAAAAATTTGGTTGTTGTAACATACTTGTATTTTTTAAAATTAATATTCATCATAATAGAAGAGTGATAGTAAATTGACGAAATTTCGATTGGGAAAATGTGAGAACCAACCTGGAAAGATCGGAAGCAGACGAGTACTTGATTTTCAATTTTTACTGAACAACCTATTTCAAGAAAAGTTGTGGATTTAACGGATAAAAGTGTGGACAACTGTTGACTCGTTTTTCCTGAATTCTCTGTATCTGAGTTGAGAAGTAAGGTTATTCCAAGTTTCTCAGACAGAACTAAGACATCGAATGAGAACTCTTACGACAGAATAGAGTGCAGGAAAGCACAATCATTACTTCCTCTACCTTCCGTTGAACTATCAAGAGTTTCTAGAAGAGCGGGGAGTGCAGGAAGTTGTTTCATTAAGGTCAAAACGGCTTCAATCGGAGATATGGAAAGTTGCTGTATACTGCAAGAGGTTATATCTTCGAAATTCTGGTTTGGACTTTCCTAATTATTCCATTCATTTTCATCTGCCATTTTTGTGAAAAACTCTATATTCTTTTCGATTCGATTTACTTCAGCGTGAATTCTGAAGCTAGATATACTGTTAAATTTCCTTGGCCGAAACAACTCCCAGTTGCATCTATAATTTCATCTTCTATATGATACGTTTTGGACACAACATAAAACCATCATTTAATAATTGGAATAAGCTTAATTGAGGTACAATCTACGAATCGGTTTTTGTTATGGATATTTAGCGTCAGTATTTGAAGTAACTTTTCTTAATTTCAAAACTTTCCCATTTTCTGAACAATTCTCGTATTCAATGGCAAACAGAAACATTATCTAAATAGTTTTAGTTTGAAAATAACTAGGTATAAGACATCGATCAATACAAAATATAAGTCGAATTCACTTTATTTACAATCCAAATTACAAATATATCTATGGAAATTTAAATACCCGAATTTGATCGACGGTTATTGAACAAAGTCATGGAACATTCTAATCCCGGAGCTTTTGGCGAACATTATCTAATCCAAGTGTATTTCGAACTAGAGTTTCCATAGATAATCCAATTGTTTTATCCTAATTTCACAAAATCTGGTTGCAATTGTGAAGAATCAGCGATCAATGTCTAATTTGGCAGGGAATCAATTGAACTACTCATATTATTGGTTGTTATACTAATAGATAGAGTATTGTCAATATTCTCAGTAGTTCTAGAATCACTAATTTCATTTATTATTTATTCTGCTACTTTTTAATTTTTTTCTGTATCCTTATATTCTGCTTGATTGCGATTGGTTTTTTCTATCAGATCACCAGATGCAACATTTTCCTACAGACAAATTTAGAAATTACTATATTTAAAATTGGTATTTTCATCTTACCTCTTCATTCGCAAAGTTATCCTCAAAACCACTTGATGAAGGACTGGCTTTTCCACTACATTCACTTTGTGATTGCTCTTCTTCTAATAGACTTTCCGTTGTTAAATTGATCATTAGAGCTGTACGCAATAGCAGAACATTGTAAAATAAAGTGTTAAGACAAACCTGCTAATTTAAAGAAGACTACACTGTTCATATTCCTTTTATTATTCGAAGTCCAGATGATAATTTTGTTTTTTCTTTTGCTGTAAAAACGAGATATTTTTTTATATAGCATATTTGTCTTCTGAGTAGAAAGGTAGAATAAATCTTTTATTTTAATCATGACAACGTTAAGTTCTGTAGGTAGAATTGGTACAACAATACGCATGCAAAACGCAAAATTATAAAAGTTTTACATTTGTTTTTCTTATGACGGCGAACCGAGGAGAACTCGTTAGGTTCTACGTGGTTTTTGAGGGAGGAAGTGAAGAAATTAAGAGAAAACTACAAACCACTCAAAGTGAAGACAACGAATATAGTGGTGAAAATTGTACTGAAAAGCGAAGAACCGATTTATGAGCGACCAAGAAGACTATCGGCACCCGAAAAAGAAGAAGTAGATAGACAGATAGAGGAATGGTTAAAAGATGGAATAATCAAACAGAGTTGTTCAGATTTCGCTAGTCCTATTGTACAAGTGAGAAAAAAGGATGGCCGAACCAGAATTTGTTGCGATTATCGGAAATTAAATAAAAATATAATACGCGATAGATTTCCACTTCCCCTTATTGAAGATGTCCTAGACAGCTCACAGAGAGCAAAGATATTCAGCACCCTTGAATTGAAAAATGGATTTTTTCATGTACCTGTTGAAGCAAGCAGCACAAAATATACTTCTTTTGTAACGCCGATTAGTCAGTACGAGTTTATGAAATGTCCATTTGGAATGTGTAGTAGTCCAGCAGTTTTCCAACGATTCATCGCTCATGTCTTCAGGGAGTTGACTGCTAGAATGTACGTTATATACTATAGTAGGGGAGCCCAAGCGGGGATTTCGGGATTTACTAAAGCGCGGCAGATTAATATACAGGGCGATACCTTGTATCCGGTTAAGTACCTCCACCAAATATGAGCCCCATATATAAGGCCGCCCGTGAAGGATAAGCGATCAGATTAGTAAAAAAAAATTGATCATTAGAAATTCTTGAGCGCGTCAGATTAAGGTAGGGTGAGTTAATTACATGCTAAGAAGTGTATTTTCCACTAATCTGACAATTTGAGAGTGACGTAAAGAAAGGGGAAGGCAGCAAAGTTGTAAAAAAAACGTCATCTCGACATTCTCGAGCGTAGCCAAATTTTTTTTTTTTTTATTTTGAAGGAAATAATTCAAGGATAACGAAAACTATATAATCTGACGATTTTCGCGAGCCGAAATAATAAAAAGCTGTCGATAAAGTTTAATGCGTTCAGCTGGATGATACCTAAATGATCACAGAGACTCGTTCGTGGCGTGATATTTATCAACGTGTTTCCAACGTTTCGATTTATTTTGTTAATTTAATATTAGTAATTTGACTTAAAGTTTATAAACATTTAATATGAGTGATATTATTTTAAAGTGCGTATTTTGTGGTGAAACAACTTTACAAAAAACAATTAAATTTACATTAGAAAAATTTAAAAAATTGAAAAAAAAAATTTTTTTATGAGATTAGGCGATTCCCTTTAGATAATCGTCAGATTATGAGACAGCACGTCAAGAACGCAAAGATGAACAACATATATCTTAATCTGACGCGCTTGAGTATTTCGAAATGGTCAATTTTTTTTGCACATTATAATAATGGCCGCGAGTTTGCGAAATCGTCAGATTATTGAATGAGAGCTTTTTTTTTGGTGCACTCAACACCCCCTTAGAAAACCTGACGCGATCTATTAAATTTTTTTTTTCATTTTTAACCCTTACGTACAATCACCCGCATCATGCAAATGATCAGATTAACATACGTACAGTATTAAAAATACGTAGGGCATTGATGCTATCAATATCTGACGCGCTCGAGTATGTCCATGCAACAGTATTTTTATACATATTTAAAAATCTATAGCCGCTTTCTCCACCGATGAAAAGGTATATATTATATAACATTTTTTCTTTTTATCATCTAAACTTTGCAACCTAATAGATCTCTATGACGCTCGAATAAATCCCCATTTAGAATTGTAGGCTCCCCTACTACTACATGTTATCATCTTGAGTGCGAACGAAGAGGAGGGGATGGGAAGACTAAAACTTGTATTAAAGACAGCTGCAGAATATGGACTAGAAATAAAAAAGAAAAAGTGACATTCCAAAGAATATGCAGACTTAAAAAATAATAATAAAAGTCCACGAGATAGGAAATTTTTTAAAGAAAAAAACACAAGGAGTAGTAAACAAGGAATTTTACATACCAAGACTAAAAGACAAAATAGAAACGATTAAAAATAACTGTATACCTTGTATATTATGGAATAAAAAGGAAGGAAAGAAAGAATGAATGCTTCATCCTATACAAAAGCTAGAAGGTCAGCTAGAGACGTATTATGTCGACCAATTAGGACCAATGAAGTGAAAAAAAATTATCAGCACATTTTTGTGGTAGTTGATGACTTTTCCAAATTTGTGTGGCTTTACCCAACAAAATCAACCACGACGAAAGAAGTGACATGTTGTATTGAAAAATAGCGTAAAATATATCACCTCGTCCTGTACGAAAGAAAGAAGGAATGCTTCATCCTAAAATCAACCACGACGAACGAAGTGATATGATGTCAGCGTAAAATATTTGGAAGCCCGTCAAGGATAATATCTGACAGAGGATCCGCGTTCCGTTCTGAAAAATTCGAAAACATGCGTTAACAACTTGTGGAGTCCCACGAGGTAATGGACAAGTGGAAAGGGTAAATAGGACCCTTATACCAGTCTTAACAAAACTCAGTTTGGAAGAGCCAGGAAAGTGGTACAAATACGTTGACAAAGTACAGACTGCCTCGAATTCGACCTATCAGCGAAACATAAGTACCACACCCTTTGAAGTATATACATCTAATCCAAAATTGAAGAGAAAATTTTTAGATCGTCACAAAATTGTTAAGAAAACAACCCTAGACAACCAAGAAATTCCTTTAGTTATTTATTGCGTTATGCAGTTCTGTGTTGATACTAGGATGTATTGAAAAATTCTTAGCCTACTATAGAACCAAACAAAATTTCAATGTCAAAATATTTTATTACGCAACCAGACCTCCACACCTTTTATTACCTCTTCGTTGGGAGAAAATTTACGACCTATTGAACTTTTTTTCAGTTGAGTGGTCAGTAATGTCGAATAGTAATCTCCAGTTATTGTTCTACCCTTATTAAAAAAATCAATCATAATTACTCCATGGCAATCCCAAAAAACTGGAGCAAGAACTTTTCCAGCACATTTTTGGACACGAAACTCCTTAGGTCTGGGAAAACGAGAGTGTCGCTATTCCATCCATTGTTGCTTTGTTGTCATAAACTGTATCGATATTTTCGCGGACTGACACAGGGCTGGCCTTCCCGATCGGACATCATCTTACCTCGTAAATCTGCTCACCTCTTAACACTTCCAAATACAGGTACTTGATGATGGCTCAATACTCCAATTTTTCGATTTTCACAATTTCGGTGGACATATTTATTCTTTCAATTTATTGCGTAACTCTGGTTTACGTCTTTGACGTAAAACTTAACACTGACACTTTTAATAAGTTATCGTTCGGTATGCTATGGTAACGCAATATTTTGGTTATGCATGGAACTGGTCTAGGCTACCAACTTATCAATACATGTCGTATAGTTCAAATCGGGGACGACAATTACCCTCCACTTTGGGATTCTCAAATATTTGAGGTTACCTACTCGAAAATAACGTTTTTACCACTTTAGGGTTATGTAACACACAATACCAATTTGTTGGGGTTTATCTAAGAGATACAAAAATTTTAAATTGTTCACAATATCCAGTACAAAATGAGTAATTATTGAACTTACCACTGAATTTGAAGTTGTTCTAAGTCAGTCTGAGTAATTATAGCTAGTATTTCCTTCAAGAAATAATCCATTGATAATTTGCAGTTATTACAAATACCAAAAACAGTTGAATCACCTCTTCCTGTAGTTTTTTGTATCTTTCGACCAAATGGATCAAATTCCATATTTTTTTCAATGCCTCTAGTGAGTTACTAATTCAATCAACTAACCATCTGAAATCACCTTTGCATTGATAAATTTCGCAAATCATGCAACTTGGAATTTCGTCAAAATGGTCCAATTACAACTCTGGTTAGCAAAAAGATATCGAAACAAATTATATATCATTAAAAAATCTACACTCTAGCGATATTTATAAATAAACAAAAGCTTCCTATCACTTTTACTTTTTTTTAAACGCATAAATTGTTATAATAATATGAATATTGGAAAATTGGATTGGATGTAAGTAATTTACAAAAAGTTTTTGTCATAATAGTATAGCAAGACAGCAATACAAAAAATGAGATCGGGATTTTTTATGACAGCTATATATATTATTAAGGAATAGAATACTGTTCCCCTATCGTTATCTCAACGTTTTTGCTTCTATTAGATTGATTTGATAACAACATACTTTCAACTGGTTGTTGAGGAGCTAAAAAAATAAAACATAAGTGTGTGGGTATGTGTCATTAGAAACAGCATTACATCACCCAATTCAAACAAACATGTTTCTTGAATATTCAACAACTCTAAAATACCTTTGACATGGAGTACAATAAACCATTAAGTTGCATTACAATGTATTCGCTAAGCTAAATTTACACTCAACCATGTCATATGCATGCAGGACTTTTCAAGAAAATTCTTCATTAATCATTCAGTTTCATTGGCAGATTTAGTGTTGAATTCGTATAAAGTGATTAAAGTGATGAAATGGTAAGTGACTTGAAAGTTCTTATTTAAAAACTGGTAAGACAATAATTTGAAATAATGATGAAAACATTAGTTATTTTTTTTCAGACTAGTTTGAGATTTTCAAAGGAAGTCACCTAAAATACTTAACAAATTATATGATTTAATATCAAATATTGTTGGGCAACTACAAATTTTTTTGAATGAAAGTAAATTTATGGGAAAGTATTGATATTTAGAGAAATATCAACATTACTGGCAACATTTTTCATCAATTCATTGTAAACTACAAGTTACTTATTCTTCACAATTGGGGTAGGGTTTCTTTAAAGAATTTAACCAAACAAAAATTACTCAATATTTTATTTTCTTACCTCAGAAATATGAATAAAACAAGTAAGATGAGTCAGAACAATACGAGGATCTTTTCTATCACATATTTATTGTGCAGAAATACCACAGTTCATTTGAATGATCTTTATCTTGCAACTCCATAAGTTAGGTACTCCAAAGCTACTAAAGGTCCCCATGTGAATCCATCCAAACGCTTCTATTAAATCA
This sequence comes from Diorhabda carinulata, assembly GCF_026250575.1. Lineage (NCBI taxonomy): Eukaryota > Metazoa > Arthropoda > Insecta > Coleoptera > Chrysomelidae > Diorhabda > Diorhabda carinulata. Next base: position 11,863,662 of record NC_079473.1, read on the forward strand.
ATCATTATATATAGGTAAATATTTAAAAAAAGTGTTGTTGGGATTGTTTTATCAAATTTCCAAAAATTTTACCTAAATGATAAAATCACTGCAAAAATCTTCAAAACCGGGTGGATGCGGTTCTCTAGTTGCTACTTCAATAATCTAATTTTTTTGTTGTAACATTAACAGACATTACAATACAAACTTCCAGGCCCAGTTCAGATCAAGCTACCATAGTGGAATTGGTGAATATGTTAAGAGTATGTACAATTCTTTTTTATTAGAGGCCATTTTTGTAACTTAGAAATCACGCTCCTTTACCTAAAAATAAATTATTAGTAAACTACTTCCAATATTGGTGTAGTGCATATACTTGTTAATAAAAAAGATATTCAAATACTTGCCAACATCTTAAAACCATTTAGCTTGTTTAAGTCATATTCATCAACATAAAACATTGTGGTGTGTACATGAGCATTTTCAAATACACAAGTAAGTATAGGTATATCAAGTTCAAAACTCTGACATCAATAAGATGATGATTATGATGGCAAAATCAGATGAAAGAATACGACATGCAATATCAAATTACTTAGTTAAAGGTGTAGAAAATGTGAGAAATAATTGTACATACCTACTATAAGAATCCAAATTTAAAAAATATATACATTTTCAATCCAAATTTACTTCATTACTTAAACTGTATTCACCTAATCTTCACGTATAAAACTTAAACATAAGTAAGTTTTCCAACTAGATACAAATTCCGTTGCTATCATTATAATGAATTCCGAAGTTCTTTCTGGAACTTTGGTTTACTTTGGCCTTGGACGAATAAAAAAGAAGAACCCAGCTGACATGTTTGAAGATAATTGAAGCCAACTTATAGTAAACCTTGATGTTGTCAAATTTTACAATTTATTTGTTTATTATCTGAATGCATGTTACGTTTCAAAAATATTTATTTATACATCGTAATATTATTAAAAACCAATGAGAATCTGGCTCTAGTTCCCACTCAATTTGGATAATTGACAATATTCTCCACAATTGATCTAAACAAAGATGAAGAATATAATTTTGGCGAGAATGTTTATGAAAAAATATAAACTAGGCAACATTGCTATGTAACTGTATTTGTTTATGCTTTTGATTTATCTAACATAGAATGTTTGAATGAAATAATATCAAATACTAGTTTTATTTGAATACAAATTCACTATAGACATGTACCAACAAATCTTCGATACGACGTTTCGTGCCTTCACGAGGCAAACATATAGGTTTTTAATGAGGGTATGCTTATTTATTATAATTATTAGTCAATTTAAGTCAAAAACAAGATGAATGTATTATATGAAGAAGAGCCAAGATGAGGAAAATGATGCTGAAAACAAAAAACATGAAACAGAAAAGTCAAAAGTGTAAAATGAAGAAAGAAAGAACAAGAAATAAGGAAATGAAAAAGATAAAATTATGCCCCATCGCGTCATTTTACAACAAAAACAATCATAATTCATTAACAAGCTCAAAAAATCTTGACAGCACTTTAATTCATTTTATCGCACAGAATGTTGAAAAGAAAACTTCAGGTGATAGCATACTCGAATGGATATCGGCTCTGGAATAAAATTGAAATACACGATATAAAAATAATAACTAGGATATTAAAAGATAATGAAGAAACCAGAAGTCAAAACAAGATGAAAGTAATGTGAAGTAGAGCCAAGATGAGGAAAATGATGTTGAAAACAAAGAACAAGAAACAATAAAGTGAGAAATAATAAAATAAAAATAATATTGAACAGGAAATAAGGAAATCAAAAACCGTACTTCACAATGAAGCAGGAATGCTTTGTGATCACTTCCCATTTCATCACACAGAATAGCAAATAGTCGGGATTGCTTAGGCACTTAATGATTTAATGAAAGTTACATAGTTCATAGCACGAGCACCATCAGTCTGTTTCAGGTTAGCTTTGATATTATTATTGTAAATAAAACACGATTAGTTTGAGAACACGTTTTACTTTGATCTTCTATATGTTCTAACCTAACTGTCTAAGGATCCCGCTTCCCAACTGCCACTTGCCAGATGACCATAGAACATTCAAGCTAGTACATGGCACTGTGAAGTGTCATATACGTAACATCTCCCCTTTTTGGACTTATATTGAAATAATAGAAATACTAACTAACTAACTAATACTATAAACTAGACATGAAACTAATAATAATATTTTTTCCGCTATGTATGTATGTATGTATGTATCTCTTAACCTATTTGGTACATTGACGACCCGACCTGATCTTGTGCATTTGCTATTTGCTTCCTTGACACTTGTACATTCATTTGCCGTTTTATTATTATTAGTTCCACAATCGTTTTCATTATATACATCAGTGCTATTAGACAAACAAGTGTTCTCACTTGATTCATCAGCACTACTAGGTTTACAGTTTATGTTTATATTTTCGTTGTTGTTTGACGCATTTATAACCGTTGGATTTTTTGTATTTTTTAGAAAGGAAGAATTTCTTTTATAAACTCTGCCATTTTCATCACTCACCAAGTATGATCGTGAAGAATTATTATTTGATAAGACTTTTCCCGGTGTCCAATACCCATCCTTCTTCAATTTAAATAGTATATCTTGATTTTCGTTAAAATCTGAGCTGCTACGTGCAGATTTATCATGATAGCTTTTTACTGCCAACTTTCTTTCTACTTTTTTCCCATACTCGTTGGTGGTTTTGGGTTCCAATAATCTGTTGGATATAGGCAAACCTGTTCTTAGTAACCTACTTTGTAATAACTCTGAAGGTGAGGCCTCAAGACCACATAGTGGTGTAACTCTGTAATTCAACAAATGAACAAATATTTCGTCTTCATTGTTACACTTTTTTAATAACTGTTTACATATGTGTACGGCTTTTTCAAATATCAAATATCAAAGGATTATTCCTTAAAGGAAAGACTATCGTTACTCTGACTGAATTAGAACAACTTTCAAACTCAGTGGTAAGTTCAATAATTACTCATCTTGTACTGGATACTGTGAACAATTTGAAATTATTATTATTACAATTTTTTCGATAATAATATAATGGGATTCGTATAGAACTGCTTTTGTTACTTGCCATTTTTCTTGATTAAAAAGTTTCTTATAATGAAAAATCACATTATTAACAGAAGTTAATTTGAAATTAGAATTTTCTCTATATAGAAAAATTGTTTCTGATTTCGTATAATTGTGTTCGTTTCTATAATTGATCTTCACACAGATGTTTTTGTAATCCATTTACTTAACACACTTTATCTGTCTTGATTAAACTTTTCAATGAATATGTAACCAACTCCTAATTTTGATGTAAGGACAAAAATAATTATTGAAAAATGTGAAGTTATTTTGGTTTTCTAGAAAATCCCAGTGTAACAGATTTTGTATAGAAATTTTAAAACTTTTCAGGTCGGTCTGGTGAAAACATCCAAAGCGACCAACATGGATTTTTAAATATAGTTATAGAATTGTTGATGCCATTGAATTCGAAGATAATTTGTCAGGTTTTGATTTACAAAAGCTTTTGAAAATTTTTTAAGATTTATACATCATAGAAATGCATAACTCAATAAATAACTTGATATTATGAAGATGCAAGAGCCAGGAAGTGTAGAAAAAGTGAGAAAATTTATTGATTTATATCCAAATTCAGAATCAAATAACAATACTGAAGTGAATGTAAATTTGTCTGTAGAAAATGTTGCATCTGTTGATCTGATAGAAAAAACCAATCGCAATCAAGCAGAATAAAAAATGGAGATATGTATAAAGTTTTGGATAGGCATATAAGAGGAAGAATATACTTTTGAGGACACACAGTTACTGAAATTTTAAAATATAAGGATACAGAATAAAATAAAAAAGTGGCAGAATAAATAAATGAAATGAGTGATTCTTGAACTACTGTGAATTTTGAAAATACTCCATCTATTAGTATAACAACCAATGATATGAGTAGTTCAATTGATACTCCACCAAATTGGACATGAACGCTGATTCTTCACAATTACAACCAGATTTTGTGAAATTAGAATAAAACAATTGGATAACCTATGGAAACTAGAGTTCGAAATAAACTTTGATCAGATCCCGGAATTTAAATTTCCAAGATAGTGAATATTCATATCGTTATATTTGGATTGTAAATAAAGTGAATTTGACTTATTTTGTATAGTGATTGATATCTTATACCTTGTTATTTTCAAACTAAAACTATTTAGATGATGTTTTTGTTTGCCAATGAACACGAGAATTGTTCAGAAAATGGGAAAGTTTTGAAATTATAAAAAAGAAAAAAAAAGATCGTTTTAGCTCCACAAAATGTTATTATTTTTTCAACTAAAAATATTCAGGCAATTTAAAACAAAATTTGCTCCAGTCTAAACAACTAGGCCCCGTAAGGGTTCGTATTTCTATATCAAAATGAATCATTTATTGAGATCTCTCTGTGGTAAAGCATTGTCGGTCGAATATAGAAACATCCTGTATTTACTAAGTTATATATAGATTATGTAAATTCCAAAGATAATAATCTTGATGTATTTACTCAACCTCTAGACAGAATTAAATTTGTTTATTTCAAAGAAGTTCTGTGTATATTTTCCACCATAGCCGGCCACCATGGATAACCTTCGATTTTCGCCTAGACGATGCTACCCGCGTTATATTTATTAAATATCATCAGCTCCTTTTCTTTATCGTTGATCGATTCTTCTTTGATTTCGCATTTATCATACCTCCCATCTGGATTCATCCAACAATACCATTTGTCAGATAGATCCAGGGGATCTTTCACGTCGGGCAGGTATCTATACTTGTCGCAAGAGTAGTAATACACGTAGAGACCGACGTTTCTAAATTCTTGAAGTGATCTCATTTTCTCGTAAAAGCTCTCGTTCGAAAAGTTCATATGTTCCTCCTCTTTCACATCTTTTCTGTTTAGAACTTCCTTGGAATTGGCGTGGCTACAGTTTATTGGTGGTGACGAATCGAACTTATCTGCAGGAGTCACGATAATCTTCTTACCGTTAGCATCTTTTTCCTCCTTTGGGGCTTGGAACGATACCGTTGAGTTTTGGTCTTGATAAGTTTGTTTTTTCTTCTCCTTAACCAACCTCAATCAGTTATAGAACTTTGTCACTACCAAATTTTTGTAATACAAATTGTTTTCTTTACTCAAAGACGACGGCATTTTAAAACTTCTATAATTTTAATATACAAATAACACTTATTAACCGTCTTACTTTCATTCACTTAAAAAAATATTTCTGACAATTGTTGACTTTTGAAATTCAAACACTTTCAAATGTTTATCTCGTTAACTAGTCGAAATCATCAATTGATGATATCTTTACATATCGGAAATAAAAAAAATAAAAAGAAACGATTTTTCGCGTTGTACATCACGAAACAATACCGCTATAGGTAAGATGATTTTACTATCTGAAACAAATAAAATGAAAATATGTAGACATATATGTAATACCAACTGTCCATATAGGAAAATTACCTATATCAGTAATAATAGTATTACCATTGTATAAAGAATATACAGTATATGTTAGGCAACGTATTATAACCAAAATAATATTTTACAACGTTGCCTACAGTATTTTTTGTATTAAAAGGGAAAACGGCAACATACTAGTACGTTGTGAAGTTGACTTCTAGTGTGATTAGACAGTTTAGGTTATTGGGTATATGTCAACATAAGTTATAACAATAAAAAGGATATTTTTATTCTAATAATACTAAAAACAACAAGTTATGGGTCCGAAACTTTTCACTGTATAAATAAATAATTCGGATTACGAAACTAAAAACGAAAATTCCTTAGAACAAAAAACTCTTTTCTGGAAACTGTAAAATAAGTGGAATAACTTTAAAAGCATATAGAATTATGGACTTTGTTATAAACCGCATAGGTACCGAGTAGTATTCATGATTATGAATATATAAAAACATACATTTGTCAACACATATTATGAGCTGTACTGGTAAATAATACGGAAATATTTGAAAAATTGTCTAAGCTGTATGAAGGACATACAGAACAATTAAAAGGTAAGGTCACTCAAAAATTTTTCAGTTATACCTATAAGAGAAATGACAATCAATATATCTGTATTCATAAGCGATAATAATAACCACAATGAGAGGCGATGAGTACACAATTATAAAACTAGAAGATCAAAGCATGATGAAATCTGCAAAATGTGACATAAGCTTAAAAGGTATTGGAAACATACATTTTGATGAATGCTTTCTTCAGATTGTTATAATATTTTCACTGGAACACAAAAGTTAAGTCTCAGACTGGATAATAGAATACATAAAAAGAGTTTTGAAACTAAATTTGCTACAAAAGTTCATTAAGTAAGATCAGAAATGATGGAGAATATACGAGTAAACTAATGAAAGAATATATGAAAAAATGAGGTACTATTCTTGATTATACTTCAGCAAACTTTTCATAACTTAATGGAATAGTGGATTGAGGGTAAACCACGGACACTAAGTAATCTAAGTGTATTTGGCTCAGATGCTTATGCCAAACATTTAGAAAAAAACCTCAAAATTTGACAAGAGCACCATCAGTCGTCCATCCAATCCTTTTTGTCCGTTTTATTTCGTTATCTGTAATTAAATCATCCCTGTTGGTTTTGACGATAAAGACTTGAAAAAAAGCAATTCTTTTATGCTTTAATTGGGATCGAAACCTAACAAAGGCTAATAGATTAGCTTAGCAAGCAACTTCAGTACTTTCATTAAGTTGATGTGTTTCCTTTTCAGTGAATGAAACTTCAGATTCTACCCTACAGAGTGTTTTGTTCTTTTTTTAGCTATCAATACAAATATTGCGATATAATGCAATTGTAGCTTGTCTGTTTTGCTCACCAGAAATTGATTTTTCATTACTGAGTGTGACTTCAAGAATAAGCTCGAATAAGAGGTGAGAATGCTTATCATTTTAACTGAACTTGAATATTACAATCATACATAATTTCGAATTGTATAGGTATGAAGAAATGGAAAATGGAACCGAAGATATATACAATATTAAGCTCAAACCTGAATGGATGCAATTATGGAGTGAACGTTTGATAGGATTTCACAGTGACAAATCGAAAAGTGTCAAAGTAGCATTAAGGAAATGTATGTCAATATTGAAAATTCCACATCAGTTAATACTTCGAATGGCTAAGGAAGATGCTAATAGAAAACAAAATGGGGAAAGTATAGTATTTACAAAGCCAGATCGATATGTCCACTTTTTGAATTTCCCGCCTGCAAACTGAAACATGTCAATACGCAGTGTTGTTTTATTACTATATCTATACACCAAAAAATTGCTAACAATAATTTATTCAAACTGCTTAAGTTATTTAAACAACTTTTTTTATAAACATTGAATATATTGATAAAATCTGAATTAACTATATGTCAAAAAAAAAACTCGCGTGAAGAACAGCAAGGGCACGGAAGTAAACGTATCAATAGTTTTGGAGCTCAACAAGATTTGAAATTTTTATAAAAAAATTCATATATATCTTACATAAAAAAATAATCTAAATACCTTCAATTTCAAACACATAAGTAAATATTTTTCATCAAAACAATCAAAAAACACAATTAAGATTATTACTTCATCCAAAGGTTTGTGATAACCTTTTCAAAATGTAAATAAATGATTCTGTTAATGTAAAACGGTCGATTAAACTCAAATTCTGGCCCACATTTCTTAGAAGCACATTTTAAGCATTATCCAAAGCAACCATGGCATCTTAAATTCAAGCAGTCACAAAAATCTATTTCTAATTTATTTTCATAAGATGTTGACGGCATTGCCGCGACAAACGGGATTGATGTTCTTCGTGGAAGAATATCGTTATTTCTCTGCAATTTGTACCCTAGTGTCTCTGGATGGCGATAGACTTGCGGAACCATATCGAAATGGTTTTTTTCATTTATTTCAATCAGTGTCTTATACCGATTCGATGTCGGTAAAATTGCGGAATCAAGTCGCTATGATCTTTCTCTATTTATATCAGTTTGTGAAAAATTTTGACTGGATGCTGTAGGTCTGACGTATTTAAATCGGATTAATCTTTTTCTTGAAAGCATCTTGTAAGATTTTTCAGTTTGTGGTTTTGTTGTAAGTGAATATAGATATATTTTCGAGATCAAATCTTACTTTCTTCTTTTTTCGAGGGCTAACGTTTTCATTCAATGCTCTGACTGACACTGAAGATTGACGGTATTGCGGAATTATACCGATACATCTTAACTAGACATGATTTTTTCCTTGGAGGTTTATCGTTATTTTCCTAAATAAAAATATTTTCAAGACCAAGAAAATAATTTTGATGAAAAAGTTTATGAAAATAGATAAGCTAGGCAACATCGCTATGTATCTGTATTCGTTTACGATAAAATTGTTGCCTTTGTTCACTAAATACTGAGAAAGCATTTTGAATAGATTTGTTGGAGTGAAATATTTTTGAGTGTTTAGATATTGTTCAAGTGACATATTAGTCTTAGTTTTAATTTTTAGAAAATCTTTTTATATTTCCCTATTCCAGTCATATGGTTAAATTAGTTACCTACAAAACTCCACAGAATAGGATACTCAAAAATTGTACATGGAGATGTGGAATTCGGTGAATAATATAAAGTTCAAATCATTACTCGGATGTTGAAAGATTATGAGGAAAGCAGTAGTCAAAAACAAGATGAAAGTAATGTGAAGAAGAGCAATGATGAGGAAAATGATGCTGAAAACAAAAAGAACGAAAGAAAGAACAATAAATAAGGAAATGAAAAAGATAAAATTATGCCCCATCTCGTCATTTTACAACAAAAACAATCACAATTCATTAACAAGCCCAAACAATCTTGACAGCACTTTCATTCATTTCATCGCACAGAATGGCAAAAAGTCGGGATTGCTTAGGCTGCGACTTCACTGTATTATCAATCGCCGCTGGCTAAATTCTTTTCCTGTTCAAATGCCTTTAATTTTATAGTTAATCTGCAGTTTTGTCATTTTTCAGTTTTTAGGAAAAAATAGATTAGATAGTTATGAACTTTTATCGTATTCCTACGTCACAATCGTTGTGAAGAAGTGATTCATGAGTAAAAATGCAAATAAAAATTGAAAACATTATTTTTTTTGCCCAGCTTATATAATATCAACAAAATACTTTATCAAAATAAAAAACAAACAATATTATTACCTTTGCATAAAAAAAGTACCAACTCAATACTCAACAAAAAGTATATCTATCAGTTGTTCTACAGTTTACAGACTAGGTACCTAATCATTATAATTAGCTAATTATAATATAATCTTTCTGGCTTTCTGAGTGGCAGATTTATCAATAATTTCCGTTAAACCTATTTTTTCACAGATTTCGAATTTAATTTGAAGAGATATTTTCTTTAAAGAACCACTCTATTTTTCAGAATACTCGTATTTTTTCTTGGCATTCATCAGTGTATCGAAATCAGAACTGCTGAGATTTCCTGCAAAGTTTCTAATTTTGTTGGAACCTTAATATCAATGACATTATAAGAACATTTTTCTTGTTGGTTACAAGAGTTATTCATACTTTCAGAAACACTTAAAGTTTCAGGTGAGTGAAATAATTAAATTTCTAAAAATTTGGATGAAGCGGATCTTTCAGACTGATGTAAACTACAAAATCAGCAATAAGTATGCATTAACAACATTTTTCCAACAGACAATAAATACCTTTCAGATGTTGAGTCTAAACACTGCTAAGAAGTACCCGGTTTAATATCCCCAAATTTAACATAACTTTTTGCCCTAAAACAATATTCTCTGTAAATAAGCTAATTCTTTGATCAATTACACATTCTTTTTTAAAAATATTTTTCCAGGATTTTTATCCATTGAAAATTGTCTGCTTTGAAATGAGATCCACAAATATAAACTTCTTCTGGTAAATCTTTTTCCTGTATTTTCAATGCATCTAGCTACTTTTGTCTTTGCTCTACATTCGTACGAAATCTACAATTTCATATTGTAAAAAGTTAATCGATTTATCAACAAATAAGTTTGCGTTACTCCACTGATACTCCACTTAAACAATGGCAGCCATTTGATCACAAACGAATAAGATACGTTACGATGTTGCCTAGCTTATATTTTTTCATAAACATTCTCACCAAAATTATTTTCTTGGTCTTGAAATTATTTTTGTTTAGATCAATTGATTTTAATTATATTACGATTTATAAATAAATATTTGTGAAACGTAACATGCGTCCAGATAATAAACATTAATTGTAAAATTTGACAACATTGTTTTGACAGGTTTACTGTCAGACCACAAGTTTACAAAAATCGAGTAAAAATGAGACAGCAACTGAAATAAATGAAGAAAGACCATTTCGATTCGAAGCTACCAGTCCAACGTTCATAGAGAAAAGACTATTGTGCAGATTGGGAAATATAACGATAACCTTTAACGAGGAACATCAATCCAATTTAATACCGTAAGAGGAAAATTACTATAAACCTTCTAGGAAAAAAATATGTCCTGTTAAGACGTCTCGGTATACTTCCGCAATCCCGCTAATATCCAGTGGAGTCTGAGCACTGCATGAAAACGTTAGCCCTCCAAAAAAGAAGAAAGTAAGATTTGATCTCGAAAATATATCTATATCCACTTACAACAAAACCACAAACTGAAAAATCTCACAAGATGCTTTCAAGAAAAAGATTAATCCGATTTAAATCCGTCAGACCTACAGCATCCAGTCAAAATTTTCCACAAACTGATATAAATAGAGAAATATCATCCGCAATTTTACCGACATCGAATCAGTATAAGACACCGATTGAAATAAATGAAAAATACCATTTCGATATGGTTCCGCAAGTCTATGGACATCCAGAAACACTAGTGTACAAATTGCAGAGAAATAACGATATTCTTCCACGAAGAACATCAATCCCGTTTGACGCAGCAATCCCGTCAACATCTTATGAAAATAAATTAGAAATGGATTTTTGTGACTGCTTGAATTTAAGATGCCATGGTTGCTTTGGAGAATGCTTAAAATGTGCTTCTAAGAAATGTGGACCAGAATCTGAGTTTAATCGACCGTTTTACATTAACAGAATCATTTATTTACATTCTGAAAAGGTTATCACAAACCTTTTGATGACGTAATAATCTTAATTGTGTCTTTTAATTGTTTTGATGAAAAATGTTTACATATGTGTTTGAAATTGAAGGTATTTAAATTATTTTTTCATATAAGATATATATGAATTTTTTTATAAAAATTTCAAATCTTGTTGAGCTCCAAAACTATTGATACGTTTACCCCCGTGCCCTTGCTGTTCTTCACGCGAGTTTTTTTTGACATAGTTAATTCAGATTTAATCAATATATTCAATGTTTATAAAAAAAGTTGTTTAAATAACTTAAGCAGTTTGAATAAATTATTGTTAGCAATTTTTTGGTGTATAGATATAGTAATAAAACAACACTGCTTATTGACATGTACAGTGTTGCCGTTTCAAAAAGTAATAGACTTCTCGATCTAGCTTTGTAATTACTATTTGGGAAGAGGTAATTCATTCATTAGTATTAGATATTGTCAACCTCTTAAAAGATCCGCTTCATCTATATTTTCCTAAATTGAATTATTACACTCATCTGAAATTTTAAGTGCTTCCAAGAGACTCTCTTATAACCAATAAGGAAAATGTTCTAATAATGTCACTGATATTGAGGTTCCAATAAAAAATGAAAACAGGAAACAAACATGAATACTGATGAATTACCCGAAGCAAGGGACCTATTGGGTACTTCATTTTGCAAGGACAAAGAAAAACTAATTTACAAAATAAAAATGCCTTGAATTTATTCGTGAAAGTGGGAACAGATTTTTAAAATTTAAAAGCTTTTTATATTTCCCGGTTCAATTAGTTAGTAATGTTGCTCGACTTCGAGATAATGAAGGAGTTAGAGCGGAAACAAAAATTAAAACAATACATATTTTCTACGAAAAGGGTTTTAGGGATCTGAAATATTTGAGTTTATCTACTCGAAAATAACGTTTTCATCACTTTAGGGTTATGTAACACACAATACCAATTTGTTGGGGTTTATCTAAGAGATATAAAAATTTTAAATTGTTCACAATATCCAGTACAAAATGAGTAATTATTGAACTTACCACTGAATTTGGAAGTTGTTCTAATTCAATCTGAGTAATGATAGATATCTAATCAAATTACATATTTTGTTCAATGCCTTTAGTGAGATTACTACTTTAATCAACTGACGATCTTAATGAAATTATACTCGGTAATATTTTTTTGTTTTGTACAAAACACATAGAGACTAACGGAGAACATCGAAACAGGTGCCAGACAGTCGAATCACAGTGAGTGTGGTAATAGTACTACATGTCTTGGATTTCTCAATGTGAATATTCTTCTTATCTTCATAGTATCTTTTAAGGACTTCTACTTTTGTAATATGTTCATTCAACAAATTTTCGGCAGCTGTCTATATGTCCTCAATGTCGATTCATTGTACAATCAACATGAATACCAAAAGTTTTTACATATAATTATTGTATTTAAATATTCATCTTTATTATTCGATTCACTTTCCCCATTTTGTTTTCTATTTCTATTCGAAGTATTATCTGATGTGGAGTTGTCAGTATTGGTATTCGTTTTCTTAATGCTTCTTTTACATATGTCAATTTGTCACTGTGCAATCCAATCAAACGAAGACTACGAAGAAGAAGAAGAAGAGGAGAAGCAAGAAGTAGAAGAAGAAGAGGAGAAGCAAGAAGTAGAAGAAGAAGAGGAGAAGCAAGAAGTAGAAGAATAGAAGGAGGACTAAGTATAAGGAGAATAGCAGAAAGATACTTTTGAGTGGCGGTGTCGTGATTTTTAAAAAAATTTTCTGTCGGAATTCAAATTTCCGTTCTAATTTTTGATAAAAATTTGTTAATTTTCTCAATAAAGTTTGTTGAAAAAATCCAATTTTTTAATTTTAAATAAATTTCCAAAAAAATTAAATTATATTGTCTTAAAGCGTCATAAATATGAGTAATTCCATGATTAGTACATTGACCACAGATCCAATCATTTTTATGCCAGTTTCCGTCAATTTGATGCCCAATTCCATTTGGCACAAAAATTTCATAAATATGACTAAATTCATTATTCAACTATCAAGCCGATAATGTTTCTTATGTCTAAGTCAATCAATTTTATTTATTTTTCAATAAATACCAATAAAACAACTTGAAAATAGCAATTTTTTTCGCGTAATTTCGATGCACAAATAAAAGATTCTCAACATTTTTTTCCGCCAAATTCACTGTTATTGAACAAAGTCATGGAATATTCTAATCCTGGAGCTTTTGGCGAACATTATCTAATCCAAGTGTATTTCGAACTAGAGTTTCCATAGATAATCCAATTGTTTTATCCTAATTTCACAAAATCTGGTTGCAATTGTGAAGAATCAGCGATCAATGTCCAATTTGGCAGGGAATCAATTGAACTACTCATATTATTGGTTGTTATTCTAATAGATGGAGTATTGTCAATATTCTCAGTAGTTCTAGAATCACTAATTTCATTTATTATTTATTCTGCTACTTTTTAATTTTTTTCTGTATCCTTATATTCTGCTTGATTTCGATTGGTTTTTTCTATCAGATCACCAGATGCAACATTTTCCTACAGACAAATTTAGAAATTACTATATTTAAAATTGGTATTTTCATCTTACCTCTTCATTCGCAAAGTTATTCTCAAAACCACTTGATGAAGGACTGGCTTTTCCACTACATTCACTTTGTGATTGCTCTTCTTCTAATAGACTTTCCGTTGTTAAATTGATCATTAGAGCTGTACGCAATAGCAGAACATTGTAAAATAAAGTGTTAAGACAAACTTGCTAATTTAAAGAAGACTACACTGTTCATATTCCTTTTATTATTAGAAGTCCAGATGATAATTTTGTTTTTTCTTTTGCTGTAAAAACGAGATATTTTTTTATATAGCATATTTGTCTTATGAGTAGAAAGGTAGAGGATTAAGTTTTAATAAACGAAAGACAAAGAGTTATTTTCTTCTATTTTTTTTTTTCAAAATTTATATATTTTGCTTAGAAGAAATCTTTTATTTTAATCATGACAACGTTAAGTTCTGTAGGTAGAATTGGTCACAACATTACACATGCAAAACGCAAAATTATAAAAGTTTTACATTTGTTTTTCTTATGACGGCGAACCGAGGAGAACTCGTTAGGCTCTACGTGGTTTTTGAGGGAGGAAGTGAAGAAATTAATAGAAAACTACTAACCACTCAAAGTGAAGACAACGAATATTGTGGTGAAAATTGTACTGAAAAGCGAAGAACCGATTTATGAGCGACCAAGAAGACTATCGGCTCCCGAAAAAGAAGAAGTAGATAGACAGATAGAGGAATGGTTAAAAGATGGAATAATCAAACCGAGTTGTTCGGATTTCGCTAGTCCTATTGTACTAGTGAGAAAAAAGTATGGTCGAACCAGAATTTGTTGCAATTATCGGAAATTAAATAAAAATATAATAAGCGATAGGAAATTTTTGAAAGAAAAAAACACAAGGAGTAGTAAACAAGGAATTTTACATACCAAGACTAAAAGACAAAATAGAAAAGATTAAAAATAACTGTATACCTTGTATATTATGGAATAAAAAGGAAGGAAAGAAAGAATGAATGCTTCATCCTATACAAAAGCTAGGTCAGCTAGATACGTATTGTCGACCAATTAGGACCAATGAAGTGAAAAAAAAATTATCAGCACATCTTTGTGGTAGTTGATGACTTTTCCAAATTTGTGTGGCTTTACCCAACAAAATCAACCTCGACGAAAGAAGTGACATGTCTTGAAAAATAGCGTAAAATATATCACCTCGTCCTGTATGAAAGAAAGAAGGAATGCTTCATCCTAAAATCAACCACGACGAACGAAGTGATATGTTGTCAGCGTAAAATATTTGGAATCCCGTCAAGGATAATATCTGACAGAGGATCCGCGTTCCGTTCTGAAAAATTCGAATCATATTGCCGAGAAGAAAATATTAAACATGCGTTAACAACTTGTGGAGTCCCACGAGGTAATGGACAAGTGGAAAGGGTAAATAGGATCCTTATACCTGTCTTAACAAAACTCAGTTTGGTAGAGCCAGGAAAGTGGTACAAATACGTTGACAAAGTACAGACTGCCTCGAATACGACCTATCAGCGAAGCATAAGTACCACACCCTTTGAAGTATATATATCTAATCCAAAATTGAAGAGAAAATTTTTAGATCGTCACAAAATTGTTAAGGTTAAAGAAAATGATAGATATGACGTTGTTAAAATGGAGGGACCCAATCGAACGACAACATGCGCTGAATATATAAATCCATGAGTCAGCTATGAAAGAGACGAATCCGAGGCGGATTCTGAGCAGGATGGCCCAATGTAGGATCGAGATTATTGCTCTACTCCATCCTACGGCGAGGCATAAATTCTGTAATAACAGTATTTTCTTTCTAACCGGCGTTTTAAGCAGAAAAGAACCCTAGACAACCAAGAAATTCCTTTAGTTATTTATTGCGTTATGCAGTTTTGTGGTGATACGAGGATGTATTGAAAAATTCTTAGCCTACTATAGAACCAAACAAAATTTCAATGTCATATATTTTATTACGCAACCAGACCTCCACACCTTTTATTACCTCTTCGTTGGGAGAAAATTTACGACCTATTGAACTTTTTTTCAGTTGAGTTGTCAGTAATGTCGAATAGTAATCTCCAGTTATTGTTCTACCCTTATTAAAAAAATCAATCATGATTACTTCATGGCAGTCCCAAAAAACTGGAGCAAGAATTTTTCCTGCACATTTTTGGACACGAAACTCCTTAGGTCTGGGAAAACCAGAGTGTCGCCATTCCATTCATTGTTGTTTTGTTGTCATAAACTGTATCGATATTTTCGAGGACTGACACAGGGCTGGCCTTCCCGATCGGTCAACATCTTACCTCGTAAATATGCTCACCTCTCAACACTTCTAAATACAGGTACTTTTCGGTGGACATATTTATTCTTTCAATTTATTGCGTAACTCTGGTTTACGTTTTTGACATAAAACTTAACACTGACACTTTTAATAAGTTATTGTTCGGTATGCTATGGTAACGCAATATTTTGTTTATGCATGGAACTGGTCTAGACCAGTGCTCCGCAACCGGTGTGCCACGGCACACCGGTGTGCCGCCGCTTGAAATTACACAACATATTTATTTTAATGCAATGTACTCTAATACAAATTTACAATTTATAAAAACGAATTGTATATACTTACTATATTTCAATGCAAAACCATAAATAACAATTGTTTAGCACTTGCTATAATGTATTCACACAATAGAAGAAATGGATGTCAATAGAAGTAAATAGAAGATGGACTCTGTAGTCTGGGTCGTACTGACAACTTTACATTTTCAAGCATAAATACAATGTTACAACAAGAGCTCAAACGCCGTAGCAACTAGATCGAACTTGTATTGTGGTAGATTAAATTTGCGAATACGGCTCTAGCTAAAAATGTCATCACAACCAATAGAAACGCTCCTAACCACCTGCACAATGTTTATATCGACTGTTCCTGAAAAATAGTGATTGCGCAGAATTCAATAGTCAGCAGATAGCGTTGTTTAGGATTTAGAACGAACCTAATATAATATTGTCAGTGTTAGATACGAATTTCTACTGGACACATACAACCAGATCACTTCTTACCCCTATAAATTAAATCGCAGAAGTTTATAAATTAACCATTCGTGTTTGTTATTAACGTGATTTATTTTTGTGCCCATTTCAATATGGATAAATTTTTATTTGGAAAACAATCTACTCCGGCAGAAGATGATGAACCTTGCACAAGCAGTATTGCTAAGAAAAGAAAGATTGTGAATAGAAAATACTCCGAAGACTACATTCGTTATGGCTTTTATTGGTGCGGCGATGAAGCGGCTCCGAAACCATTATGTGTAATATGCAACGAACAATTAACAAACGACTCAATGGTGCCCAGTAAACTAAATCGCCATCTAACTTCAAAACATCCGAATTGTGCTAAAAAGGATATATCATATTTTCAAAGGCTTTTGGCTCAAAATTTAAAACAAAAAAAATTTATGATGTCGACCGTATCTGTTTCCGATAAAGCATCAGAAGCTAGCTATTACATTGCAAAATTAATAGCTCGTGAAAAGAAACCTCATACTATTGGAGAAAAACTTATTAAACCAGCATGTATGGAAATTGTGCGAGTTATGCTTGGACCTAAAGAGGTTCAGGAAGTGAGTAAGGTTTCACTGTCAGCTGAAACTATTAAAAGACGTATTGGCGACATGTCAACAGATATTTTGAACACGCTTGTTATCAGATATAAACTTTGCAGGTAACCCAAAATTAGAAAATATTACTTTTAATTGTTTTAAGATTTCATCTATACTTTTTCTTTGTATTTCTTTCAATTCAATCCAATTGCTGTAGTAATCAACTACAACTAAATAATATTTTGATGCATATTCTAATATATCAGACCCCACTATCTCAAATGGATATTTAGGTACCTCGTGCGGTATTAGCGGTTCTTTTATTTTATTTCTGCTGAATTTCTCACATATGCGACACCTTGAAATAAAATTTTCAATATCAGTTATTATACCCGGCCAGTATAATATTTTCCTTGCCCACTTCTTTGTTTTTTCCATACCAAAATGAGATTTATGTAGCTCTCTAGTCATATGATTTTGTAGTTTTTTGGGTATGCAAATTCGCTCATTGAAAAATAAAATTCCATGGCGAACCAGTAGATCGTCTTTTATTTTATAATACTGCTTTAGTTCAGTGTTATCTAATACTTTTTTATCTGGCCAACCTTTAATGCAATATTCAGTAACTTTTTTAAGAGTACTATCATACAAAGTTTCCTTGCTTACCTCAGCTAATCGTCTATTTGTAATGGGTCTTTCAATGTCAATCGTATGCACAACCTCTTCCATTTCACAATCTTCATTTACTTTGTCTTTTATGAATGACCTACTTAAAAGATCAGCTACATACATCTTGGAACCTGGTATGTACTCAACTTCGAAATTATATTTTAAGATTTTCAAGCGCATTCTCTGTAGTCTGGACGTAATTTTATTAATATCTTTTTGCTGAATGCCAATTATTGGCTTGTGATCGGTTTGTACTGTTATCTTATTACCGTAAACAAACGGATGAAACTTAATTAGACTAAAACAAATTGATAAATACTCCTTTTCTATTTGTGCGTACCTTGTCTCGGTTTTAGTAAGACGTCTTGAGCAAAATGCTATGGGTTGACCTCCTTGCATAAGGCACCCTGCCACTCCATACTGGGACCTATCACTTTGTATTGTAATAGGTAAGTTTGGGTTAAATATTTTAAGGGTTGTTAAATTACCTATAACTTTTTTTAGATTGCTAAATGTATTATCATGATCAGCAGTCCACAAGAAATTTACGTTATTTTTTATTAAACCTCCTAGAGGTGCTACTATTTCTGACATCTTTGGTATAAATTTCGTCAGGTAATTTACCATGCCCAGAATTCTCAGCAATTCTTTTTTATTTTTTGGCGCTTCTAAAGCCATTATCGCCTCTACATATGAATTATCTGGTTTTATTCCATCTTTGGAATAAACCTGCCCCAAGTATTTTACTTCCTTTACTTTGTATTGTAACTTGTTAGCATTAAATCTTACATTAAACTGTTTAGCTCTCTCTAGTACTTTATTCATTATCAAATCATGTTCTCTTTCGTCTTTACCAGCAATTATTAAGTCATCAAAATATATTGGGATATTTAAATCTCCGAAAATTCTTTCATTTACTCGTTGGAAAACTTCTGGACTACATGATAGACAAAAACATAACCTCTTAAAACGATATTTACCGAATGGTGTTATAAATGTGCATAATTTTTGGCTATCTTCGACCAATCCTATGTGATAGAAGGCATCTGACATATCTATCACACTGTAGATACTTTTCCCTCTTAATTTTAAGCCTATTTCTTCTGTTGTTGGTATAGGATGCCTATCTATACAAATATACTTATTTAAATGTATAGAGTCTAAACAGATTCTTAACTTGTCTGAATTAGGTTTTTCGACACAAACTATATTACTTACCCATTCTGAAGGTTCATCGACCTTCTCAATTATATCTTTGTCTACTAACTCATCCAAAATATTTTTTAGCTTTCCTTTAATTTTTTCAGCGACTCTTCTGCAATTACTTACAACTGGTTTGTAACCCTCTCTGTAATCCTATATTTAAACGGAACTTTACCAGTACCTTCAAACAACTTTTTATTCTGATTAATGAAATTTTCTTTAGGATCTCTTTTATTATTTAAGTTAACTTCATCCAGCTTGCATATTATATTTAATTTTGCACAGGTTTTTAACCCAAGAATAGGTTTGCCTCGTATATCTACAACCAAGAATTTTACATTTTGAATATTATTTTTAATTAAACATTTTAAGATTATACTTCCTACAACTCTGATTTTATTGTCGCCATAGGCTATAATACTTTGCTCTGAATGTATTGTCATTCTCCATTTCTAATTTTTTTATATAAGTTATTGGAAGTACATTACATTGAGCTCCAGAATCAACCTTAAACTTAATTACACTATTATCAATACATACATTTTCTGTCCAAATTTTCTCAAGTTCTGAATTATCATTCTCATAAATGTTGAATACAGTTAGATTGTTAATAACAAAATCTTCATCACTCGAATCATTTTCATCAACAACATTTACATGTTGATTACTATTTATATTTCTATTGTGACTGTTAAAATATTTACCTTTGTTCTTATTTATCTTACTGTTACTAAAGTTATCTTTTTTATTGTATCCTGTTTTGCGTCCTACAGCAAAATGTCCTTCCAGTCCACACTTAGCGCAGTTTTTTCCGAAAGCAAAACACTTGCCTTTGGTGTGTCTTCTGCCACATTTCAAGCAACTGAACTCTCTTCCGTTATTATTGCCACTGTCGCTAGTACTAGGGTTACCTTGACTGTATCCTCTTCTCCGAATTAAATTCACTTCTTCCTTGTTTAAATCTTTTACTTGAAGCTTAGTAGCTTCTGTTGTTCTACAAGTGCTTTCTGCAGTTTCCAGATTTAAATTATTTATTCCCAATAGTTTTTCTTGCAAATTATGATCTTGGACCCCTAAAATTATTCTATCTCTTATAAGACTATCTTCTTGAGTTCCAAAATTGCACGGTTTAGCTAATAATTTCAAGTCTTTTATAAAGTGATCCATGCTTTCTCCCTCTGCCTGATTTCTTGAGAAAAATTTGAAACGATCAAACGTTTCACTATTGCGTGGTTTACAATAATTATCAAAAGCTGCTATGACTTCTTTGTAATTTCCTTTTTGATCTTCTGATAGACTTAATGTGCTGAATACTTCTATAGCCTCCTCACCGGCGGAGTTTAAAAACAAAGCGATTTTGCGTTCATCTGACTTTCCACTTAAATCGGTTGCTTTTAAGTAAATTTCGAAATGTTGTTTAAACTTCTCATAATTTTTATGAAGTTTTTGATCAAATACAAGATTTGATGGCGGTTTAAAAGCGCTTGAATCCATATTAAAATCTTATTCTCAACTAAAGTTCTGTATTTTATATTTATTAAACTCACTCTTCTTATTAATTTACACCTGACACCATGTTTCAGGTTAGCTTTGATATTATTATTGTAAATAAAACACGATTAGTTTGAGAACACGTTTTACTTTGATCTTCTATATGTTCTAACCTAACTGTCTAAGGATCCCGCTTCCCAACTGTCACTTGCCAGATGACCATGGAACATTCAAGCTAGTACATGGCACTGTGAAGTGTCATATACGTAACATGTAAAACAACAAAATCCGGCAATACAATTTACACTTTGCTGCATACATCGGGAAGTATTGATGGTGAAGAATTTACCAGAACAACTTTTAAAAACTATGAATGAATGCATCAAAATTATAAATTTTATTAAATCAAGAGCTTTAAATACAAGCATTTTCGAAATGCTTTGTGAAGAAATGGGTTCATAACATAAATCTTTATTATTTTATACTGAAGTACGTTGGTTATCCCGAGGAAAAGTGTTGGCTAGATTGTTTGAACTTCGCTGTGAAGTGCATCAGTTTTTACTAAATCAAAATATGCCCGAACTCGGCCAGCACTTCGAAGATAACAGTTGGATCGCCAAACTTGCATATATGGCTGACATTTTCGACCATCTTAATGAACTTAATAGAAAAATGCAAGGTCCGAATGAAAACTTATTAACCTGTTCCGACAAAATGCAAGGGTTCAAAAATAAACTGGAACTTTGGCAGAATGAACTAAGTAACAACTCTTTAGAAACGTTTCAAAGGGTTCATAATACAATAATTGAAAATAGGCAATTAATTATCGATCTGGCCCAATCCCATTTAACAACACTGGAAAATAAATTCGACTACTATTTTCATTCGATTAAAAGTGAAGAATATGATTGGATTCGCAATCCTTTTGCAACTAATGCAAAAAAATCTGTTGATGCATTTTCTCTTAAATTTAAAGAAGAGTTTATTGAACTGAGTAACGACGGGACGTTAAAACTACATTTTGGAGAAGTTCCATTGGATGTTTTCTGGATTTCGGTTAAGAATGAATATCCTCAAATTTCAAAACAGGCTATTTCAATTTTAATCCCCTTTTCAACAACATATTCATGCGAACAAAGCTTTTCGACACTTGTTTTAATTCAAAATGATAAGCGGTCTTGCTTAAAAAATCTCGATCAAGAACTTCGAGTTGCACTATCAAATATCGAGCCCAATATAAAATACTTGTGTTCCTTGAAACAAGCTCAAGTATCACATTAATTACCCTTTTTGTCTATTTTTTTGTATTATTGTAGTTTTGTAATTAATTATATATGTTATGTACATATAATACCTTAAATATTAATAAATTAATGTGATTAATTCTGATGTGTATACGTGTTGTTTTATTATATTTATACCTATTAAATTTGGTGTACTGTGAAAACCAGAAAAAGCTTTTGGTGTGCCACGAATAAAAAAACGTTGCGGAGCACTGGTCTAGACTACCAACTTATCAATTTATCGTCGTATAGTTCAAATCGGGGACGACAATGACACTCCACTTTGGGATTCTCAAATATTTGAGGTTACCTACTCCAAAATAACGTTTTCACCACTTTAGGGTTATGTAACACACAATACCAATTTGTTGGGGTTTATCTAAGAGATACAAAAATTTTAAATTGTTCACAATATCCAGTACAAAATGAGTAATTATTGAACTTACCACTGAATTTAGAAGTTGTTCTAAGTCAGTCTGAGTAATCATAGCTAGTATTTCCTTCAAGAAATAATCCATTGATGATTTGCAGTTATTACAAATACCAAAAACAGTTGAATCACCTCTTCCTGTAGTTTTTTGTATCTTTCGACCAAATGGATCAAATTCCATATTTTTGGAGTTTACTCCTTAAGAATCGATTTGCATATATAAGGGGCCCGGTATGAGAAAAATGTGAGGAGTAAAATCTATCGATGAATGACCTCGTTACGTTTTTGGTGCGCACCCTATGATGCGCAACTTTCTAATTTGTCAGTGTCATTGCTGTTTTTATTATAAATGTCAATAATTAATATTGTTATTGTGAAGTTTTAATTTTTATCATTGTGTTCCGCTAAAGTGAACTGAAAATATTTTCAAATAACTATGGCAGAAAGAGGTGTAGATGATATTGCCGGAACATCTAACAAACACGTGGTTGCAAGGTACGTTATAATTCATGTATTTTATGTATGAGCTTGTGCAATTTGTATTTATTAAATATTTTAATAATTATCGATGTAGTTCATATAAATATATATTTGTAAACAACACATAAAATTAGATAATAAAATAGAAAATTTCTAACCTAACCAAAAATTAATTTTTTTGTCGATGTCTATAAATTCTTCCACGTTATTATGATTTATTTTATAAATAATTTTTAAATATTAACAACAGTACTGAGTGGCGATTTTAACAAAGATGATGGATTGACATTAATAAAATTTTTAAAATCTGAACTGAATTTAGATATTGTTTCTGATAGAGCAATGTTTCTGATAATAATAATTACATAATTTACCAACATTCCTAATGATATATTTATGCACATCTGAAATTGACTATTGTAAAAAGTTTAATGTAAAATATTTCGTCGATTAGTTATAATAAATGTATATGAAATGAATAAATTGAATAAATATATATTTATATATGTACATTATTTTCATTAATTAACAAATTTACCCTTTTATACAGTATCAATCTTTTTTAAGTTAAATAAACTCTTTTTGCGTCTGGTTAGACTATCGAACTTAAGGAGTAAACTCCAGTCGTGCGTCGGAGCTGACACACACAATTTTTTTTTCAATGCCTCTAGTGAGTTACTAATTCAATCAACTAACCATCTGAAATCACCTTTGCATTGATAAATTTCGCAAATCATGCAAAAAGATATCGAAACAAATTATATATCATTAAAAAATCTACACTCTACCGATGTTTATAAAAAAACAAAAGCTTCCTATCACCTTTACATTTTTTTAAACGCATAAATTGTTATAATAATATGAATATTTAAGATACATTACATACTGTGAAAGTTATGAAGTTATAACTTCTTGCATAAGTTAAAATAAGAAGAGACATGAAAATCAGAAAAATGGAAGAAAATAAAGTGAATTATTAATGAAATGAGTCGTTTTAGAAAATATCTTGTTTAACAATTCAAAAATTTTCAAAGTAAAATTGGATTGGATGTGAGTAATTTACAAAAAGGTTTTGTCATAATAGTATAGCAAGTCAGCAATATAAAAAATGAGATCGGGAATTTTTATGACAGCTATATATGTTATTAAGGAATAGAATACTGTTCCCCTATCGTTCTCTCAACGTTTTTGCTTCTATTAGATTGATTTGATAACAACATACTTTCAACTGGTTGTTGAGGAGCTAAAAAAATAAAACATAAGTGTGTGGGTATGTGTCAGTAGAAACGGCATTACCTCACCCAATTCAAACAAACATGTTTCTTGAATATTCAACAACTCTAAAATACCTTTGACATGGAGTACAATAAACCATTAAGTTGCCTTACAATATATTCGCTAAGCTAAATTTACACTCAACCATGTCATATGCATGCAGGACTTTTCAAGAGAATTCTTCATTAATCATTCAGTTTCATTGGCAGATATAGTGTTGAATTCGTACAAAGTGATTAATGTGATGAAATGGTAAGTGACTTGAAAGTTTTTATTTAAAAACTGGTAAGACAATAATTTGAAATAATGATTAAAACATGACATTGCTAAAGTTATTTTTTTCAGACTAGTTTGAGATTTTCAAAGGAAGTCACCTAAAATACTTAACAAATTATATGATTTAATATCTAATATTATTGAGCAACTACAAATTATTTTTAGTAAGAGTAAATTTATCGGAAAGTATTGATATTTAGAGAAATATTTCATCAATTCATTGTAAACTACAAGTTACTTATTCTTCACAATTGGGGTAGAGTTTCTTTAAAGAATTTAACCAAACAAAAATTACTCAATATTTTATTTTCTTACCTCAGAAATATGAATAAAACAAGTAAGATGGATCAGAACAATACGAGGATCTTTTCTATCACATATTTATTGTGCAGAAATACCACAGTTCATTTGAATGATCTTTATCTTGCAATTCCATAAGTTAGGTACTCCAAAGCTACTAAAGGTCCCCATGTGAATACATCCAAACGCTTCTATTAAATCAATCATTATATATAGGTAAATATTTTAAAAAAAATTGTTGTTGGGGATTGTTTTATCAAATTTCAAAAAATTTTACCTAAATGATAAAATCACTGCAAAAACTTCAAAACCGGGTGGATGCAGTTCTCTAGTTGCTACTTCAATAATCTAATTCTTTTGTTGTAACTGGACATTAACAGACATTACAATACAAACTTCCAGGCCCAGTTCAGATCAAGCTACCATAGTGAAATTGGTGAATATGTTGAGAGTATGTACAATTCTTTTTTATTAGAGGCCATTTTGGTAAATTAGAACTACTTCCAATATTGGTGTAGTGCATATACTTCTTAATAAAAAAGATATTCAAATACTTGCCAACATCTTAAAAGCATTTAGCTTGTTTAAGTCATATTCATCAACATAAAACATTGTGGTGTGTACGTGAGCATTTTCAAATACACAAGTAAGTATAGGTATATTAAGTTCAAAACTCTGACATCAATAAGATGATGATTATGATGGCAAAATCAGATGGAAGAATACGACATGCAATATCAAATTACTTAGTTAAAGGTGTAGAAAATGTGAGAAATAATTGTACATACCTACTATAAGAATCCAAATTTAAAAAATATATACATTTTCAATCAATATTTACTTCATTACTTAAACTGTATTCACCTAATCTTCACGTATAAAACTTAAACATAAGTAAGTTTTACAACTAGATACAAATTCCGTTCCTGTCATTATAATGAATTCCGAATTTCTTTTGTTTGGAACTTTGGTTTACTTTGACCTTGGACGAATAAATAAGATGAACCCAGCTGACATGTTTGAATATAATTGAAGCCAACTTATAGTAAACCTTAATGTTGTCAAATTTTACAATTTATTTGTTTATTATCTGGATGCATGTTACGTTTCAAAAATATTTATTTATATATCGTAATATTATTAAAAACAAATGAGAATCTGGCTCTAGTTCTCACTCAATTTGGTTAATTGACAATATTCTCCACAATTGATCTAAACAAAGATGAATTATGCTATGTAACTGTATTCGTTTATGCTTTTGATTTATCTAACATAGAATGTTTGAATGAAATAATATCAAATACTAGTTTTATTTGAATACAAATTTACTATAGACTTTTTTTTTCGAAAACAAAAAAAATATTATCACAAGAGACTCTCTTTTGCAATTAGAAACCAAAATTTGTTTGTACAAACCTCAATTTTCAAAAAATAAGATGAGATTCCTCTTTAGAAACTTTGTTTATCCAAAAGCCAAACCAAAATTTGCCTTCGAGAATCGCCATTTCGATAAAAAACAAAATTCGTATTTAGAAAATTCCGTTTATGGAACAACAAACCAAAATTTGTCTTTAGAAACTTTACTTTTCAAAAAAAAAAAATAGATATTTGTCTTAAGAGACTCTGTTTCAATTAGAAACCAATATTTGTTTGCACAAACTTCATTTTTCCAAAAATAAGATGAGATTCGTCTTTAGAAACTTTGTTTTTCAAAAAGCAAACCATTTGCCTTCGGGAATTACCATTTCGATAAAAAACAAAATTCGACTTCCTTTTGCAATTAGAAACCATATTCAGAAACTTTGTTTTTCAAAAATAAACCGACGTTTGTTTTTCAGAACTGTCGTATTCGAAAAAACAAACGAAATTTGTTTATAGGAACCGTTTTTTCCAAAAATAAATTGTCAGTTATCATAAAAAAATGTTGGTGGATGTTTTATTTAGATAGACAGACAAACCAACGAATTGATTAAATAAAGTTTGTTAAAAGAAACATTTCTAGGAACCAGAAATAAGTGGACTTAGGGAGAGATACATAACCTATAGGAAAATAAGATCCGAGATTTTTTTATATATCAAACAATACATGTGAACGTCCATTTTCAAAATAGAATAATTTCGACTATTTAATCAACAATAATTGTATTCAACGATCTAATTTAATGAACAAAATTTCTCTGTAACACAGTTTATAAACTCGACTAGGAGGTTCACCTTTTGTTTTCCATTTCCTACTTTTTTCTCTCCACCTTTTATTTATTTGGGAGGATGAATTAATAAAAAGTTTTACACGCCGTTAGAACTTCATCTACGTCCTGGAAAAAAAAATATATAAAATATCCCCCAAAATAAAATACGTTGCGAAAAATATTCCGAATAAAAAAATTCTCAACGAGGCCGTTTTAGAGAAATTTTCAGTGGTGTGGTTGCTGACCTAGAGAGGGCAGTAGTTATTTGAAATATATTAGTAAGTACACAATCTATACAAAACTTTTATTTGTAAGGCATTAGCCCAAATAATATGAAAGCTGAACTGAATTCTACGCAGGGCGAGATTGTTAGTTCGTTATAAACAGTAAAATATTGATATTTTACTATAGATTTTAGTTAGTAGATTGATTTACTTTAATTTTTAATTTAGTTAAAATCCGAAAGATAAATAAAAAGCCGACAGTTTTTTTTGCGGAGTAATGTTCCACAATTTCTACTAAACTGGTAAGACTAACGAACAATATAAATCAGCTTAAAGTCGTGGCATTAATCTAAACGCCAAAAGGGATTAAATTTTGGACTTAATTGGTATAACTTTCGAACGGTTGGGATTTTTGAGTCCTTACGTCCTTATCTCACACCTAACCGGAAGAAAGATGTGAATAATTGCTTAAGAAAAACTTTTTTTATTAATGCCATAGTACAACTGTCAATTCGGCACTGTCTATTCCTTATATTTCAAGCCACATTTTCTGGAAATTCGAATTTCATTGCGTAATGAAACGCTCTGGCAAATCTTGACAATCAAAACGATTACCACTTGATCATAATCGATTATTATTTAATCGTAACTAATCGATTTTTAGACAATTACGTTTCTCAATTCGTAAAACTGAATGAATGATTATGTTTCAATATTTGTGGTATAAAATTTAATACTCAAACTTTCTATTGGATACTGTTTGTTTTATTGGGGTTAAAGGAAAATTACATTGGTTTGAAAATAATAACTGATATGATTTTCAGTACAAACAATTTATTGTAATTTTAGTCTTACACATATTTATAAAAAGCAGTGGCTATATAACCAAACAGACTGAATACATTGTTCACGCCGATATAGTTGACGCGCGTTTCGATAACCAAGTAATAAGCTGTTTATTCTAAAAGCATTTAGGCCCTCGAAACCTTTCGCATAGATATCTGATTTTTCGAAAGCTTTGTCTGACTTTTGTATATGTTTATTTAATTTCTAATTTTTTAGACCTTTTAATATGTTTTTACTTCTAAATTTTCTTGATTTTTGGAGTCTTTCGTTTTAAAAAAAGTCAAATTTTTATTGTATTTCAAAAATTACGGAAAAAACCGGAATAGGCCTAGAATCAAGAAGAAGAAGAAAATTCAATGAAATAATGTCGAAAAATAGACAAAAATGATACTAAATATGTAGTTAGTAGTAAAAATTTAATAAAAGAACGTCTAAAAATGTACAAAAATATACAAAAACAAAAATAAAAGTAACGTATGAGTCTTTCATTAAACAAAGTGAAAGAAAAATATTTAACAGTGTAAAATTTATTTTAAAAAATGGTAGTTTCGTTGTTGTTGAGTTCCAACCTAACATTCATCACCCTGTATATGTTAAAAACGATAAAAGAATCAAAAACAATTGCTCATAATGGAGAGAACAAATTTTTAGAAAAATATAGAAAACCAAACACGTTTATCGGTTAAATAGTCACGCCCCGATTCACATCAATTTGCTTTGTATGTTTTTTTTGTCATTAAATATTTTTTTAGTGTTGATTTTTGTAGATTTGATTGATTCGTGTTTATGTATCCATCTTTTTATAGCGAGAGGAATGCATTTTTTGCAAATTGGTCATCGTAATTTTGAATAATTAAAAATGTAATAACAAAACTCGTTTACATTTTATCAAATTTAGTTTCAAACATTTTTATGTATTCTATTATCCAGTCTGACATTTAACTTTTGTTTTCCAGTGAAAATATTATAACATTCTGAAGAAAGCATTCTTCAAAATGTGTGTTTCCAATACCTTTTACGCTTATGTCAGGTTTTGCAGATTTCATCATGCTTTGATCTTCTAGTTTTTTAAATATGTATACTCATCGCCTCTCATTGTGGTTATTATCATGAATACAGATATATTGATTGTCATTTCTCTTATAGGTATAGCTGAAAAATTTTTGAGTGACCTTACCTTTTAATTGTTCTGTATCTCCTTCATACAGCTTAGACAATTTTTCAAATATTTCCGTATCATTTACCAGTACAGCTTATATGTGTTGACAAATGTATGTTTATATCATAATCATAAATAATACTCGGTATGCGATTTATAACCAAGTCCATAATTCTATATGCTTTTAAAGTTATTCCACTTATTTTACAGTTTCCAGAAAAGAGTTTTTTGTTCTAATGAATTTTCGTTTTTAGTTTCGTAATTCGAATTATTTATTTATACAGTGAAAAGTCTCGGACCCATAACTTGTTGTTTTTAGTATTATTAGAATAAAAATATCCTTTTTATTGTTATAACTTAATATAATGACAGATACGCAATAACCTAAACTGTCTAATCCACTTCACAACGTACTAGTATGTTGTCGTTTTCCCTTTCAATACAAAAAATATTGTAGTCAACGTTGTATAATATTATTTTGGTTATAATACATTGTCTAACATATACTGTAATACCATTGTATAAAGAATATTCTTTATAGAATGGTAATACTATTATTACTCATATAAGTAAGACTCCTATATGGACAGTTAGTATTACATATATGTCTACATATTTTCATTTTATTTGTTTCAGATAGTTAAATCATCGTATCTATAGCAACAATTGTCAGAAATATTTTTTTAAGTGAATGAAAGTAAGACGGTTAATAAGTGTTATATGTATATTAAAATTATAGAAGTTTTAAAATGCCGTCGTCTTTGAGTAAAGAAAACAATTTGTATTACAAAAATTTGGTAGTGACAAAATTCAATAACTGGTTGAAGTTGGTTAAGGAGAAGAAAAAACAAACTTATCAAGACCAAAACTCAACGGTATCGTTCCAAGCTCCAAAGGAGGAAAAATATGCTAACGGTGAGAAGATCATAGTGACTCCTGCAGATAAGTTCGATTCGTCACCACCAATGAACTGTAGCGACGCCAATTCCAAGGAAGTTCTAAACAGAAAAGATGTGAAAGAGGAGGAACATATGAACTTTTCGAACGAATGCTTCTACGAGAAAATGAGATCACTTCAAGAATTCAGAAACGTCGGTCTCTATGTGTATTGCGACTCTTGCGACAAGTATAGATACCTGCCCGACGTAAGAGATCCCCTGGATCTATCTGACAAATGGTATTGTTGGATGAATCCAGATGGGAGGTATAATAGATGCTAAATCAAAGAAGAATCGATCGACGATAAAGAAAAGGAGCTGATGATTAATAAATATAACGCGGGTAGCATCGTCTGGGCGAAAATCGAAGGTTATCCATGGTGGCCGGCTATGGTGGAAGATGATCCTGATATCGAGAATTATTTTTGCTTGAAAGATTCCTTAGAACCGGTAAGTCTAATATTTCTCTTGGTCACTTTCATTAGGTTAGTGTTGTACCATACCATTTTTTTAGTTCATGTCACGTACAAGATGATTTTGTTTTAATATCGAAATTATTAAGTTACCTTACATACAGGATGATTTTACTTATTCCAATATTTCATTTGGAGTGAAAATCGAAATAAATTTCAAGTTACCTTAAAAAGAGTGCGATTTTTTTATCAATTGAATGTGGAGAGTGGGAAATTTGTAAACTCATATACAGGTTTGATTATTTTTTATATTAAGTTTGTAAATTTTGATGACCATATACAGGGTGATTAATCGACTTTTTTTCGTAATATATTTCGATCTATGGAATTAGTCACTCTGTGTGACTAATATGGCATTGTCCATCATCGACGGACATTTTGCTATAGAAATACGAACCCTTACGGGGCCTAGTTGTTGAGAATGGAGCAAATTTTGTTTTAAATTGCCTGAATATTTCTAGTTGAAAAACAAATAGATGATTTGATTGGTTAAATGGTAAGTGCCTTGAAAGTTCTTATTTCAAACCAAGTGATAAGACAAAATTCATTTATTAATAATTTATAATAATAAACATCTCAATGCATAACTTATTTTTATTAGCCTATTTTAGAATTTTTAAAAGAAATCCTTAAGAAGTAAGTCCCGTAAGTACATTGCTGATTATTTGAAATATGGTTTTTCTGGTTACTGGCACAGATGACGACCTGCTACTTTAGTGTGTTTTATGTTTCGAAGTATTTGCTGATGAGAGTATGAAACCTTAAAAACTGCAAAGATAATCACAAAAAAAACATATGTATTTTTTTCAGTATGAAGGAAAAGATTTCTTAAAGTCAAACTCAATAATGAAAACATCAATTTCTGGCGAGAAAAATAGACAAACTACAATTGCATCATATCGCCTATCCTTATTGATAGCTAAAAAAGGAACAAAACACCCTGTAGGGTAGAATCTGAC
Source organism: Diorhabda carinulata (assembly GCF_026250575.1). Lineage (NCBI taxonomy): Eukaryota > Metazoa > Arthropoda > Insecta > Coleoptera > Chrysomelidae > Diorhabda > Diorhabda carinulata. The sequence continues at coordinate 11,895,287 of NC_079473.1, forward strand.
GTTTCATTTGCTGAAAAGGAAACAAAAAAATCGGTCAAATTCACAGTTACAGTTTTAAAAGAAACTTTTCACATCAACTTGATGAAAGTACTGAAGTTGCTGGCCAGGCTAATCTATTAGCCTTTGTTAGGTTCGATCCCAATGAAAGCATAAAAGAACTGCTTTGTTGCAAGTCTTTATCGTCTAAACCAACAGGAGAAAAGACTTTTAAATATCTCGAAGATTTAATTACAGATAACGGAATAAAACGGACAAAAAGGATTGGACCAGTACCGGATTAAGCCTCGGGCCCCAGGTCCAAGAGGGCCCATCATTTGGAAATCATTCTGTATTTTTTGATGTGTTGATACCACAAATCTAACGTATTGATATTATTTTGTGAATTTTTCCGGGTTTCCGAATTCCTTAAGGGGACCCCGTCATTACTTCAGCCCCGGGCCTTATAAATCTTAATCCGGCCCTGAATTGGACGGACGACTGATGGTGCTCGTGCTATGAACTGAAGGTTGTAACTTTCATTAAGTCGCGACCGAAGCAATCCCGACTTTTTAACTTTCTGTGCGATAAAATGAATGAAAGTGCTGCCAAAATTTTTTGAGCTTGTTAATGAATTATTATTGTTTTTGTTGTAAAATGATGCGATGGGGCATAATTTTATCTTTTTGATTTCCTTATTTCTTGTTCTTTCTTTCTTCATTTTACACTTTTGACTTTTCTGTTTCACGTTTTTTGTTTTCAGCATAATGTTCCTCATCATGGCTCTTCTTCATATTTCATTCATCTTGTTTTTGACATAAATTGACTATTAATTATAATAAATAAGCATATCCTCATTAAAAACCTATATGTTGGCCCAGGGTTGCCATCCGTCCGGGTTTGTCCTAGTTTAGAGGGCATCCGGGGACCGTCCGGGGAAGGTTTCATTTGTAGACCGGGTTTTTAAATAAGAAAATTTAAAAAAAATTGTGTCGCCCCCGAGTCACGCACTATCTATGCTCGCACACCACGATCAACCGACGAACCATGTGTATTCACCGTTCCCCCACCCCTCCCGTCGTGGTAGCCGCGGTCCGCCGTTCGTTCGTTCGAATTCACGACGCGCGTCCCGCACTCCGCAACGACGGTTTGACGAATGCAGATATCGCGTCGTTCCAGTTAAGCGGGTGAACTTACGTAGGTACATGTGGTAAGCAAAGAATATTTTTCTTAAATATCGTAATTTAATTTTTACAGGTAGTGCGACACTTCTCTTCTGAATGCTATCCACATTTCGATTATACATATGAAAATAAGTCTATCTATTTTTGTAACCTTTTTACACGAACAGATTAGGCTGAAATTGCATAAATTATGTATGATTATATCCCCAGTAAGTAGGTACTTAGCTACTTTTTATCCAAAAATATAATAATATTAAGTCAAGATGCTCATTTTGCTTTTTGAAATTTTAATTTTTATTTGCTTAGAATTTTGTATTCTATAGTTCTAATTTTATCCCTTTGTTTATTTATTGAAATTCTCTATTGACTATATTTTTAGGTACTGATTTTATTCTTTTCAGATTAGACATCAAAATGCCTAAGCGTAAATGCCTATTTAACAGTGATTTGGAAAGTAAGTTCCCGATATTTAAAAAAGGAAGATATGACTTGGAAGCGTTTTGTGTCGTTTGTTCTACGAGTATTTCAATCGCAAACAAAGGCGTTACAGCCCTAAATGAGCATTTAAGTACGCTGAAACACAAAACAAATTTAAAAATTTAAAAATATTGCAACATATTTTGTGAGATCGACATCGGAAGACCTCCTTATTTCAGCAGCGGAAGGCGCTCTCGTCTATCATACAGTAAGTCATCATATGTCTTTTAATTCATTGGACTGCACTTGTGCTCTCAACCACGAATTATTTTCGACGTCAGATACTGCAAAAAAAGTTACGTGCAATCGAACAAAAGCAACTGCGATCGCCACCGGAGGGCTGAGCCCTTTGTCGGTTGAACAATTTAAGACTGATTTACTGGTGGTAAAGGTGCTTGAAATTGAAAACACTAAAAACGAGACATCTGACACTATTACCGAACTGATAATAACACAGCTTCGCCGGCATGATCTCTTGTCTAAATGTATTGCTTTTGGTGGAGATAATTGCAATACAAACTTCGATGGGATAGATAGATTTGAAACAAATAATGTTTTCCACAAGCTGAAGGAGAATCTAAACCCAAACTTGGTTGGTGTGGGTTGCTCTGGACATGTCATTAACAACGCAGTGTACCACGGATGTGATTTACTGGCAGTAGACATTGAATCCATCGTCTTAAAAAAATTTATATTTTTTTTTCCATTTACACAGTACGAACCGAAGCTCTTAAAGAATTATGCGAAACCGCTGAGGTCGAATATAAACAGCTTCTGTATCATTCCAAAACGCGTTTCCTGTTTCCAGCTATCGAGCGAATTCTGAGGCTCTACCGTCCTTTACTTAATTATTTTGAAAGCATAGAAAGGCCACCTGTTTTAATTAAACATTAGAGAAAAAGGCGATAATTCAATTCTTGAAACAAAAAGCATACTTTCTTCCATAACAAAAAGTTTAGAAGACCGAGTTAAGGAAAATTTTGTGCCGCTGAACGTTCAGAGTATTATAAATATTATAAAGAAGATGAAAACAGGAAACAAGAGTTTAAAAAATGCACACATGACTTCTACAATGAAATTAAAAGATATATTGAAGAATGGATGAAACCTTTAAAACAATTTGAGAAATTTGATTGGATGTTTTGCCGAAAATTAATAACAACACAGAGTGGACTCTTATTGAAGACACTGTCCTCTATTTAAAAGATAAAAATATAGACATTGACGACGCAAAATTAATTGATGAATGGGTGGATTTAAAGGATTTTTGCAAAAACTTAACTGAACAAGATAAGCTTTTAAAATTCAATCAACTTTGGGTACAATTTTTTACAACGCCATATGCGAATTTATATTCGGAATTCCTGAAAATTGCGCAATATTTTTTTGGCATTCCGGCGCATAATGCCAACGTGGAGAGGGTATTCTCATTAATTACACAACAATGGACTAAAGAAAGAAATTTACTAAGCGTAGAAACAAGTTTCTTCAATAATTAAAATTAAATTCAATTTCCAAGAATACAGTTGCACTGATTTTTATAAATTACTTTTAAAAAGGGAAGATATTCTAAAAGCTATCGGAAAAAATGATAAATACAAAAAAACTGATAAGTAAAAAGGCAAGAGGCTGAGGAAAACGCTTTAATAGCTAGATAGACAAATCGTGTTGTGAGTGCAATAATTGCTTTTTATTTTTGTAGTTAAAGTTATGATTGTTTTCATTGAGTAGGTTGTTGATCAAAACTTTAAGTTGATGAAAATAAGTATAGGATTGATTATTTTGATTTAAAATTTTATTAATGTAACTTACAATTCCGAATCGAATACCACGGAAAATATTCAAATTAACATAGCGGATACTTTCTTTTTCCTTCATTTTTATATTTATACACGAGATGTCGTAATTCGAAAGGGAAAAAATTCAAAAAACTGAACTATCTATCTAACCTCGTATAATTTTCACGATTAATAATAGAATAAGTAAGTATTTACAAATAAAGAAATTAACAAAGCCAGTAAAGGAAATATAGGACGCAAATTAAGATTAAAATAAAAATTATGATGAAGTAATTGATACTATACTTAACAAAATGAAGAAATGATCTTGAAAAAATATTAATGATAGATGAGGTTTCTAAATTAGTAATTGACAATCCAGAAATACAGTGCGACAGTTTCTTGTATCTAAATCCAAAGACAAATGTCTTAAAGGACTTGTCGTAACGAACTTTGGGTTAAAATTATAAAATGCGATGTACATCCTTTATATTAGTACCTAATTAAAGTCTTTAGTGTTAATTTCTTCAAGTATTACCAGAATTTCAATACTCAATCGAAATATTTTAATACAATTGATATCATATGTAGATTTTTTTCGTATACGAAGTTTTATTACCAATAATTTTATCATTATTGTTTGTAATTTTATTAATTGATTTTCAAAACTATAAAATGACAATGACGTTTTACAGTTTACCATTTGAGGGATCCTTCGTTTTCTTGTCTCCTTTTGAATATACGAATAGGTCCTGTTTAGTGCATTTCTCATTCACGTGTTGTGTATTTTCCGGTTGACGAAGAACCACTCTGCCATTTGCATTGTTGATATCACAGACGAATGAATTTGTATGAATAGAGGGACGTATTGCTTTCTGCGTTTACAGCAGCGTGCAACATGAAGGTGCCTTCCTTCGTCTTAATCTTTATTAACTTGTTGTTGTAGTCGTTATAAGGTAAATATACTGATTGTACTTTGTTGTGGTGAAACTTCTAGCTCGGTTATATGTTTAGAAAAAATCATTTTGTATAAAGTACGATAACTGATAAATATTCGTCTATTACCTCAAATTGTTTTCGAGAAATTTCGCGCGACAGCGAATTTCAGCGACAAAAAAATTGCAGAAATGGATGATCTGGATCAACGAGTAGTGAACGGTATCAATTAGGATAATGTTTAAGTCTGTTCCTTTTTAATATGGAGAAAAATGGTCGATCTGGAACACCAGATAGTTAATTGTATCAATTAGGATAGTATTTAAATCTTCTTGTGTTCTTAGTGTCTGTTTATGGAAAACAAACTTGTTTGTCTCACCAAATCCTATATGTACCCAAAAAAGACTGTTCCTCTTTAGTATGGAACTAAAAAAATCTAGTCTTTCTGAATGCCTTAGACCACTTCAAACTACTATCATCGAATAAAACAAATCTGGTTTCATCTAAAAAGAGATAATTAGTTTAGATCTAAAATCTGGTGTCCGTGTTCTATAGCCAAGCTTCTGAGAAGTATCCTGGGTATATTTGATGGTGTCTTACATCGGTTCCAGCAGGTTTTAGCGATTTGGATCATTATTTTTGTAATACTATCCATTAAGGGATGTTTGCGATGATATTTTTCTATTATTTCGTCTGTATTAAAAACTTTATATCGTGTAGGTATGTCCGTTGTTTGATATTTCGCAACCAAGACATTTCCTTTTTAAAAATAGATATTCCGAACACTTATTATCATATATTCACCTAAAAATAGACAATATTTAAGTCGTCTTGTGTTTTTAGTGTCTGTTTATGGAGAACAATCTTGTTTGTCCTACCAAATGCTATATGTACCCAAAAAAGACTGTTTCTCTTTAGTATGGAGAGACGTTTTTGGAAAAATCATCGAATAAAACAAATCTGTTTTCGTTCAAAAAAGGATAATTCGTTTAGAGCTATAATCCAGTGTCTATAAAATACAGGCAAGCTCCTGGGAAGTATCCTGGGAGTTAATGGTATCAATTAGGATAATGTTTAAGTCTTCTTGCTTTCTTAGTATGGCGAGAAGGCATTTCCTCAATGGATAATCATTATCAATATTATTGAAGGTCTTTCGAAAGCCAAACATTAATGAAATCTATTCTATAATAGCTAATGTTTGTATTTACGAAAAAAGACGTTTGGTGGTCCGAGTAGTTTTAAAATTTGAGTTGTTTTCATGTGATAAACAAAGAAAACTAATAGCGACATTTGCTGCATATACATCTAATAAATTATGTCTGCTTTTACATCCGTCTGCTCTTTGGAATAATATCGAATAAAGCAGTCGTTATTAATTAAAAATGGTGTCATGCCGAATTTGAGATTAAAAGACATTCGCATAGTCTAATGACGTCCTCGACGCCGCCCGTTTCTTACAAAAGTTCTCAAAGATATTTGGAGAATCGGAGGTTAAACATTAAACTCGGAGATTGAATTATTTTACAATTTTCTTCTTTTATTGTGCGACTAGTGAAAAGCACTTGGAAGCTTAATTCTGTAGAATAAACTAAGGTCTCGTAATATATGTCCATTCCGGTCAGAAATACCCAGCTCGAGTCTACAACTGCTTTTCTATATTTAACAACGACCGTCGGCCGTTTTTTATACTTTTTCTTTTTGTCATCATTTTGCCTATTTTTCCGTATTTTGAGCTTTGACATAAATTTTCCATTTCGGAATAGATGAATTATTTTTTTTTGGTTGTTTTTTACGATACAAGATGATCTATTAGATTACGTAAAATTTCTTTAACGAATTTTTCTAAAACTATTACTACTTGGAGATAAAAAATTTTGAATTTCTTTCATCAAAAAATAAGTAAAGAAAATGTTAGGTTAGGACATGTATGAGGTTTTCAAGCTATAAACCAATCTCGTCAAATCCTAACAACGTCCACAAACTCCTTGTCTATAAAAGGAACAATACTTATCTATCTTTTTATTGGGGTGGTTTACTCCCCTTGTGGCTTTTGCTACAGTTTTTTTTGGTCCTGTCTTCTCCCTCAATTCGATTTCTCTAGGTATTTCCTCATCTGCCTTTGTTTCTTGTCCATAGAGGTATCCATTATCCTACTTACAAATTCTCGTTATGTGTCCTGCCTATTTTAGTCTTTTGTGTACCTCACATTTCCTCCTCCCAGTTTTTCTTCTATTTCTTTATTTTTCTGCAATCTTCTTCTTCTTTTTTATGTATGACAGTTGTTTTAATGGCGTACGCAATCTTAATAATTGTCAACAGCTTTCTGTTGCGACTAATGCGTCTTAGCACTTCGTCGTTGGTGATCTAGTCAGTCCAAGGTGTCTTCAAGATGCGTCTATAGAGCCGCGTCTCAAATTTTTTGATCGTTTGAGCTATCCAGGTCCAAATTTCCACTTTCTACAGCAGTACTGACCACAAATAACATTACATGAATCCTATTCAGACGTGGAGATTTAGATTTATGTTTGCAAACATTGACAAATACTTTTCGAACCATTTGATCTTGATTTCTCCATCTAAAATTTCACATGCGTATTTCTGTGTCCTTATACAATATACAGTACGATGTGATGCAATCAGAGAAACTGAAACTGAAGTTCTTGGAAGAAATGATTAAGCAAGAAGTCTTTAGGAAAGTAGGAGTTATAAACTAGCGGGAAAAAACGAAAAACCCGAAGTTGTTGAAGGAAATGATCGAGGATTTTAATGTAATTATAATATTGAAGTTAGATTCGACGTTCATGTGTGGATTTCGATTCAAATTTGTATTTTTTTTTGTCTTTCAATTACCTGGAATCGCGTATGTTAATATAATGGACATGATAATACCCCTTTTTTTACATTTGCATTGTGCAAATACGGCAAATTTATGCATTAAATTTGCTCTCTTCTATTCAGAAGTACCCTTGAAATTAAAAAAAAATTCAAAGGCCACCGCAATGTTTTAGAATTGCTCACACACATTCACAAATACAATGGATCCGGCCGTACATTTTTATTTTACATCTAGACGGCTAATTTTACAGAGAACAGGTGTTTGAAATTTGTTTTCCAATAATTAATAACGTGAGGTAAAAATTGATTTGTTGGGGTTCGAAAATTTTTAAAATATACTTCAAAAGTCACTCATTTAAACATGTATCTATACAAAGAGTTTATAAGAATTATCTTAAATTTTTGTATGATGTATGATGTAATTATTCAGACCAGAATCCTAAGAAAAAAATCGTAGATGAACTTGGAATTTTTAGTTGGAACTCAACTAGTTTTGTTGGTTTTTTTTGGAAACTATTTGGTGTGAAAACTTTCTAATTGTCGTGGTTAAGAGACGTTTGGGGTAAAACATAGGTAAATAGTTAGACCTAAAATTAAGTTTAAGGAACGAAGTATGTTTTCAGGGCAATTACAAACTTGTTTCCAACTTCATATCATAGTCTAAAATGTTCGTTATTTAGTTATATCTTTTCATTTTTTTACCGTTCCGTAAAGGAAAAAAAATTATATTCTGTACAAGTACATCTCAATTTCGCTGCTGAACAAATAAACTCGAATATGGTAAATGTAAATATACAAATAGAAAAAAAGAAGTGCTGAGATCCTGGCGGAGGAATCTAAAGTATAAAAGCTACCACTTGCCGAATAAGACCCTGAATAAATTCTACTTCGTTTTGGGATCGTAAAGACTTGGTAAAATTGTTGAATCAAAGTCACTACAAACAAATATTTTACAAGTGAAATTTGAACAGATGGTTTCAGTATTTTTCTCATCTGAAAAAGGGATTTTTAATTTAATTTAATTTAATTACAATGAGAAACAATTAATTTATAGAAGTATTTATGTAATTTCAATATCAAAAAAACATGTTTGTTTAGACTTTTCCATATATGTATGTAAATCAAATTAGTTTTTCACATAAAAACACTCTCAACTTTTTTATTTCATTTTTCTTCAATATCGTTTAAGTTGTTTCAATTTTTTTTGAAAATAATTTGTAATATTTTAATAAATTTACAAACATTATATCTATAAATCAATGCAGAGGCTCTTATAGTTTTTATTTTTCTGTAATTACTACAACTGATGATTAAAACATATACGTATTTAATTTGATCAGTTCCACGGACGTTTTTCTATAAAACGCAGTTATCAAAATGGATGATCTAACGAGATAACATCTGCTTTACTTCAAATCATACTAAAACTTCTATCCTCTACTCTAATTATTATTTTCCTATCAAAATCCATCAACGTCTCCAACAACAAACAACACAATCATTTATTATTTGTTTATCAACTAATACGTCGTTTTAGATCCAAATTTTAATATAGTTAATGTCGCCGAAGGCTAAATCTGATTAATAAGGTGATTGGTAAACCGCCTTCTTGAGCATTTCTGTTGTTTAAAACCCACTGTCTTGATTATTTTTTCATATTAGAAGTTTAGTAATGGACTAAGTGCGAATCGACATAAAAATTTTGCTTAAACTGCATCAAATAAGTATGAAAAATGGTTGAAATATTACTAATATATTTTTGTTGAGAAATGTTCAAACAATGCGCTTGCTTGAACTACAACTTTTCTTGTACAGATTTAAATCTTGTACTATAATCATTCAATTCCATTTAGAAAATCGATTATCTAAGTTGAACGCTACTCACGTGTATTTTCTAGTTGTATGGTATAGCACGATGCAAATTCTAAAAGTATATGTCATGATGTAAAATTGAAGCTAGTCTACATCGTCTTTTGCTGACTGAAAAGGCGGTTCGAAAACGTTATAAAACTTTATGTTTATATATCAACGCCCTTGAATTTCTTTACTAAACTTTAGAAGAAAATATTCTTAAATAAAATATCCTAAGGATTGAATTACAACGTTAGATAGTCCAGAACGTTCAGAGACGGATTTAGCAAAAAAATAAACAAACCTGAAATATGAATTTTAGGAAACTATTAATGTATCAAATACTCTGGAAATCTGGGCAAAACATCAAGCATTTTTCAATCAAGCAGCGATTAGAGCTCTAATATCTACTACTACCCTGCAATAGATTCCGGGACACACTGTATTAAAGGGTAACGATATAGATGACAGAATATCTAAAATAGTGGCAGGCATACCCTTTATAGAACCTGAATCCGTCTGTGGTATCAGCTACAGAACAATAGAGAAACCGTTGAAGATGGGGGGCTTAATAGATCACACGTTAAAAACTGGACATTTGAATAAGAAAATTATCGAATTAATATCGCGTTGTTAATAATCATCCGATTCATCGCTTAGTGACTTTTTTTGCCAAACGAGAGATGCGAGATCACCAAAAATACCTATCGAAGACTTTCGAAACCGTAGTTTTGTAATATTTGCTTCAGATAAGCTATAAAAAATTTTGATTAGATTGTCACGAAATAATCGAAAAGTTAGTTACTTTACATATCCACCCTGTAGTGAATTTTATATTTTATATTCGAATTTTTGTCATTTTCCAAGGTTTTACACTAATATTCATTCGTTTCCTAAAAATAATTCTTAACGTTAAAGCAAAGTGATTTCGAAATCTAAATTTGTATTTACATTAGTTATCTCGATATCCGGAAAGCCACCATCCGGACTCCGGGAGTCCGTGGAGGATTTCAATATATTTATATGGTCTGTAGACTTTTATTCCATTTTTGGGGGAATCCATTTATTTTTATTAACATTTTTAGACCGCGGAATCCGATTCAAACAGTGTCTAATTGAATCTGACGTTATAATAAGTATGTTGGATACAAATAATCAATTTTAAATAACAAAATGTTTTCTTGAGGTTATGTTAGTTAAATTTGACATTAACGTCGTTCGTTTGTCAAATATTGATATAAATTGAAAACCGATATGTCTAGGTTGAGAAAAGAGAAGCGTTGCTTTTGCGATGCAATTAAACCGGGTCCTTTGAGTTATAAAAGCAAAATTATGGAAAATTTGAGAAATAAGACACCCGCTACGGATAGTAATACCGATTGTAGTAGCGTCCTAACGAGTTCGAGCGCTCGAGATAATTCCAAACCAACACCCGAAGCTACCAAAGAAGAAAACTTCAAACAACGAAGAATGAAGAGATTTAAAATGCAATCTGACGGTTTTATTACATCTATTAATTGCGATACGTCCGAAGATAATGAATTTTCTTATAAAAAAGACAATGTTACGGATAAAACTAAGAATAGCGAAAAAGTTTTGTTAATTGAAGCACAAAATGTAGATATTCATAATCATTATTATACAATTTCTTAAACCACTACGATTATTTGTATTTACTACCAACTCCGGTAGTTTCTTTTCAAGCCCTTTGCAAGGTAAGTTCATCTTCAAACTTAAGCTTATTTACCAATACCTTCCATTTGTACCTATCCATAAGTTAAATTTTGAGTTTTAAATTGGCATTCGTTTAAACTTAATAGCACCCCAAAAGCCATTGGGATAAAAAGACGCGCAGTCATTACCATTACCATTACCAAATTACCCAAACAAAAAGAAAATAATTGACGTTTCTTGAACAGAAACGATTTTTCAAATGTCATAAATGTTCAATTGTAGATTATTTAAACCTACGAACTTTTGCTTTGAGGTTAACTCAATAATTATATCACCGCGCGTTGTTCAACACTATCCATTTTGATACTGAACTCGAGCTTATGACGTTATTAATCTTCATTTTTTATAATGAGGACAGTTGAGGTTTTGGACTGTACAATTTATCTCGAAATAATGCTTGAAATTGATCTTTTAATTAATTAGAGAGAATCCAAAAGAGCTGATATCAAATCTCATCCTTTCAGAAAGCTATCTCAAATACAGCTTCGTTTACCATAATTAGAAAAGAGGAATGAATGAATGAATATCTGCCCATGTGAGTTTTTTCCAAAAATAAATACAATAAACGGCTATAAAAAATTATTATTTGGATAGCTTATATTTTTTCATAAACATTCTCGCCAAAATTATTTTCTTGATCTTTGTTTAGATCAAATGTGGAAAATATTGTCAATTAACCAAATTTAGTGAGAACTAGAGCCAGATTCTTAATGATTTTTGATAATATTACGATGTATAAATAAATATTTTTGGAACGTAACATGCATCCAGATGATGAAGAAATAAATTGTAAAATTTGACAACATTGAGGTTTTCTGTAAGTTGGGTTCAATTATATTCAAACATGCCAGCTGGGTTTACCATTTTCATTCGTCCAAGGTCAAAGTAAACCAAAGTTTCGAACAAAGGAACTTTGGAATTCATTATAATGATAGGAACGGAATTGGTATCTAGTTGGAAAACTTATGTTTAAGTTTTATACTTGAAGATTAGGTGAATACAGTTTAAGTAATGAAGTAAATTTTGAATGAAAAGGTATATATTTTTTAAATTTTGATTTTTGTAGTAGGTATGTACAATTATTTTTCACATTTTCTACACCTTTAACTAAGTAATTTGATAATACATGTCGTATTCTTTCATCTGATTTTGCCATCATAATCATCATCTTATTGATGTCAGAGTTTTCAACTTGAACCTACTTGTGTATTTGAAAATGCTAACGTACACACCACAATGTTTTATGGTGATGAATATGATTTAAACAAGCTAAATGCTTTTAAGATGTTGGCAAGTATTTGAATATCTTTTTTAATAACAAGTATAGGCACTACACCAATACTGGAAGTACTTTACAAATAATTTATTTTTAGGTAAAGGAGCGTGATTTCACATATTCACCAATTTCACTATGGTAGCTTGATCTGAACTGGGCCTGGAAGTTTTTATTGTGATGTCTGTGAATGTCCAGTTACAAAAAAAGAATTAGATTACTGAAGTAGCAACAAGAGAATCGCATCCACACGGCTTTGAAGATTTTTGTAGTGATTCTATCATTTAGGTAATATTTTTGGAAATTTGATAAAACAATCCCCAACAACACTTTTTTTAAATATTTACCTATATATAATGATTGATATAATAGGACCGTTTGGATGGATTCACATTGGGACCTTTGGTAGTTTTGGAGTACCTACCTTATGGAATTGCAAGATAAAGATCATTCAAATGAACTGTGGTATTTCTGCACAATAAATATGTGATAGAAAAGATCCTCGTATTGTTCTGATCCATCTTACTTGTTTTATTCATATTTCTGAGGTAAGAAAATAAAATATTGAGTAATTTTTGTTTGGTTAAATTCTTTAAAGAAACTCTACCCCAATTGTGAAGAATAAGTAACTTGTAGTTTACAATGAATTGATGAAATATTTCTCTAAATATCAATACTTTCCGATAAATTTACTCTTACTAAAAATAATTTGTAGTTGCTCAATAATATTAGATATTAAATCATATAATTTGTTAAGTATTTTAGGTGACTTCCTTTGAAAATCTCAAACTAGTCTGAAAAAAATAACTTTAGCAATGTCATGTTTTAATCATTATTTCAAATTATTGTCTTACCAGTTTTTAAATAAAAACTTTCAAGTCACTTACCATTTCATCACATTAATCACTTTGTACGAATTCAACACTATATCTGCCAATGAAACTGAATGATTAATGAAGAATTTTCTTGAAAAGTCCTGCATGCATATGACATGGTTGAGTGTAAATTTAGCTTAGGGAATATATTGTAAGGCAACTTAATGGTTTATTGTACTCCATGTCAAAGGTATTTTAGAGTTGTTGAATATTCAAGAAACATGTTTGTTTGAATTGGGTGAGGTAATGCCGTTTCTACTGACACATACCCACACACTTATGTTTTATTTTTTTAGCTCCTCAACAACCAGTTGAAAGTATGTTGTTATCAAATCAATCTAATAGAAGCAAAAACGTTGAGAGAACGATAGGGGAACAGTATTCTATTCCTTAATAACATATATAGCTGTCATAAAAATTCCCGATCTCATTTTTTATATTGCTGACTTGCTATACTATTATGACAAAACCTTTTTGTAAATTACTCACATCCAATCCAATTTTACTTTGAAAATTTTTGAATTGTTAAACAAGATATTTTCTAAAACGACTCATTTCATTAATAATTCACTTTATTTTCTTCCATTTTTCTGATTTTCATGTCTCTTCTTATTTTAACTTATGCAAGAAGTTATAACTTCATAACTTTCACAGTATGTAATGTATCTTAAATATTCATATTATTATAACAATTTATGCGTTTAAAAAAATGTAAAGGTGATAGGAAGCTTTTGTTTTTTTATAAACATCGCTAGAGTGTAGATTTTTTAATGATATATAATTTGTTTCGATATCTTTTTGCATGATTTGCGAAATTTATCAATGCAAAGGTGATTTCAGATGGTTGGTTGATTGAATTAGTAACTCACTAGAGGCATTGAAAAAAAAATTGTGTGTGTCAGCTCCGACGCACGACTGGAGTTTACTCCTTAAGTTCGATAGTCTAACCAGACGCAAAAAGAGTTTATTTAACTTAAAAAAGATTGATACTGTATAAAAGGGTAAATTTGTTAATTAATGAAAATAATGTACATATATAAATATATATTTATTCAATTTATTCATTTCATATACATTTATTATAACTAATCGACGAAATATTTTACATTAAACTTTTTACAATAGTCAATTTCAGATGTGCATAAATATATCATTAGGAATGTTGGTAAATTATGTAATTATTATTATCAGAAACATTGCTCTATCAGAAACAATATCTAAATTCAGTTCAGATTTTAAAAATTTTATTAATGTCAATCCATCATGGAGTTGCAAGATAAAGATCATTCAAATGAACTGTGGTATTTCTGCACAATAAATATGAGATAGAAAAGATCCTCGTATTGTTCTGACCCATCTTACTTGTTTTATTCATATTTCTGAGGCAAGGAAATAAAATATTGAGTAATTTTTGTTTGGTTAAATTCTTTAAAGAAACTCTACCCCAATTATGAAGTATAAGTAACTTGTAGTTTACAATGAATTGATGAAAAATGTTGCCAATTAGTTGTTAATTCTCTAAATATTAATATTTTGATATTAATTATTAATATTTGATATTAAATCATATAGTTTCGCAAGTATTTTAGGTGACTTCCTTTGAAAATCTCAAACTAGTCTGAAAAAAATAACTTTAGCAATGTCATGTTTCTATCATTATTTCAAATTATTGTCTAACCAGTTTTTGAATAAGAACTTTTAAGTCACTTGCCATTTCATCACTTTGTACAAACAACACTATATCTGCCAATGAAACTGGAAAATTTTCCTGGAAAGTCCTGTATGCATATGACTTGGTTGAGTGTAAATTTAGCTTAGCGAATACATTGTAATGCAACTTAATGGTTTATTGTACTCCATGTCAAAGGTATTTTAGAGTTGTTGAATATTCAAGAAACATGTTTGTTTGAATTGGGTGAGGTAATGCCGTTTCTACTGACAAATACCCACACACTTTTGTTTTATTTTTTTAGCTTCTCAATAACCAGTTGAATGTATATTGTTATCAAATCAAAGGGAACAGTATTCTTTTCAAAAAAGTCCTAAACATCGAAGTGTAAGCTTACAGCTGTTGTATGGAAGGTATCTATTTGATATTGATTATATGTATAAAAAATTTTGAGGGGACCTTATTTCTAAATGTTTTCGCACATTTGTTCTTAGCTTTTCAACACTGTGTCACCCTTTACTGTTATGAGATATGTAGAATAATTGTAGATAAGTATAATTTTGAATATGCCTCTTTCTATTACTCCTTTTAATTTTGTTTGTACATGTCTTCTTTTTCCCTCGATGTATTTTTTATAGATTATTTTTTAATGCAGAAGATCAAAATTCATTATTTTCATTACTAGAATGGAGTTTATCACTTCATTATCCTTTTTTTTGTGTTTGAAACTCATTGGATTGATTCCTTAACATATTTCTTCAATAATTCACTTTATTTTCTTCAATTTTCCTGATTTTCATGTCTCTTCCTATTTTAACTTATGCAAGAAGTTATAACTTCATAACTTTCACAGTATGTAATGTATCTTAAATATTCAAATTATTACAACAATTCATGCGTTAAAAAAAAGTAAAGGTGATAGGATGCTTTTGTTTTTTTATAAACATCGCTAGAGCTAACGATATATAATTTGTTTCGATATCTTTCTGCTAACCAGAAATTTATCAATGCAAAGGTGATGGTTACTGAGCAGCTAATTTTTTTTTCATTCTCGCTCAACCATAATAGCTATGGAAGTTAAATTGACAACCCAAATTTTAAGTACAACAGATCTTCATTTATCGAGAACAGATATTAATACATATTTTCATAATGCAGGTGCTCTTGCTGAATTTCTTCTAATTTTTAATGATTATTATTATTATTTGTATTAGAAGTTTAGTAGTGGACTAAGTGGGAATCGACATCAAAAATTCTGCTTAAACTGCATCAAATAAATATGAAAATTGGTTGAAATATTGCTAATATCTTTTTGTTAAGAAATGTTTAAACAATGCGCTGGCTTGAACTACAACTTTTCTTGTACAGATTTACATCTTGTACTATAATCTTTTAATTCCACTTAGAAAATCGATTACTTAAGTTGAACGCTACTCACGTGTATTTTCTAGTTGTAAGGTATGGAGCGATGCAGATTGAAAAAGTATATGTCATTGCAACTAGTGTATATCGTGTTTTGCTGACTGAAAAGGCGGTTCGAAAACGTGATAAAACTCTATGTTTATATATCAACATCCTTGAATTTCTTTACTAAACTTTAGAAGAAAATATTCTTAAATACAACATCCTAAGAATTGAATTACAACGTTAGATAGTCAACCAGAATGTTCATAGACGGATTTAGCAAAAAAAAATTACCAAACCTGAAATATAACTTTAAGGAAACCATTAATGTATCAAATACTCTGGAAATCTGGGCAAAACATCAAGCATTTCTCAATCAAGCAGCGATTAGAGCTCTAATATCTAAACTACTACCCTGCGATGGATTCGTTACCCTCTAATAGGGTAAGCTAACAGGATAAAATGTTAAGGATGTTAAGGATAAAAATAAGATTAGCAAAAGAGTTTTGTTACTTGAAGCACAAAATGTAGATATTCAGAATCATTATTATATAATTTCTCAAACTATTACGATTATTTGTATTAACTACCAACTCCTGGAGTTTCTTTTCAAGCCCTTCTCAAGGTAAGTTCGTCCTCAAACTTAAGCTTATTTACCAATACCTTCCATTTGTACCTATCCATAGTTATTAGCCCCTAGTTTCTCATCCCTTTTCTTTCCAAATCAATCTTCACATCATCTAACATCTTTAGATCATTATCTCGATCATCCAACTTTTATTTTCATTCTTTTTTTTTTGATTGTTTACAGCCCATCAAAAAAAATTCGCATCAGTTAAATTTGATGACTTATAACCTATTTCGTATTTTCCAAAATTTAAAAAAAACTCGGGGGGGTACATGATAGATTTTTGTTTAAAATTAGATTATAACAGATTAAAAAAATATTTTTCGTACGGATGTTTGGTAGAATAAACTCTATTTGTAAAAAAATCTGCGGGACTTATCTGAACCTACGAACTTTTGATTTGAGGTTAACTCAATAATTAAATCACCCCGCGTTGTTCAACACGATCCGCTTTGATACTGAATTCGGGCTTATGACGTTATTAATCTTTATTTTTGATAATGAGGACAGTTGAGCTATTGGACTGTACAATTTATCTCGAATTAATGCTTGAAATTGGACTTTTAATTTTTTAGAGAGAATGATATCAGATCTCATCCTTTCAGAAAGTTTTCTTAAACACAGCTTCGTTTACCATAATTAGAAAAGGGGAATGAATAAATGAATATCTGTGCATGTGATTTTTTTCCAAAAATAAATACAATAAACGGGTAAAAAACTTGTTGCTTGGATTGTCTACCTCAAGTTGTTTGATCTTTAATTAACTTGTTTCACGATAAAAAATATTATTAAGGAGCTTTTATATTTTTTCTGGGATCTTATCCGAAGTGAACATTCTTTTTTGAAATAAATCCGGTTGAGAATATATAAATTTGAGATTATTGGCGAAATAATCAATGCTGATAGATGTATAATGGATGTTACGAACAATTCATCATCAGATTGTGTATTTGTGGTTCATCGACGCGTAGTTTTAACGAAATCTGAGGATTTTATGGGGAAAATACTTATCATTGGTTAGAATGAGATACAGAATTGTGATAAAATAACTTATAAATCGTGCGAAAAAGAATTAAGAAAAAACAAACTGGGTTTTGAATTTATAAAACTGTGCAATAACGAAAATCTCAAAAGATATTTAACGCTTCACTTCGAAATAAATAGTAAACAACTTGTCCAGGTAAACATCGAAATATTTAATTCTCAGAATCAGCTGATTATTCAAAAGTATGGTAAACGAAAATATATATATATATATATATATATATATATATATATATATATATATATATATATATATATATATATATATATATATATATATATATATATATATATATATATATATATATTAATGGAATGAATTTTACATTTATTTTACGAATAGCACTTGTCAAATCGTTAAGCAAACAAAGTGGCATTCGCTAAAGCTTTGTAACAGAAATTTAACATTTCATAATAACTTGCGAAAATTTTGTTTATCCCCAAGGAATATCGAGTTTGTGTGTAGTTTCCCGTTTCTCCAAGGATAAATTCGTAAGAGAATTCTCTCGTGTTTCAATACGAAATTGTTTGTAAAGCAAATTCAGTTTCATTATAAAATTTCGTTTCTATATACGTGTATTATAACAAATTTTAATTTCAAGAGGAGGAGCTCCATATTCAAAGCATCTTATTGTTTCCCATATGGGATTTTACGATGGGTCCAGTATAGGCCCAGACTTGGACCAAGTGTCCTAAACTTTGTGGGACTGTGATTCAAACCTAGTTGGGCTAACGTATAACTATCATTTATGTATCCCAATAAAGTTGGGCTAAAGTATAACTATCATTTATGTATCCCAATAAAGTTGGGCTGACGTTTTTAATAAAGTTTGTTTTGAGAGTTATTCACTACGCATAACATATTGTAGTGTTTTATTCTAATATGATTGGAGGATTTTAGTGGGGGTTATAGCCCACCCAAAATGTTTTATTTTCTTTGGTTGTTGTTGATTTATCTATGTCAAACGATTTGACCATACTTTCGTAATTTTTTTTCTTTGGTTTAACGTTTTTTATTTCTTTTTTATTTACTTAAAGAGTCTTTCTCGCGCGTTTTCAGTTTGTAGTTTAACGAAATGGGTCATGTGTATATTTTTTCATTGCAATTTCAACTAAACACTGTCCCAGTTCTTCCAGAAGATTACGTAGGTTAGGAGTTATTCCCGTCGCCACGGCCGTTTAAGGGGATCATCGTCATCGGAAAACCGTAAAATGGCCGCATTACAACGAAGTCCCGTATCACCTTCCAGACCATTTCCGTTTTATCGTAAGATATATGGAATATACGTCAGAAAATAACTTTTTTTTAACCCTTTCAATCTGGACTCGCAGAATATGTTACCAAAAAAACAATTGACGATGTGATTACGAAAATAAATATATTGTATGAAAGGAATTTATATAAAACGACGATTGTTATAATGATAATCCACTGAAATGTTTACATGCAGTTTTTGAAGACAATATGGTTATAGAAACGCGAATCAATCAGTGTATTTGTAAATGTTGTCGATTTAGCTGAGTAAGCTTTACAAAGTCTTCTTCAAGATCAAAAATCCATAGTGATTCTACGAGGTCCAGATTCGAACAACTTTATTCAACAAAATCCCTACCTAGAGCAGATGTTCCAAGACTTATTCGACAGGTATATTACTATTAATGGAGAAGTGCAATTCCGAGGAATCAGCTACCAAGGCACGCCTTTCCCGAACAGAACTTCAAGATCAAAAAGGGTTCATCTTTTCTTCTCGCAATTTACATAAGTAAACAGTTTTATTTAAAACATGGTTCTGCTTTGAAGTTAGATGAAGCGGCTCATTCAGACTGATGTAAAATACAGCATATGCAATAAATATGCATATTGATGAGTATGATTTACACAAGCTAAATGCTTTCCAGAGGTTGACAATATCTAATACTAATGAATGAATCACCTCTTCCCAAATAGTAATTACTTACATCTGGTCTGTTGTAGAAGAGGCAATACTAAATGAACCATCTGTTGAATGGAAACGTAAAGATGAAAAAGCACAAGCTACAATTTCATTAAGTATCGAAGACAATCAGATAGCACACATTTATAAATGCAAGAATGCGAAAGAAATGTGGAATGAACTGCAAAAGGTACATGAAAGAAATAATTTAAGTAACAAGTTGTATTTATTGAGGAAGCTGTATCAGACTAGACTTGAAAATAAACCAATGCATGAATACATTAAAGAAATACTAGAATTAGTTGAAAGACTACGAGGAGTTGGTGAGACTATTAAGGATTTCCATGTAGCTGCATTATTGTTAGGTGGATTGCCAGAAAGTTATTCCACATTAGTAACAGCATTAGATGCTAGGCCAGATGATGAATTGACTCTTGAATATGTAAAGGGAAAACTAATGGATGAGTATAAAAGAAAAGAAGATACCAGTTCAACAGAGACGGCATTAAACACAAACAAAAAGTTTTCGAAGGAGATGAAAGAAAAAATAAAATGTTATTATTGTCATAGAAAAGGTCACTACAAAAAAGATTGTTTTTTCATGAAGAAAGACAGAAATAAGGGAAAGCAACATGCCAAAGTAACTGTTGAAGGTGATGAGTTGTCTGACTCAGTTTTTTGTTTCAATGTTTCCGGTAACAGTAAAAATAATCTAGAATGGTATATTGATTCAGGGGCTACAAGTCACATGTCAAATAATCCAGAATTATTTATTAAATTGGACTATTCAAAGTTAAATAAAATTATAGTTGCAAATGGACAGGAAATGCAAGTCAAAGGTAAAGGTGATATTTTAGTAAAAACAGAAATTTCAGGTAAATGCATAAGTTTAAAATTTAAAGATGTTTTATTTGTACCTGAGCTAAGCAATAATCTGTTATCGGTGTCTAAAATTACAAAAGCTGGTTATAACATAAAGTTTGATGATTGTAATTGTTATATAGAAATTAATAATTCTATTATAGCCACAGGAAAATACTGTAATGGTTTATATAAATTAAACATGTTTTCAGAAAAAGTAAATATTGTAAAAACGTGTGAGGAAATGAATAATTGTATACATACATGGCATAGACGATTAGGTCACAGAAGCCCTGATGATTTAAAAATGATAGTAAGTAAAGATTTAGCTATTGGCATAAAAATAAATGATTGTGGTCAGAAAAAACAATGTGTCACTTGTATTGAAGGTAAATTAATGAGGAAATCTTTTCCTAAAAAATCAGAAAGTAAGACGTTTAAAGTTCTTGATTTAATCCATAGTGATATATGTGGACCTATGAGAACCCCTACTGTTGGTAAAAAGAAATATTTTTTGACTTTAACTGATGATTTTTCAAGATATACCACACTTTATTTATTAGAATCTAAAGATGAAGTATATATTAAACTAAAGGAATTCATTCTAGAAGTCAAAAATATTTTTGGGGTCTATCCAAAAACATTTAGAAGTGATAATGGAGGGGAATATACAGGGGTAGCTGTGCAGAAGCTACTCAAAAGTTTTGGTATAAGTTTTCAGTTGACTGCACCATATTGTCCAGAGCAAAATGGTGTGTCGGAGAGGAAAAATAGAACATTGATGGAATCGGCAAGGTGTATGTTATTAGATGCTAATTTACCCCATAAATATTGGGGGGAAGCAGTAACAACTGCTAACTACATTTCTAATAGACTACATACTAAAAGTAAAGAAAAGACACCTTATGAGTTATGGGTCGGAAAGAAACCTGATTTATCATATTTCATTACATTTGGTTCTCAGGCTTTTGTTTACATTCCAAAAGAAAAAAGATCTAAACTAGAGAAAAGAGCAAAAACATGTATTATGGTGGGATACAGTGAAAATAGTAAAGCTTATAGAATTCTAGATACAGATACAGATAAAATTATAAGTCGTAATGTAAAATTTAATGAATTTCTGAATCAACCTTTTAAAAATATAAATAATTGTAAGGCTGAAACTAGCAACTCAGATTCTGATTCAGCAATTACTGTTGACCTACAAACAAAAACTAAACATGGAGTGGATGATAGTGACATAAATGAAGAAGGTGGAGGATCAAATAATAATATCAATGAAGAAGAAAATGAAATTCCAGAAGAAACTGGAGGTGAAAACTTTGAGGAAATTAATGATCAAGAAATTGTAACCAGATCAGGAAGGGTGTCAAAGAAAAGAAATTATGAAGGTTACATTTCATACAATGTGATGAATAAGGAAACTTATAATGAAATGCAAGATCCAAAGACCGTAGATGAAGCGATGTCAAGAAGTGACCGAAGAAATTGGGAAAAAGCAATGGAACGAGAGTACGAATCATTAATGAAAAATGAGGCATGGATTTTAGTAGACCGTCCATCAAACAAAAATGTTGTGCAAAATAAGTGGGTGTTTTGTTTAAAAAGGAATTCAAATAATGAAATACGATATAAAGCACGGCTAGTTGCAAAGGGTTTCACACAAACCTTTGGTATAGATTATTTTGAAACTTTTTCACCTGTAGTTAGATACTCTACAATAAGAATATTGTTTGCTTTATCTGTAGAATTAAGTTTAGATATTGACCACTTAGACGTAGAAACTGCATTTTTAAACGGAAACTTGGATGAAGAAATTTACATGGTGCAACCTGAGGGGTTTATTCTAAAAAATAATGAAAATAAAGTATGTTTATTAAAAAAGGCTATATATGGATTAAAACAATCCTCCAGAATTTGGAATATTAAAGTAAAAATTGTCTTAAAAGACTTAGGTTTTCAGCAATCAAGTTTTGAACCATGTATATTTTTCCAAAACAAGGACAAATTTATAATTCTAGTGGCCCTCTATGTTGATGATTTTTTAATTTGTTCAAATTCCTCAGTTTTTAAAACCAACCTCAAACAGGAATTGTCAAAACAATTTAAAATTAAAGACTTGGGGCCAATCAAATATTTTTTAGGTTTATATATTGATTTTGACAAACAAAACAATATGATTAAAGTTAATCAGAGGAACTATATTTTAGAATTATTAGAGCGTTTCAAGTTAGGTGATGCTAAAACTGTTTTGACTCCTATTGAAGTCGGTTTAAAATTGAAGCCAACCACTAATGAAAAACCGAATGTACCGTATCAGAATTTAATTGGTTCATTAATGTACTTGGCAGTCCATACAAGACCAGATATATCATTTAGTATTAGTTATTTGAGTCAATTTAATTCAAGTTTCAGTATTGAGCACTGGAAACATGCAAAACGGGTATTAAAATACTTAAAAGGGCTGCATAATCCCAAGCATATTTTTTGTACTAAAAATATTGATCTAAATTAATTGCTGGTTTAAGGGGTAGTGTTGTAAAAAAAAATTACTGAACGTAACCCAGCAATTAAGTTGGCAAGGATGATTATTATGTCAAGAATAAAAATGGTTACTTTCAGATTCAAGTCATTTTGTGTAGTTTTACTTCTAATATAATAAAAGTATAGAAGAACCTGTGTAAATTTTTTTTATTTATATTATAGAAGAAACGAATATTACAACAACTGTTCTCCCTGTCAGATATATGTTTTCTGTCACTTGGACTTGTTACCTTTATTACATCGCTCTTTTTCTTATTGGATTATTATCAGCAAAATAAAAATTTATAAGATAACAGATAAATATCCCAATAAACATTTTTTGTTATATAACAGTTGCCGTAAATATTATATCACCTCATTAAATAACTTAAATGTATATATGATAGTAACCGTAATATTTCTGTTACTCGTATAAACCCCTTAAAGAGCTTAAATGGGGAGTATATAAAGGTTACGGAAAACTTAGGTTAGTAACGCTATATAAACTTAGGTGTTTTAACCAAAAGTAACGAAAACATTTTGGCAACCACTATATAACTACTTAAAAATCCACGGTTGGAGCCTTTTAGTGGTCAAATGTAGCTTTATATATGTTACTGTTACCTTTATAAACATTGCCTATAATGGTTTTGATAATATTTCTGTTACCAATTTCTGTTACTGTTCTCCCTGTGAAATATATGTTTTCTCTCACTTGGACTTGTTAACTTTATTACATCGCTCTTTTTCTTATTGGGTTTATTATTTTTTATTTTATTTTTAACATAGATGCTAAATAATGTGGCCAAAGATATTCGTATAACCACTATTTAACAGAGTGATATTGATTTTGGTTCAAATAAAGTTAATTTTCGTTTTTTGAAGGCATAATGAATCGTCCTTTTTAATTTGAGTAAACAATCATGGCGGAATCATTGTATAGTAATTTTACAAATAATGGAAACCTAAAAATCACTTGTGATCTTATGAGGCGTCCAGTTGCAAAAGTCGCTAATATACTTTTTTGTTATTTTTCATAAATCAGGAAAAACGTTTAACTTTTGTTACTAATACTTTTGCAAATATTTATTGTTGTTAAACAATAGTGTCGTGTATGTGTTATTTATGTGTCCTTTGATCAAAAATCAGAGACAAGCCGTTTCTTGTCCCTAAAGGATCAAATATCATAATGAATGAGTTTTGCTACTGTGCACAAAAATGAATGAATTTTGCTACGGGAATGAATTAAAATAACTGAGTTTTGTCAACAAATGGACATCGTTTATTGAATTTAATAAACATCAGATAACATCGAGTTCGTAAGAAATAAAAAATAAAAATTCAAAACAAAAGTAAATAATATCATACTATTCATATTGTCAATACTTAGTTTTCTAAATTTGCATTATATCACCAACTTCTGCTTGTATTTCATACATCTCAACCTCTTCTTGAGCCTCACTTTCTGCATTATCATTAACTAGTGACTTATACA
Organism: Diorhabda carinulata; assembly: GCF_026250575.1. Lineage (NCBI taxonomy): Eukaryota > Metazoa > Arthropoda > Insecta > Coleoptera > Chrysomelidae > Diorhabda > Diorhabda carinulata. The sequence goes on from NC_079473.1 coordinate 11,919,764, forward strand.
GAGCCAAATGGTCGTCACCAGCCCAATCTTTACCAAAGTGCTTCTCTAGTAACTTATGTATATCATTCACTTTGGCACTTTTTAATGGTACTCCAGGAGGAACGATCTCTAGGTGCTTATCTAAATCACTGAGTTTGCAACCCCTTTTCAGAAGAGAACGAAAACATGAGACTTCGTTCTTATAGGAAATTTCGCCTTTAACGACCGTCGTTCCTTGACGTGACGATGTTAATATTTTAATGGTGATATGCACCATTTTAACTGTTAGGCATGATTAGGTGATCGTGATTAACCAGATAACCGTGATTATATAAAACAGCCTATGCACCAACTAAAAGGATATGTGGGTTTTGTAATCAGGGTGAAATTGAAAACTCGACTTGGCAACATAGCTCAGGTGCAAAAATTCGTGCCGGCAGCCTGGGAAACCAAACAGATTGATAGTTGTGGTTATGTTTTTTTGTTGTTTGTCCGCGGACTTTTTTTCAGTTCACTTTTGCTCATCATCAGAAAAAACACTTCGCCATTATGGAGTTTGAAGAAGAGGAAAACATATTAGATGCTAAAAAGAAAAGAACTCCAAACTTTGTGTTGGCTGAACGGTTACATCTCATGGAAATCATTTCAAAAAAATATGGTACAATCCTGGAGGATAAAAAAACAGATAGGACTTCTGTGGAAGACCGAACAAAAGTTTGGCGCAAAGTCGAAAATAACTTTAATGCTACTAGTACATGGGGGATATTTCGTGACAAAGAATCCCTTAAACGTTTATATGAGAACCGAAAGAGGGAGGTAAGAAGGTTAAAAGCAAAAGAAAGTCAGCTTCGGTTAAGAACTGGAGGGGGTCCTGAAACCAAGATAAAAATAGATCCAGCGGATGAATTGCTACTTTCAATCATGAATAAGAAGAGTGTTGAGGGTCTTACTAACAATTTCGATTGCGACAACACTTTTCTGAAGACAACTTCTCAACAAGCTACAGAGCCAACTGCTGAGTTTAATGTAGCAAAAGGAGTAATGGTGTCTGACATAGAGGTAAGTTTAAGCAATATAGCAACCCTATAACAGCCTTGACGCTAATGTTGTTCCCCCAAGTAACTTCCTTTTCCTTTTAGGATGATATGGTATGGGTTGTCCCAGAAGATAATCAGACTACAGCTTATGAATTCGAAACAGAGGTTTGTTTTTATATATTTTAAACTAATTCTGAAATCATACCAAATGGCTAACACACACAGATATTTTAGCTGTAATTTCATCCTGTTTTTAGAAATATGTAGAAAGTTGTAAGACTGAGAGAAATTATGACATTTGTGATCAAGAACCCTCTACCAGCACTAGTAGTAAAGTAAGTACTTACCTGTATATAACTTCTATTAATTTTTCTTATAATGTCTACCTGTAATGTAATTTTAAAATTATGATAATTTCAATAATCTAATTTCAACATTAGGCAAAAAACAATTGTAACGTTAACAAAATCATAACCTTCTACATTTGTAGAGTATTGATAATGCAGAAGAACCCAACTGGAAAAAGGGCACTGATTTGCAAAAACCTAAAGATCAAGCTCTTGTTCCACCACATTTAAGAGGGAAAAAAAGAAAGGTAGGTATATCATTTTTTTATATTATTTATCCATGAAATTTAACTTAATTATAAGATAAAATATGAAAGGCCATCTCGAGATTATCCTAGCCAGGTGTGGACTTTCCATGTAGTTTATAAAAAATAGATTGTTTATGGTTTTGGTCTTTCATATGTGGTTCAATATTGTTGATCATCTACAACTTGTGGCAATTGGATTTTGTTTAATTTTTAGAAAGCAGTAGAAACAACACAACCGAAAAGACAAGGAGTCAAAATTCTGTCATCTTCAAATATTGCCAAAAAATACGACATACTTTTGGACCGGCGTGCCATTTTAGTGGACAAGCAAATTGAGCAAATAAACGAAGAATTACATTTCCAAAAAATAAAAAACAAATTGGAAATTGAGATTCTCAAGTTGAAAGTTGAAAAGAAAAAAAAGGAGCAGATTAGTGTATAGCAGTCTTATTTGTTTTTATGTCTGAATTAGAACAATATGTTGTGTGGTTACTTTTATAAATAAATGTATTCATGATAAATAAAACTATTCTGGGAATTGAGTTAAGATATTATATTGAGCACTGAATTAATTCAATCGAGCAAAATAAGTATTTATTATTTGCTGACGATAGTTAAGTATATTATTAACATTATTAACAAAAGGTACATGTGGTACATTATCTTGCTCTATTAAATATTCCAACATGTCTTCATCAATATCTTCAGGAGCAGGTGGCAAATCTTCACCCATTCTTCTACATATGTTGTGCAGCACTGCTGTTGCTACTATAATGGCCATTACATTGTCAGTGTGGCATCTCATACCATATGCAAGAACTGGAAAGCGTCTTTTCCAGCAACCAAAAAGTCGTTCAATGCAGTTCCTGGTACGTATAAGAGATTCATTATACCTTTGCTCTGCTTGGTTGACAGGATTTAGTAAGGGTGTTAATAAAAAGGGCCTTAGAGCATAGCCACTATCTCCTGAAAATAAAATTAAGTAAGTATTTATATTTAAAAGCATGTGGTGATAAACTTGGAGAGGATGCTTAGTAGGTTTGAAAAATGTTTTCAAGTAGTATCGGTATTATTTATTATGTGAAATGAATCTAGTGAATCTCTGTTAAGTTTGGTAAAGGTATTCCAAAGCAGCACTAAATGTACCTACCCAAAATAATGCCATTCCCAAATTCCTGGTTTTCTAGTCGGGCAAGTATTGATGAATTATTAAATATTGTAGCATCATGAACAGAACCTGGCCACCTAGCAACAATATCCGTTATTTCCAAATTTGCATTTCCCACAACTTGCGTATTTATAGAAAATATCCCTTTTCTGTTACGAAAAATTTCAGGATCTTCACCACCTGGAAAATATAAAAATTTTTATTCCTAGGATCAGGAGATAGAATATAATAGTGTCTTGGAAAGCGATGAGGTAGGTTAGTTTAGGTTTAGATATATTTAAAAAAAGCTACTTCTAAGATGAGGTCAACTTGAAAGTGTGTAAGGCATGTAAACTAAGTCAATTTAATTACCAGCTGTAACACCTACCTGGTGAATTTATTTTAATGTGTGTGCAATCAATGCACCCCACCACCCGGGGGAATCTTGCCCTGTGATAAAACTCTTGTTGAGTATGCAGAAGCTGAGCATGGTTTTCTGGCATTTGAATATAGTTGGGCCTCAACATAGCAATGGTTCTACTGACCCTTGATATGATTCTGCATGCTGTGGTTTGGTGGATCCCCATAAGATCTCCAATACCAATTTGATGCCCATTTGAGGCGTAAAACCTTAAAGTAGTTAGTAGTTGGTTCATAGGGGATACTTGATTATTTCTAAAAGTAAGACATATTAAGAAATAAAATGAGGCTAATATAGTATGTAGGTACATGGTACTTACAAGTTATTATAAAATTCCATTGTGTGTTGTATTTCTCCCAATAGTGCTTCCGCAGTGGGTTTAGTAAGACGGAATCTTCTAAAGAAACCCAAATCATCTATTGAATCAAAATAATTAGGTCTCTGAGGTCTGGCTCTCGGAAAGCCATCATTAATAATATCCATTACATCATAATCATCATCAAGTATAATTTGGTCTTCAATTTCCATTTTAATAAAAATTCCAAAACAAAATACAAACATAACCTTCTTGATCATGATTAAATATTTAACCCACCACAATTGGCCGGTTAACTTTAATTGTGATCAAGTTCCTCAACAGTGCTGGCGCATTGCAAATTATCTTAATCGAGATATTTTAATCATGATTACAAGCTAATCGTGATTAACTGGACTTGGTGCATATGCATATAATTCTTTTACACAGTGATATTTTAAAATGCCACTGCGCTGTGGGTTTAAGAATTTTGCCAAGGGCTGATTTCCAGTTGTATACCAATAAGTTGTTATTGCCGAACTGTCTGACGGTGCCGGATTCCTCAAAAATTTCAATATATTCATTGGGATTGACAATAGATTCTCTTTTTTTAATGCTCCGTTCAATTCTTCCGAAAACACGATCTGGCGGCAAAAATGAATGTCCAACTACCGGAAATACCACTTCAATGATTTTAACATGTTTAGGTGCCTTCATTTGCAGCCAGTACATTAGCATTCCTATTAGAACCATATTTTTGTTTTGCCCAGGGCAACCGTCAGCAAAAAGTTGGACATTTGTAATGTTTGTCTCAAAAGCAGTGGTATTTAATTGGTAAAAAACTGTGGAAGCAATTTGATTTGCATTGCGATAATACTCATTTTCCAACCAAGGATAAATAGTGACAGTTTCCTTATTTTGTTCACTTTTAGATGAGCCTGCACATACAGTAAAATTAAACAAGTACAGTTGCCGACTAAAATATGCGGACTGATCTGGCACTTTTGGCAATACTAAGTTCTTTTGGCAATCAAACGCTAACATCAAGGTGTCGCTTTTCTCAGTCCGCAGCTCATCATAAAATGCCTTTGCTTTTAGGCGGTGAACTCGTAACATAGCCATGTTATGAATTTTTTCGGCACCATTTGAATTTTGAATACTGAGCCGAAGTTCTATACATGTTGAACAGGCATCAGTTGCTGGAGTTTTAAAGCTTATATTGTAATCTTTGGTAAAAATACCGCGAAAAAACTCATATTTCACTTGTGAACAGGAACTTCCTTGTGCACTGTTGTACAGCCTCCAAAGCTTCCTGATATTGAGATCACATTGTAAATACAGACGCGTTGATTTATCTCTCCCGTAATGCGATTCAACAGGCTGCAACTGGTCGATGAAATTTTTTACGGTTTGTCTTTTTTCAGCGAATGCCTGGTTAACTCGATATCCGCCACGTCGCTCCTTTGGCGTTTCTCCTTTGAGGAAGTGGCGTTGGCACAAAATTCGCACTCTGTCCTTTGATACCCGCAAAGCATTCAGAAATGTTTTCTGACAGACCTTAACGTTTCCCGTTTTTCTCGGGACAAAGTATGTTGTAGTTACAGCAACTTTTCGTTTGCCATCAACAGTTTCACTTCGCTTTTTCGGCAGCGATTGATTGGTGTACTTGAGCAACAGACAATCTTGTGATTGTTTTGATTTGTTTGCATACAACATTTTGTGGAAATTTTCAATGTCAAGCTGCGTGAGTTTCGCACACTTAAATGACGATGTGTCCTTGTGGTTACAAGAAGGGAGTTGTGGAGGCGCATGAGCACTATACCTGTGTATAAAAAGAGATAATTGAATAAAAAGAATAGTAAATAATATTACAAAGTTTATACCGAATCCTTTTGGCCTTCTCCCTTTTCCATTCCCTTTTGTTTGCAATTCTCTTTCTTCCTTTCCCACGATCGTAATCTCCGACACATCGACCCATCTCTGTAGACCACAGCTAGATTAACAAAACTATACGATTATTACATTTTTCACGCACTCATATTTACCTTTTCACAAAGCCGGCACTCTAACCGCACAAACGCCGAAGACTGAATTGTTCACGATCACTGATACAGTAAAACGTCAAACATGATATTGTCAGATTCAAAAATGAGAAATGAATGACGTATGCAACGGTACATGAAATTTTATATGAAAAGTAACGAGTTTTGACAACTAACCTCTTTCGGAAAATAAATGAGTTATGGAGTCAAACGCCGTGATAAATTAATGACTTTTGCAACCAATTTCACTTTTGTGATTGATTTTGTAGGAAATAAGCGGGTTTTGGCGCCGTATATAGTAGGCAGAACGATAGAAGGTAGAATTGGCTGGCGATTGACATTGCCAGCTCAAAATTTAAAAAAAAGTAAATTAGCGACTTTTGCAACTGGACTCCTCTTATATAACTGATAGTAATGATATATAACTTTGTGGGTTATATAGTAGTGTAGTAGTGTTTAAAGTTACTAGTAGTGTTAAAATAAAACTTAAAGCCTCCAAGGATCTCGTATATAATTAAAAGTAACATACGTTACTGAAAGTGTTGTTATATACTTAAAGTTAGGCAACCCGCGCATCGCGTTTTCAATAACTGACGTGAGAGCAGCTGAGTTTTAAAGAACACTTCAAGTTTGACAATGGTTAACACATGTTTGATATAAAACATAACCTTAATTTAACTAAGAATAAAACGTTTATATTAAGTATAAGTTTTAAATATTTAAAAAGACATTCATATGTATTATGTATTATGCAGGTTTTTACCCAAACCTGATCCCACTGCATACTAAAAACAATCAGTGCTTTTCGGTGTTAAAAATGAAGATGTATGAGGGTGTACATCCGAGCTTTAATCTATTACCTACTTAAAAGTGGTTACATGCATGTGCGGATTTCTAAACCTACCAAATATTTAAATTTCTTAGATGTTTACTAAAACAAGTTACCTACACTTAGGGCTCAATATATACCAATATTTTTACAGAAGGCCACAGAGGCAGTTTTTGGTCAACAAACACAGCAAAGAAATGAAAATAATAATGATCTAAAAGTAATAGTTGAGAAGCAGCCTAAATGTAGTAATAGTAGTAAGATCATTTTCTGCCGTCGTTGGCGTTGGACTGCTATAATTTTGTTCTGTAATTTGAGGAATAACTGGTGGCGGAAAAAATTCATTATTTATCTGTCTAACAGTAGCAGTAACCGGTACACAATCTACGATTCGTTTAAAATTTTTTGTCACTTTCCGCCGAAACGCAGAGCTGTGCTTTATTTTTTTCCAATATCGTAACATAGCGATATTTTACAATAATAAATTAATGTTTATTACACTGCTGCTGCTCACTACTCACAAACAGCTGGTGTTAGTACTGTTAGTATTAACTTTGTATCTTAATAATATATTCTTATTAGACAATCGACACCGGCAACCATTTTGTCAATCGTCATCTGTAATAAGTTTATATAGATATATAAGGGCAATTGATTTTACTTAAGGTAACCGATGTATATAAAAGAAATGGTTGTCCCTAACTTGGTTACCAAAAGTTTTTTAATAGGATATACAAACACTAATAATCCCCAATTTTTTTAATTGTGTTTAGAAACACTATTATATAACTCAGAGCCTATATAGTTATATAATTTAGGTAACGGAAAACCTTATATAAATTTGTTATAAACACATTGGTAACAGTTACTACATGTTTTATTAAATGGTGATGGAAACACTTCTTTATATACCCACAAGTTACAGAAATTTTATAAAACCGTAATATAACTGTGTTACTAAAAGGTGATCTTACAAAACTTCGTAACCTTTTTATATAATTTCATTACTTTTATATAGTCTTTATATAACTAGAAATCACCATAAGTTACAGAAAATGTTTATTGGAGTATTTCAATTTTATTCCAGAGCCGATATCTATTCGAGTATCCTATCACCTGAAGTTTTTTATTTCTCTAGTCAAATTCTGAGGTATTTTTTAAATTTTTTGGCATAAGCTTATGAGCCAAATATACTTAGTTTCGGTGGTTTACCCTCAATCCACTTTTCCATTAAGTTATGGAAAGTTTACTGGAGTATAATCAAGAATAGTAGCTCATTTTTTCATTTATCCTTTTATTTGTTTACTCTTATATTAATTAAAATAATTTAATATTTTAGTGGAATAAAAGGCGACGTGTTTTCCTTTCAGGTAATCATCAAAAGACTGATACAACTTTTTATTAACATAGCATGACATTACTTCACATTTTTTTTAACAGTGATACCAGCTAATAAAATAAAAACATTATTTATTAATACCAAACTTTTGTTTGATATCCAAACATAAACATATACTAATATCCCCACTTATCAACAAAATTCAAGTACCTATTAAACCAAGTAAATTTATCAGCTTGAAATGCTTTTCAGAAAATAGACTCTTAGTTAAAACATCTGATGGCATAACATCAGTTGATAAATACTTCATCTTTATAACCTTATTTAATATTGTTTCTCTTACAAAATGATGTCGTACATCTATATGCTTTGTTCCTTTATGATACATCGGATTGCATGCATGGGAGCGCAACAGTCTTTTACTTTGAGCACTACATCTGTTTACGTTATTGTGAACATGAAATCATAGTCAACATCAATATGCCAAAAATAGTAGAAATTTCACGTTCAAACGCTAAATCTAGCAATTCAATAAAGGCAGAGTTTGGTAAAGAAATAAATGGATCGAATAAGGATATTACTTTCCACGAAAAAAAATTGAGATGACGAAACAAATAGAAAAACTAGATATTATCGACCAGAAGGATGGCAAAATTGGACAAACGTATGATAATCCCGCAAGGAATAAGTTACTCGAAGACAATTATCGAGAGATACAGAAGGTTGCAAGACTCATATCTCACCTTTGCTAATTTTACTAGCTAGATGCAAAGATGAACTTCACAACAAGATGTCACATAAACATAAAATAAAAATTAAATGATGTTGTTGTTAATACTCATATCATATCAATATTCAACTTATTTTTATTGCTCCATATTGAGTTTATTAAAAAAGTCTATATCAGAATAATTCTTATTGCTAGTTTTTTCTATTGTAATCAAAATGTAATTATAATTCCTGTTACATTCCATTTGTTTTTATTTGATGTTCATGTTTCAATTATGAAACAAAAAAAACTATGGGCGTTAGCAACGAAAACAAATCCAAAACTTTGAAAAATTAATAGAAATAAAAAAGCAAAAATTCCTAAACAAATTATCCTTCAAATAGTTTCTATGTATTTTTCGTTTATCAACTTCGCACTTGAACAGAAAATAGCTAAAATTTTTCTAATTTCACTTTGACTGGAAAAAAAAATGGAAGAAACAGTTTTATTGCAAAATCCTAAGAATGGGTGCTCGGTAACTTTGATCTAAATCTCGTTGTAGGCTAGGATTTTCAATCAACTGATAGGTGATCTTCTTCGGGTTATAGTTTCCTGATTGTTATAGTTTCGAGAAATCTGAAAGATTGGAACATTATTTACCATTATTTGTAGCTAACGATGCTTCAAGGTATAAAAAGCAATTAACCCTTCTCACCACAAATGTTGTTTATCAAGGTTTTTTTGTCCTCCGAAAAGGGTTTCTTGGACACTATTCAACAACAATCATATATAAAGGAAAATAAGCTAACAAATCTGCCATAGTTTCTTCAGTCCACAGGTGCTGATTGATGAATATAGATCTCCCGGAAAAAAACGCCACAACCTTTGCTCTTTTTATATTTTGTCTTCTTCCAAATATACATATAAAAGAGCCATTTGTTATTGGTTTGCTGAATTTAAACTTGGTCGTACAGACACCGATCATGGTGAACGTTGTGGTCGTCCAATTGAGATGGTTACTCCAGAAAACATCAAAAAAGTCCACAAGTTGGTTCTATCTAATCGTGAAGTGAAATTGCGTGAGATAACCGATGCCTTAAACATATTAAAAGGCAGTATGTTTATAATTATGCATGAGCATTTAAGCATGAGAAAGCTTTTTACAAGAACGGCACCAAGAAGTTAGAGAAGCGTTGGAATTATTGTTTTGCTCTTGAAGAAGATTACATATTTGAATCATATGGATTTTTGGCAAAAAATGTGTTTTTCTTAGTTAGTCACACATCTACGGATTTTTCTTATATTTTTTATCTTCTAATTTATCAACTGACAGATAAGGAAAACATCTCATTATTAACATTAATTTAAAAATACGTTTAAAAGCACGCAAACGCATAGCGACATAGCTGGAATTTGCAGTGTATGTAGTCTATTTAGCATTTCCATCGAATTATGACATCGATGTTTGAGAATGTTTTAGAACTTGAAAATATTACTTGAATATTATCTCAAATCCCTTATATTTGAAACTTAACTTTACATATTGGATTTACTGGATACTTACCTAATAAGTCTGTTTAAAATAAATTTCTACTGATTTACTCAAATGATGAATTACTAAACTATTGTCAAAATGAACACACTTTATAGTCTCACGCTACACCAACATCTAAAAACAATCCGAAATTAGATCAAATGCTTCTTGGAATATTGAATATTTGAATTCATTATTTGTTCGATAATCAAATTACACTGACTTGTTGGAACGTATACTATTATATCAATTTTTAGTTCTCCGTCCGGCCAAATATTACGGTACTAACGTTATTATGAATTTACAAATCATAAACAGTATACATATGCAAAAAAAAGCAGATTTACTTCTAAACATTGAATCTGACATTTCAACAAAGATGAATACCACCAGTTACAATGTTTCAGCTGAATTTTCTCAACAAAATGTAGAGATTGGTAAAAAAATAAATAGATCGAATGAACAAATTATTCCTCAAGAAAACAAAACTAATAAGACGGAACAAATGGAAAACGAAACTGGAAAATCATATAATCACGCAGATGATGAGGTAGATCCAGACAATCTACAAGCGATTAAGAAGGTTGCGAGACTCATGAAACACATTTGCGATTATGCAAAATTAAGATACAAGGATTAAGGACACAAGTTATAACAAAGATACAGAACGAAAAATCAATGATGTAGAAATACAAAATTGTTGCTTTTGTTCCATTTAAACTTGGATTAATGTTATTCATACTTTTAGTTTTTCTTATTATAAACGAATTCTTAATAAAGTTACTGTGACATTTAATGTTTTCATTCAAACAACATAACAAAAAAGTCTGATTGTAGGTAACTAAAAAAAATTTTTGACTAAGAAAAAACATGAAGTACTGGAAATGTATTATTCTCATTTTGTACTTTTTACTAAATTACTAGGTATAACATTTTTTCGATACAGGTCCAGATTTGTTTCTAGCATAAGATTATACATAAAAGATTACGACTTAACGAAAAATAATTTTTTGGAGTTATAAATGGCTCATATGTGTAATATTTCTGTATTGACAGTTTCGATAAATGGAAGTTGTTCTAAATAAAGAAGAATGGCAACGATTTCTCTATCATCCGGGGTTCCAGCTCGATTTTGCGCATTCTTAAGCATGCGTACTGTAGACAAAGTGTCGCGAACGAGAGTAAAAATGAATATTGTCCATATAGGAGTTTTACATATATGAAATGGACACATATACGATCTATCATAATACAGGTTGTACTACACCAAATTCCAGCTAATGAGAAGTTTAAGTTGTTAGTGAATATTCACAATTGTAAAGAAGAAAAAAGAACAGTAACTTTAATTCAACAATCTTTTAATAATTATGAACACGTGGTTGAGTTACCCTAAGAAAACTTCAATAATTGGAAGTTTAGGGTTGAAGTAAAATAGAAACAAATAGCTGTTGCATTGGAAATAGCAGTAGATCACTTCAATACATATTAGAAGAAAAAGTTATCAACCCCTAATTGCACAACAAATAAATTAGATCATTTATAGAATTTTTATTTCAATTATTCAATTCAACAATTATTTTTATTATTTTTAATCGGTGACATTTATTATTTACAATTGTAATATTTTTCTTATTCTGGTTGATTCTTGATAATGATAACAAAAAGAGTTCTCAGTACCAATTTTGGGAAAGATTCAAAAACTCCAAGCCACTGATAGAAGTAAAAAAAATATGAAAAAATATTAATGGAAGAGGAAACTTAAATTATGGAAAGAAAAGAAGCACGTGTGAGTAGCACAAGAAAAAAATTATTCTTCTACATTTTCAAATTAAGAGATTTAAATTATTAATTGATTGTTTTATTTATATTATATATTATATCATTCTTCCTCAACTTCTTATATGTCTTTCGTGATATTTTTTTTATTTTTGTTTGTAATAACATGTTACTTCCGCCAATTTTCATAATTATATTGATCAATAGATCACCTACATCAAGAATATCAAAATAAAAAAATAAAAAAAGAAATATTGTATTAAAATTAATGAAATAGAACTAAAAATTTGTATATGAACCATTTAAAGAATTCTTTACTATATTTATTTACAGAAACGTTATTATGAATTTTTGTCAACTGTCTTAATAATTCTACTACCGCGTTCCCTATGGTGGGAAATCGTACTGGCTAGACAACAAACAACGCAGCCACGTTCTTCATCGAGATATGCTGCAATAGGAAAAGATTATTTCTAGATATGGTTTACAAATAAGCTATCAATGATAAAGATTATAATGGATTAGGGAAGGGTGTGCTGGTGAAAATAATTAAAGATGTTAATAATCTTAAGTATCAGAAAGAACTAACTACTTACAATTATTGAATATTCTAGTTCTGTATGTTATATTCTATTGCAACATATTTTGATATGGTACGTGGCTGTGCTGCTTGTGACCTACCCGGTAGGGTGAAGTAATACTCAACGTAGGAAACGTAGTAGTAAAATTATTAAGACAGTTGAAAGATTTCAAGAATAAGATGCACTAGCGTAGGTCTAAATAACGTTTATGTTTTATTTTATTTTTACCATTCGACACATGTTTCTTTTTTTAACGATACATATTGGAAGAGGACAGAGTATTGCCAACATCTTAAAGTAGCCACTTTGTATAAATGTGAAATATGTTAATCATACAATTATCACTGCTTGTTTTTACAAAATATTTAGCATACCCTAATTATAAAATCACATTTTTCAACGCCAATGTGTGAATATCGAGTTGCTTCTGGGAAACGGTAATAAACTACTGTGGATAGGTATATCATATTTGACTTTGAAAAAAGTTCAAAGAAGAACGAAAAGTAATACCTGGAATCTGTAGGCTGAATTCAATATATGAAAAGATTTTTGAATTATACTTTGATTATAGAAATTTGAAGTAGAAATTTGCATATTTAATCATTTCATCGATGTTATAAAATCCTCCTCAGTGGAAATATCAGAAATTCAGATTAAATATATCATCGAGATATTCTTTCGATTTCTTAGTATCCAAGTAAAATTCAAAAAAGTTTTAGAGTAAAATACATGATCATCAGTATGCATACAGGTGTTGTAATAAAATTCCGAAAGTGTTTTTAGGGTTTCCTCGAGATCTACACACAGTGCATTCCACTAAGCGTTCACTCGTCCAATACAAGAGTTTGTTTAGAAATTTGATGTGGACTGTTATTCCTTATCTCCCATACAGTTCGGATTTAGCCTACAGTGATTTTCACCTCTTCTTAAATTAAAAGAACACTTAGGTGGCAACCGCTTCAAACTAATCAAGGATTAAGTCTAAGTAGAGTTCGCACGGTTCGTCAACGGATTGGCGGAAGTCTGCTTCGACTTAGAAATACAAGAGCAACGTCTTCAGGAGTGTGTTGAAAAAAAAAATGAAGAATATGTTGAGAAAGAGAAAAAAGTTTGAACTTTTCAGAGATATATAAATAAAGGCGAATATAGTATATTAGTAAATTATTAACCAAAGCTGGTGATTGGGCAATCATACGTAATAAAATTCTTTGTTGCCTGTTAATAAGAACAATAAAGAAATAATGAAAATTTTATTACCCAGATCCTGTAGGGAATGGGAAAAGTCTATAATTGATTGGTACAGGAATCAAAAAGATTTGGCTTTAGGAAGAATGGCGAAAATAATAAATATATGGAAGTGCAACGGCAATTGACGATTGAGTTCTTCGACTATCTAGAGATTTGTTCTTGATAGCTGCACTGGCAGTTATATACTCACGAACAGACCTTCACTGCTCTAGTTCCAGTGCTGCTACCAAGTACAAACCTTATACACTCACGAACAGGCCTTCACTGCTTCAGTTCCAGTGCTGCTACCAAGAACAAACTTTAGGTGTGCTTATAACGAATACGGATGATGGGACTAAATCGATAGAAAATCGAGTAGCAAAATAATGGGGTTCTCAAATAATATTTTTAAAGCAAAAACAGCAACGAAACAAAGTTTACCGAATGCTGAAAAAATAGAAGTATTTGTTAAGATAAGTAAGGAAAGTTCTCCGGAAAATAGTGGAAAGTTTGAAAATGAAAGAGCCAGGTAGTTGGAGCATGTGTGCAGAAAGGAAGCAAATAGCATTGTGCAAATGAAGGACGGTATTAGAATAAGAAGGATATAACTGGAAATAACTGAAGAGAAAGAACAGAGGACTGAAAAGGGTATTTATATATTTGAAATTGATTATATTGGAATGAAGGATTGTAAAAAAAATCGAAAATTTGATAGATTGATACATTTTATTATCGATTGAAAATATATAAAGCTTGATAATGAAGAAAAAAAATCCTCGGATCATTCTTCTGGGGTTAACTAATATGATATAAATATGCTGGCGGATTGTCCTTTTAAGCCGGTGGCATCATTGATGATCATAATTCCAGCAATATGATAATAATCTAATTCAAAAACGTTATTCACATTCGCTGAATCCACATTAGATCCACAGGATACTGTATGACAATCTGCAAACAAAAATTCAAACATATCTAATACATGTATAGGTATATTTAGGGTTGCCATCTCTAAATTTTGGAAAACAGAACAAAACGCGTGAAAACCCCGGATTTTAGAGTCCGAAAGCCGGACATGTCAACAAGATCTTTTAAACATATTCAATGTAAAAAAAACAGTTAAAAATGTTATAAATCACCTTTTTTACTCATTCATTATTTTAACAAAACAGAATCATATTACAAATTGACAAATTGTTAATATAAATCAGCTTTTTTAATTCTTGAAATAAGAAAACAAAACCTTATTAAAATATTAAACAAAAACATATATTTAATGAATTAAAATCTTAAAAGTACCTACTTAGACCATTCTAGTATTCAGTCTTACAATTTTTGAGGTAACTCTTTTAGCTATAGTTCTATAATTATTATCTGTCTTACTTTTTATCAGCAGTCATTTATACAACAAAATATACTTATTCTAGCAGAATATAAACTAAATGCAGTCTTCTTAAATATTAAACAACAAAACAGAACATTTTTAAAGTTTAGACCTACATCAATGTAAGTTACATTAATAAAATTTTAAATCAAAATAATCAATCCTATACTTATTTTCATCAACTTAAAGTTTTGATCAACAACCTACTCAATGAAAACAATCATAACTTTAACTACAAAAATAAAAAGCAATTATTGCACTCACAACACGATTTGTCTATCTAGCTATTAAAGCGTTTTCCTCAGCCTCTTGCCTTTTTACTTATCAGTTTTTTTGTATTTATCATTTTTTCCGATAGCTTTTAGAATATCTTCCCTTTTTAAAAGTAATTTATAAAAATCAGTGCAACTGTATTCTTGGAAATTGAATTTAATTTTAATTATTGAAGAAACTTGTTTCTACGCTTAGTAAATTTCTTTCTTTAGTCCATTGTTGTGTAATTAATGAGAATACCCTCTCCACGTTGGCATTATGCGCCGGAATGCCAAAAAAATATTGCGCAATTTTCAGGAATTCCGAATATAAATTCGCATATGGCGTTGTAAAAAATTGTACCCAAAGTTGATTGAATTTTAAAAGCTTATCTTGTTCAGTTAAGTTTTTGCAAAAATCCTTTAAATCCACCCATTCATCAATTAATTTTGCGTCGTCAATGTCTATATTTTTATCTTTTAAATAGAGGACAGTGTCTTCAATAAGAGTCCACTCTGTGTTGTTATTAATTTTCGGCAAAACATCCAATCAAATTTCTCAAATTGTTTTAAAGGTTTCATCCATTCTTCAATATATCTTTTAATTTCATTGTAGAAGTCATGTGTGCATTTTTTAAACTCTTGTTTTCCTTTTTTAAACATCGGGAACTTACTTTCCAAATCACTGTTAAATAGGCATTTACGCTTAGGCATTTTGGTGTCTAATCTGAAAAGAATAAAATAAGTACCTAAAAATATAGTCAATAGAGAATTTCAATAAATAAACAAAGGGATAAAATTAGAACTATAGAATACAAAATTCTAAGCAAATAAAAATTAAAATTTCAAAAAGCAAAATGAGCATCTTGACTTAATATTATTATATTTTTGGATAAAAAGTAGCTAAG
Organism: Diorhabda carinulata; assembly: GCF_026250575.1. Taxonomy (NCBI): domain Eukaryota; kingdom Metazoa; phylum Arthropoda; class Insecta; order Coleoptera; family Chrysomelidae; genus Diorhabda; species Diorhabda carinulata. The sequence goes on from NC_079473.1 coordinate 11,935,818, forward strand.
TACCTACTTACAGCGGGTTATAATCATACATAATTTATGCAATTTCAGCCTAATCTGTTCGTGTAAAAAGGTTACAAGAATAGATACACTTATTTTCATATGTATAATCGAAATGTGGATAGCATTCAGAAGAGCAGTGTCGCACTACCTGTAAAAATTAAACTACGATATTTAAGAAAAATATTCTTTGCTTACCACATGTACCTTCGTAAGTTCACCCGCTTAACTGGAACGACGCGATATCTGCATTCGTCAAACCGTCGTTGCGGAGTGCGGGACGCGCGTCGTGAATTCGAACGAACGAACGGCGGACCGTGGCTACCACGACGGGAGGGGTGGGGGAACGGTGAATACACATGGTTCGTCGGTTGATCGTGGTGTGCGAGCATAGATAGTGCGTGACTCGCGGGCGACACAATTTTTTTTAAATTTTCTTATTTAAAAACCCGGTCTACAAATGAAACCTTCCCCGGACGGTCCCCGGATGCCCTCTAAACTAGGACAAACCCGGACGGATGGCAACCCTGGGCCAACATATAGGTTTTTAATGAGGATATGCTTATTTATTATAATTAATAGTCAATTTATGTCAAAAACAAGATGAATGAAATATGAAGAAGAGCCATGATGAGGAACATTATGCTGAAAACAAAAAACGTGAAACAGAAAAGTCAAAAGTGTAAAATGAAGAAAGAAAGAACAAGAAATAAGGAAATCAAAAAGATAAAATTATGCCCCATCGCGTCATTTTACAACAAAAACAATAATAATTCATTAACAAGCTCAAAAAATTTTGGCAGCACTTTCATTCATTTTATCGCACAGAAAGTTGAAAAGTCGGTATTGCTTCGGTCGCGACTTAATGAAATTTACAACCTTCAGTTCATAGCACGAGCACCATCAGTCGTCCGTCCAATTCAGGGCCGGATTAAGATTTATAAGGCCCGGGGCTGAAGTAATGACGGGGTCCCCTTAAGGAATTCGGAAACCCGGAAAAATTCACAAAATAATATCAATACGTTAGATTTGTTGTATCAACACATCAAAAAATATAGAATGATTTCCAAATGATGGGCCCTCTTGGACCTGGGGCCCGAGGCTATAGCCCCCCCAAGCCCCTGGCTTAATCCGGTACTGGTCCAATCCTTTTTGTCCGTTTTATTTCGTTATCTGTAATTAAATCATCGAGATATTTAAAAGTCTTTTCTCCTGTTGGTTTAGACGATAAAGCAGTTTAGACTTGCAACAAAGCAGTTCTTTTATGCTTTCATTGGGATCGAACCTCTAACAAAGGTTAATAGATTAGCCTGGCCAGCAACTTCAGTACTTTCATCAAGTTGATGTGAAACGTTTCTTTTAAAACTGTAACTGTGAATTTGACCGATTTTTTTGTTTCCTTTTCAGTGAATGAAACGTCAGATTCTACCCTACAGGGTGTTTTGTTCCTTTTTTAGCTGTCAATAAGGATAGGCGATATGATGCAATTGTAGTTTGTCTATTTTTCTCACCAGAAATTGATGTTTTCATTATTGAGTTTGACTTTAAGAATTCTTTTCCTTCATACTGAAAAAAATACATGTTTTTTTTTTGTGATTATCTTTGCAGTTTTAAAGGTTTCATACTCTCATCAGCAAATACTTCGAAACATAAAACACACTAAAGTAGCAGGTCGTCATCTGTGCCAGTAACCACAAAAACCATATTTCAAATAATCAGCAATGTACTTACGGGACTTACTACTTAAGGATTTCTTTTAAAAATTCTAAAATAGGCTAATAAAAATAAGTTATGCATTGAGATGTTTATTATTATAAATTATTAATAAATGAATTTTGTCTTATCACTTGGTTTGAAATAAGAACTTTCAAGGCACTTACCATTTAACCAATCAAATCATCTATTTGTTTTTCAACTAGAAATATTCAGGCAATTTAAAACAAAATTTGCTCCAGTCTCAACAACTAGGCCCCGTAAGGGTTCGTATTTCTATATCAAAATGTCCGTCGATGATGGACAATGCCATATTAGTCACACAGAGTGACTAATTCCATAGATCGAAATATATTACGAAAAAAAGTCGATTAATCACCCTGTATATGGTCATCAAAATTTACAAACTTAATATAAAAAATAATCAAACCTGTATATGAGTTTACAAATTTCCCACTCTCCACATTCAATTGATAAAAAAATCGCACTCTTTTTAAGGTAACTTGAAATTTATTTCGATTTTCACTCCAAATGAAATATTGGAATAAGTAAAACAATCACCCTGTATGTAAGGTAGCTTAATAATTTCGATATTAAAACAAAATCATCCTGTACATGACATGAACTAAAAAAATGGGACAACACTAACCTAATGAAAGTGACCAAGAGAAATATTAGACTTACCGGTTCTAAGGAATCTTTCAAGCAAAAATAATTCTCGATATCAGGATCATCTTCCACCATAGCCGGCCACCATGGATAACCTTCGATTTTCGCCCAGACGATGCTACCCGCGTTATATTTATTAAATATCATCAGCTCCTTTTCTTTATCGTCGATCGATTCTTCTTTGATTTCGCATCTATTATACCTCCCATCTGGATTCATCCAACAATACCATTTGTCAGATAGATCCAGGGGATCTTTCACGTCGGGCAGGTATCTATACTTGTTGCAAGAGTCGCAATACACATAGAGACCGACGTTTCTGAATTCTTGAAGTTCATATGTTCCTCCTCTTTCACATCTTTTCTGTTTAGAACTTCCTTGGAATTGGTGTCGCTACAGTTCATTGGTGGTGACGAATCGAACTTATCCGCAGGAGTCACTATGATCTTCTCACCGTTAGCATCTTTTTCCTCCTTTGGAGCTTGGAACGATACCGTTGAGTTTTGGTCTTGATAAGTTTGTTTTTTCTTCTCCTTAACCAACTTCAACCAGTTATTGAATTTTGTCACTACCAAATTTTTGTAATACAAATTGTTTTCTTTACTCAAAGACGACGGCATTTTAAAACTTCTATAATTTTAATATACATATAACACTTATTAACCGTCTTACTTTCATTCACTTAAAAAAATATTTCTGACAATTGTTGCTATAGTTACGATGATTTAACTATCTGAAACAAATAAAATGAAAATATGTAGACATACATGTAATACCAACTGTCCATATAGGAGTCTTACCGATATGAGTGATAATAGTATTACCATTGTATAAAGAATATTCTTTATACAATGGTATTACAGTATATGTTACGACAATGTATTATAACCAAAATAATATTATACAACGTTGCCTACAATATTTTTTGTATTGAAAGGGAAAACGACAACATACTAGTACGTTGTATTACGTGGATTAGACAGTTTATGTTATTGCGTATCTGTCATTATATTAAGTTATAACAATAAAAAGGATATTTTTATTCTAATAATACTAAAAACAACAAGTTATGGGTCCGAGACTTTTCACTGTATAAATAAATAATTCGAATTACGAAACTAAAAACGAAAATTCATTAGAACAAAAAACTCTTTTCTGGAAACTGTAAAATAAGTGGAATAACTTTAAAAGCATATAGAATTATGGACTTGTTATAAATCGCATACCGAGTGATATTCATGATTATGATATAAACATACATTTGTCAACACATATTATAAGCTGTACTGGTAAATGATACGGAAATATTTGAAAAATTGTCTAAGCTGTATGAAGGAGATACAGAACAATTAAAAGGTAAGGTCACTCAAAAATTTTTCAGCTATACCTATAAGAGAAATGACAATCAATATATCTGTATTCATGATAATAACCACAATGAGAGGCGATGAGTATACACATTTAAAAAACTAGAAGATCAAAGCATGATGAAATCTGCAAAACCTGACATAAGCGTAAAAGGTATTGGAAACACACATTTTGAAGAATGCTTTCTTCAGAATGTTATAATATTTTCACTGGAACACAAAAGTTAAGTGTCAGACTGGATAATAGAATACATAAAAATGTTTGAAACTAAATTTGATAAAATGTAAACGAGTTTTGTTATTACATTTTTAATTATTCAAAATTACGATGACCAATTTGCAAAAAATGTATTCCTCTCGCTATAAAAAGATGGATACATAAACACGAATCAATCAAATCTACAAAAATCAACCTAAAAAAATATTTAATGACAAAAAAAACATACAAAGCAAATTGATGTGAATCGGGGCGTGACTATTTAACCGATAAACGTGTTTGGTTTTCTATATTTTTCTAAAAATTTGTTCTCTCCATTATGAGCAATTGTTTTTGATTCTTTTATCGTTTTTAACATATACAGGGTGATGAATGTTAGGTTGGAACTCAACAACAACGAAACTACCATTTTTTAAAATAAATTTTACACTGTTAAATATTTTTCTTTCACTTTGTTTAATGAAAGACTCACACGTTACTTTTATTTTTGTTTTTGTATATTTTTGTACGTTTTTAGACGTTCTTTTATTAAATTTTTACTACTAACTACATATTTAGTATCATTTTTGTCTATTTTTCGACATTATTTCATTGATTTTCTTCTTCTTCTTCTTGATTCTAGGCCTATTCCGGTTTTTTCCGTAATTTTTGAAATACAAATAAAAATTTGACTTTTTTTAAAATGAAAGACTCCAAAAATCAAGAAAATTTAGAAGTAAAAACATATTAAAAGGTCTAAAAAGTAAGAAATTAAATAAACATATACAAAAGTCAGACAAAGCTTTCGAAAAATCAGATATCTATGCGAAAGGTTTCGAGGGCCTAAATGCTCTTAGAATAAACAGCTTATTACTTGGTTATCGACACGCGCGTCAACTATATCGGCATGAACAATGTATTCAGTCTGTTTGGTTATATAGCCACTGCTTTTTATAAATAAATCCCAAGCAGTACGCTGCATCACAAAATAAACTTCTACATTTCGTATAAACAGTATGTAATGAATAAAAAACCGAAATTGCAGGATATGTTGTGATGTCTGCTAGTCGAAAACGGATATTTTAAATTTCAAAAAGTCATAAAAATAACATCACGAACCCCTGTTAGAATATATGGAACGTAACCAATTTTTAGTTAATTGTCAAATGTTGGTAATATAAGTTGACGTCTGTCAATTGATCTTATCAATCTTGCACTTTTATGTGTAAGACTAAAATTACAATAAATTGTTTGTACTGAAAATCATATCAGTTATTATTTTCAAACCACGTAATTTTCCTTTATGGTGGCAGAGCGTGGTTCCGTGGAAATAACAGAAGACTGAAGAAAGTGATTATACAAGTGTTAAAATTAAGTTTAGTAATATGGAGGTTATAATTACAACGTACTTCTCGTCAAACTTCATCTTCAAAATGGGTTCAAATTTGTTTGATTTGGAAAAACTAGTCGGAAGAGAAAATTTTACCACTTGGAAAACATATTTACAGCATGAGGATTTGTGGTGTTGTATCGAACCGTCTGATAACAAACCAATTAAAGCAAGTAAGGTTGTAAATGCCAAAGCCAAGTTGATTTTACTTCTGGACCCTCAAAATTATGTTCATGTTCAAGATTGTTCAACTGCAAAAGAGGTATGGGAATGTTTACAACAAGCTTTTGATGATAAAGGGCTCACGCGAAGAGTTGGCTTACTAAAAGACTTAATAAATACTAAATTGGAATCTAGTAATAGTGTTGAAGAATATGTGAGCAAGATCATCAATACTGCTCACAACCTGCGTAACATTGATTTTGACGTAAACAATGAATGGCTTGGTACTTTGATGCTGACAGGCTTACCAGATGAATACAAGCCCATGATTATGTTGCTTGAGAGCTCAGGCAGCAAGTTAAAAACAGAGGACCAAGATGCTATAATTGCAATAAATAAGGTCATTTTGCTAAACTATGTAAACAACCAAAGAAGTTAGCGAATAAAGGAGGTTTCCCAGTAACTGTTAAACAAAATGTGAGTGATAAATAGCTAATAGACTCAGGAGCATCTTTGCACATGACTTGCAAGATGACTGGTTGTATAATGTCACTGAACCAACTGTGAAAAGTGTTACTGTGGCAAACAGAGAGCCATTAACTGTAAAAGGAGTTGGATGTGTGGACATTCAAATAAATCAGAAAGATAAAATACAAGTTAAAAATGTACTGTTTGTTCCTGGTTTAGCTGCCAATCTCCTTTCAGTCAGCACAATCGTGAAGAATGGGCATAATGTTATATTTTATGACAAGGGATGTGACATTCAGAATGCTAAAAGAGAGGTTATCTGTAATGCAGTATTGAAAAATAACCTATATGTTATGAACATAAGTGGAGAAGAGGTTCATCTGACTTCAAGTGCTGTGAATTCTAATGACACTTATCTGTGGCATCTGCGAATGGGACACTTGAATTTTTCAGACATTAAGAAAGTGCCAAATTGTGTTGAAGGTATGTCTTTGACTTTAGACAAAGGTAATGTGATCACATGTATTCATTGTTGCTCGGTTGCCATTTAAAAATGTAGGTTTAAGAGTAGTAAGACCACTTGAACTAATACATTCTGATTTATGTGACCCTATGAAAAATATTTCATATGCAGGTAAGAAATATTTTATAACTTACATTGATGACTACACATGAATGGTACATGTGTACTTTCTTAAAGATAAAATGAGTGTACTTGATACGTTCAAAGATTTCAAGTCAAAAGTAAAGAATGAATTGAATTGTAAAATTAAAAAGTTACGCACAGATAATGGTAAAGAGTACTGTAATAACAATTTTGAGAAATTTTTAACTAATCATGGTATAATTCATCAGACATCTACTCCGAACACTCCAGAGCACAATGGCTTGGCAGAACGAATGAACAGAACACTAGTTGAGAGAGCAAGGTGTATGTTGTTTTATGCCAACCTGGAGAAGAAACTATGGGCTGAAGCTTTGGCAACTGCTGCTACGTATATTGTAAATAGATCTCCTACAAAGGCTTTGGAAGGTAAAACACCGAATGAACTGTGGAAAGGTAAAAAACCCAATTTATCTCATTTAAAGATTTTTGGCTCTGTTGCTATGGTACATGTACCAAAAGAAAAACGTCAAAAATGGGATAGACAGGTCTATGATAGTAATGTAACTGTTCGATCACTCCATACACGTGACAAACAGCACAGTGATAATCATGAAAATCATATGTGTTTCTCTACTGAACTGACCGACCCACAGACAGTTGAGGAAGCTTTGACTTCACTACTGGCTAACAAATGGAAAAAGGCTATGGATGAGGAATATACTTCTCTGATGAAAAACAATACGTGGAATTTAACAGATCTTTGTCCAGGAAAAAAGGGCTTTACCTAGCAAATGGATATTTAAAACAAAAACAAACCAGAGTGGAAATGTTGTACGTTACAAAGCAAGACTTGTTATAAAAGGCTATGAACAGAAAAAGGGCATTGACTACGAAGAAACATACTCACCAGTTGTCAGGTACACAACAATTCGTTTTATATTTGCCTTAGCAGCTAAATATCAGCTACAGATTGATCAGATGGATGAAGTGTCAGCCTTTCTTCAAGGAGAATTGAAGGCGCTTTTTGATATGAAAGATATTGGTCCATCAAGTCAATGTGTGGGTTTACACATTAAGAGGGAAAAAGAAAAAGTAATTATTGATCAAGAAAAGTATATAACTGAAATTTTGACTCATTTCAGAATGTCAGACTGCAAACCTGTGAAAACACCATTTGAAATTGGTATGAAATTCATGAGTAAAGATGAAGATGAGTTTAGTTGTCCCTATCAGCAAGCAATTGGGTCATTGTTATATGTGGCACAAGGAAGTCGTCCAGATATATGCATATGCTTTGCAGCATACATTAAGTAGATTTAATAAAAAAGCAAATAGAGAGCACTGGACTGCAGTGAAGAGAATATTTAGATATCTACAAGGAACTAAAAATGGTAATGAAGAAATCACAGGTTATTGTGATGCAGATTGGGACAGTGATCTGCGCGACCGAAAGTCTTGCACTGGTTATTTATTTATGTTACAAGGTGGTGCAATATCTTGGCGACAACAGACAGTCGCTCTGTCAACTGCAGAGGCGGAGTACATGGCGATGTCTTCTGCAGCACAAGAGGCATTATGGCTGCTGCAGTTACATGAGGATCTTGGTGTACAGCTGAACAACCCACTTATAATCTACAGAGACAACCAGAGTGCAATTAAATTGACTACTAATGATTGTTATCTACCTCGATCAAAACATATTGATATACGCTATCATTTTCCGAAGAGTCATGTAAATAATCTAAAAATAAAATTTTTGTATATAAAAGGTGAGGAAATGATAGCAGATAGTTTAACAAAAGGTACGACTAGTGATTAACATTTGTATTGTACCGTAAAAATGGGGTTGTGTTCCAAGGGAGGGTGTTAGAATATATGAAACGCAACCAATTTTTATCCAACTGTCAAATGTTGCTAATGTAAGTTGACGTCTGTCAATTGATCTTATCAATCTTGCTCTTTTATGTGTAAGACTAAAATTACAATAAATTGTTTGTACTGAAAATCATATCAGTTATTATTTTCAAACCAATGTAATTTTCCTTTAACCCCAATAAAACAAATAGTATCCAATAGAAAGTTTGAGTATTAAATTTTATACCACAAATATTGAAACATAATCATTCATTCAGTTTTACGAATTGAGAAACGTAATTGTCCAAAAATCGATTAGTTACGATTAAATAATAATCGATTATGATTGATTATTCAAGTGGTAATCGTTTTGATTGTCAAGATATGCCAGAGCGTTTCATTACGCAATGAAATTCGAATTTCCAGAAAATGTGGCTTGAAATATAAGGAATAGACAGTTGTACTATGGCATTAATAAAAAAAGTTTTTCTTAAGCAGTTATTCACATCTTTCTTCCGGTTAAGTGTGAGATAAGGACGTAAGGACTCGAAAATCCCAACCGTTCGAAAGTTATACCAATTAAGTCCAAAATTTAATCCCTTTTGGTGTTTAGATTAATGCCACGACGTTAAGCTGATTTATATTGTTCGTTAGTCTTACCAGTTAAGTAAAAATTGTGGAACATTACTCCGCAAAGAAAACTGTCGGTTTTTATTTATCTTTCGGATTTTAACTAAAATAAAAATTAAAGTAAATCAATCTACTAACTAAAATCTATAGTAAAATATCAATACAATCACGATCGAGTCTTCAATATTGAAACATTTGGTCTTCGAATGTCGTACGGTCTCGTCTACACAATATTTTACTGTTTATAACGAACTAACAATCTCGCCCTGCGTAGAATTCAGTTCAGCTTTCATATTATTTGGGCTAATGCCTTACAAATAAAAGTTTTGTATAGATTGTGTACTTACTAATATATTTCAAATAACTACTGCCCTCTCTAGGTCAGCAACCACACCACTGAAAATTTCTCTAAAACGGCCTCATTGAGAATTTTTTTATTCGGAATATTTTTCGCAACGTATTTTATTTTGGGGGATATTTTATATCTTTTTTTTCCAGAACGTAGATGAAGTTCTTGTTGTTTTTTAAATAATTAACTTATACTCTTTCTTCTTATACACTTTTTATTTATCAACTCCATGTACAATACAAATCTTGTTAATATATCATCTTAACCTTAATGATGAATAATTCTCTATGATTCTCACTAACTGACTTCTTTTTTTTTTTTTTTATTTTCATATATCTTAACAGTAGGCCAGAAAGTAAAAAAACTAATACCTATATTATTAAACACAAACCAGAAAAGTATTATTTTTAACACCCTCTCTTAATACTTTTCTATGAAATTTCAAATATTATATTTTGATTTTTCTTTTATTAACATTAATAATAAACAAAATATCTTAACATAAATTTAAATAATCTCTATTCTTATAAAACTGTCTTTTGTGGAGCCCCTTTGTTAAAATGTCTGCTACTTGATTTTTAGTTCCAATAAAAGTTAATTCCATTTTCTTTGTATTTAAAATGTCACACACAAAGTTGTATTTTATATCTATATGTTTTACACGTTTGTTATTTTCGGGATTTTTTATCAAAGCTATACATCCTTGATTGTCCTCATATATTTTAAAATTTTGAATATTGACTTTCATATCAAACAATAATTTCTTAAACCATAAGCAATCTTGTACTGCGGAACATAATGCCACTAACTCAGCTTCTGAGCTTGAAAGAGTCACACAATTTTGTTTTCTTGTTACCCACATCACTATATTACCAAATAATTTAATTAAATATCCTGACACTGATTTTCTATCTACCACTTCACTTCCCCAATCAGAATCCACATAACACTCAAACAAACTTTCATTATTTTTTCTTTCAAATTTTAAATGCATATCAACTGTTCCTTTTAAATATCTTAAAATTCTTTTTAATCCTGTCCACACCAAACTATTATTTTTATCTTGAAATCTACTTAAATAATTTACTGAGTAACTGATATCTGGTCTTGTTCCAAGCATCAGATACATTAAACATCCAATTAATTGTCTTACTGGTAGTGTGCATTCATCATCTTTATTTTCAAAAATATTAAACTTTGGATCTATAGGTGTTGCTGTGGGATTGCAATTATCAAAATTAAATCTTTCTAATATTCCAAGTAAATATCTTCTTTGACTTAATTCCAAGATTCCTTCTTCTTTAATATAATTTACTTCAAGTCCTAGAAAATTCTTTAAATCTCCTTTATCTTTTATATCAAAACATCTCATTAAATCATTTTTACAAATTTCAATTTTATTTAATTTTTGCCCTGCTAATATGATATCATCCACATAGAGTAATAAATACATAATTTGTTTATCTTCATCAACTTTTGTATATAGACAATAATCAGTTTCTGATCTTGTAAAACCTAAATTTAATAAATATGTATTTATTTTTATATTCCAGCATTTTGCAGCTTGTTTTAAGCCATAAAGAGCTTTATTCAATTTTAAAACACATCCTGGTTTACAATTTACCCTCTCTGGCGCATAAACATATATTTCTTCTTTTAAATCTCCATTTAGAAATGCCGTTTTCACATCAAGTTGTTTTATATAATATCCATATTGATTGCTCACTGTTAGAAGAGTCCTTATTGTTGTCATTTTTGCCACAGGTGAATATATATCATCATAATCATAAGTATTTCTCTGTCCACATCCTCGTACAACTAATCTCGCTTTGTATCTGTCTTCCATTATTGTTTCTAATGGTTTCTTAGCAAATACCCATTTAGCTGTCAAAATTTCTGCTTTTTCCGGTTTCTCTACTTCATTCCATGTCTCATTTTTCTCAATTGAATCAATTTCCCTTTTCATAGCCTGTATCCACATATTTTTGTCACTTCTATTATCTATTTCCTCCACTGTCTCTGGTACTTTTTCTACAAATGATACTGCATCAAATGCCATATATAATTCATAATCATTATATTTTTCTGGAATTTTGACTTTCCTTTTTATTCTTTCAAAATTTTTTCTTTTATGAGCTTCATCATTACTCTCATCTTCTTCGGATTCTATTTCAACGTTTTCTTCTTCTTTATCTATTTGTTCTTCTTCTAAACTGTTTTTTTCTCTATTATTTATTTCAATACTTGCTTTTTTTATTTTATAAATAAAATCAGTTTCATTAAATATAACATCTCGTGCTACTATCACCTTTTTTCCTTTTATACTCCACAATCTGTAACCTGTATTTGTATATCCTATAAAAATCATTTTTTCAGAAACTGGATCAAACTTTTCTCTAAATTGTTTTTGTATATGAGCATATGCTGTACATCCAAATATCTTAATATTTTTTATATCAGGTTTTTTACCATACCACAATTCTGCTGGTGTAACATTTTCTAAATGTTTGCTAGGGCTACGATTTAAAATATAAGCAGCTACTCTAATGCTCTCATTCCAAAATGTTTTTGGCAGGTTGGCTTCTTCTATCATTGTTCTTGCCTTTTCCAACAAACTTCTATTAAACCTCTCAGCCTTACCATTCTGCTGTGGCGTATATGGTATTGTATAATCTAAAACAGTTCCATTTGATTTACATAAATCTTTTATATCTTTGGAAATATACTCCCCTCCATTGTCACATCTTAGCACTGCCAATTTTATGTTAAATTTTGATTGTACCATATTTACATATTCTTCAAAACACTTAAACACCTCATCTTTACCTTTTATGATATACACTGTACAAAAATTAGAAAAATCATCCACAAATGTAACAAAATATTTACCCCCATCGTGACTTAGTGGCGTTATTGGTCCAACAACATCAGTATGAACAATCTCTAATAATCTTTTTGCATGTGATCTTGTTTCAAATCTAAGTTTTGTCATTTTACCTTTTACACAGGCTTCACAAAAATCAATTTTATTTACATTTACATTTTCCAAACCTTTTACCATTCTTTTATCAACTAATAACTTTAAATTTGCATTACACATATGCCCTAATCTTTTATGCCACATCATTGATTCATTGTCATCATTTTCAATCATAAAACATCGATTTTCTATCTTATACTCAAAAATAATCTCATAAAGCCTGTTTCTAAATCCTACTCCTATCAATTTATTTTCATTATATAAACTAACCTGACCACCCTCAAAAACTACAGATACATTAGACATTTCTAATCTTTTTACTGATAATAAATTCTTCCTTAAATTTGGAACGTAAAAAACATTTTTTATTATGCATTCAATGATCTTTCCATTTATTTTACTCAAAACTTTAATATTTCCAATACCTATTGCCCTCAAATATTCATTATTCTTTGCTACTGCTATGTTAATTGGTGTTTTTAATTCTAAATATTCATAAAAATATTTGTTATTATTTACTAAATGATCTGTACAGCCTGAATCTATATAGAATGAGATATTATCGTTACTTACAATCTCACTTTCATTACCATCCATCAAAAAACATATTCCATCTTGCTCTTCCTGATCTTCGGAACTTTGTTTCTTGTTCACCTCTACATGATTTCCCTGATTTCTGTAGTTTGTATGATAACTTCTACCTCGAGTGAAACCTCTACTTGGAGTTGCATATCCTCGAAAACCTCCTCTACTATAACCACCTCTATAATTTCCTCTGAAACTACCTCTTGTAAAACCACCTTGCACAACTCTTGAATTTGATTGCCCTGGTACACTTTCTTTACAGTCTTTTTGCATATGTCCTTCCTTATGACACCGGAAACACACTATTTTTCTAGTATTTGTAGTATTAAATACTGCTGATTTTTGTTCATAAGTTGATTGTTCAGATTTTAATGCTTTTCTTCTTTCTACTTCACTTCTAAATTTTCTTTTGACGAAATCTATTGTTAACACTTTAGGATCCATATTCTCTAATATTGTTATAACTGTTTCAAAACTTGGAGGCATCCCCATCATTAACATACATACAATGTCCTCATCACTCATAACAGCTCCTGTAGCTCTTATCTTCCTAACAAGATCATCAAATTCTGTCAAATAACCTTCCAAATCTTCATTCTCTTTTAATTTTAATGACATTAACATTCTTCTTAGCATCATTTGCCCGGGTAATCCTTTTTTTTCATAAATATCTCCTAAAGCTTGCCACATACCATAGGCTGTATTTTTCTCCGTTACAAATTCTAATTGCTTATCATCCAAACATTGTATTATCAATGACTTACATAACTTATCTTTTTTCATAGCTTCCTTTTTGTCTTTTTCCACTGTATAATCTGATTCCACAAATTCTTTTTCTATCCATTCTGCCACATCTTTTTCTTCTAGTAATATTTTCACTCTAAATTTCCATGAGTAATAATTTTCACCATTCAATAGTTCTATGTTATAAATATTTTTTATTTGTGAATTAGCCATTTTCTTTATATTTTAATTATCCACAGAATCACCTGGGCCCATAACCTGTTGTTTTTTAAATAATTAACTTATACTCTTTCTTCTTATACACTTTTTATTTATCAACTCCATGTACAATACAAATCTTGTTAATATATCATCTTAACCTTAATGATGAATAATTCTCTATGATTCTCACTAACTGACTTCTTTTTTTTTTTTTATTTTCATATATCTTAACAGTAGGCCAGAAAGTAAAAAAACTAATACCTATATTATTAAACACAAACCAGAAAAGTATTATTTTTAACAGTTCTAACGGCGTGTAAAACTTTACGTTATATACGTTTTTATTAATTCATCCTCCCAAATAAATAAAAGGTGGAGAGAAAAAAGTAGGAAATGGAAAACAAAAGGTGAACCTCCTAGTCGAGTTTATAAACTGTGTTACAGAGAAATTTTGTTCATTAAATTAGATCGTTGAATACAATTATTGTTGATTAAATAGTCGAAATTATTCTATTTTGAAAATGGACGTTCACATGTATTGTTTGATATATAAAAAAATCTCGGATCTTATTTTCCTATAGGTTATGTATCTCTTCCTAAGTCCACTTATTTCTGGTTCCTAGAAATGTTTCTTTTAACAAACTTTATTTAATCAATTCGTTGGTTCGTCTGTCTATCTAAATAAAACATCCACCAACATTTTTTTATGATAACTGACAATTTATTTTTGGAAAAAACGGTTCCTATAAACAAATTTCGTTTGTTTTTTCGAATACGACAGTTCTGAAAAACAAACGTCGGTTTATTTTTGAAAAACAAAGTTTCTGAATATGGTTTCTAATTGCAAAAGGAAGTCGAATTTTGTTTTTTATCGAAATGGTAATTCCCGAAGGCAAATTTTGGTTTGCTTTTTGAAAAACAAATTTTCTAAAGACGAATCTCATCTTATTTTTGGAAAAATGAAGTTTGTGCAAACAAATATTGGTTTCTAATTGAAACAGAAAGTCTCTTAAGACAAATATCTATTTTTTTTTTGAAAAGTAAAGTTTCTAAAGACAAATTTTGGTTTGTTGTTCCATAAACGGAAGTTTCTAAATACGAATTTTGTTTTTCATCTAAATGGCGATTCTCGAAGGCAAATTTTGGTTTGCTTTTCGATAAACAAAGTTTCTAAAGAGGAATCTCATCTTATTTTTTGAAAATTGAGGTTTGTACAAACAAATTTTGGTTTCTAATTGCAAAAGAGAGTCTCTTGTGATATTTTTTTTTGTTTTCGAAAAAAAAAGTCTATAGTAAATTTGTATTCAAATAAAACTAGTATTTGATATTATTTCATTCAAACATTCTATGTTAGATAAATCGAAAGCATAAACGAATACAGTTACATAGCAATGTTGCCTAGCTTATATTTTTTCATAAACATTCTCGCCAAAATTTTATTCTTCATCTTTGTTTAGATCAATTGTGGAGAATATTGTCAATTAACCAAATTGAGTGAGAACTAGAGCCAGATTCTCATTTGTTTTTAATAATATTACGATATATAAATAAATATTTTTGAAACGTATTATGCATCCAGATATAAACAAATAAATTGTAAAATTTGACAACATTAAGGTTTACTATAAGTTGGCTTCATTTATATTCAAATATGTCAGCTGGGTTCATCTTATTTATTCGTCCAAGGTCAAAGTAAACCAAAGTTCCAAACAAAGAAATTCGGAATTTATTATAATGACAGGAACGGAATTTGTATCTAGTTGTAAAACTTACTTATGTTTAAGTTTTATACGTGAAGATTAGGTGAATACAGTTTAAGTAATGAAGTAAATTTTGATTGAAAATGTATATATTTTTTAAATTTGGATTCTTATAGAAGGTATGTACAATTATTTCTCACATTTTCTACACCTTTAACTAAGTAATTTGATATTGCATGTCGTATTCTTCCATTTGATTTTGCCATCATAATCATCATCTTATTGATGTCAGAGTTTTGAACTTAATATATCTATACCTATACTTCCTTG
This sequence comes from Diorhabda carinulata, assembly GCF_026250575.1. Lineage (NCBI taxonomy): Eukaryota > Metazoa > Arthropoda > Insecta > Coleoptera > Chrysomelidae > Diorhabda > Diorhabda carinulata. The sequence continues at coordinate 11,951,760 of NC_079473.1, forward strand.
TGTATTTGAAAATGCTCACGTACACACCACAATGTTTTATGTTGATGAATATGACTTAAACAAGCTAAATGCTTTTAAGATGTTGGCAAGTATTTGAATATCTTTTTTATTAAGAAGTATATGCACTACACCAATATTGGAAGTAGTTCTAATTTACCAAAATGGCCTCTAATAAAAAAGAATTGTACATACTCTCAACATATTCACCAATTCCACTATGGTAGCTTGATCTGAACTGGGCCTGGAAGTTTGTATTGTAATGTCTGTTAATGTCCAGTTACAACAAAAGAATTAGATTATTGAAGTAGCAACTAGAGAACTGCATCCACACGGTTTTGAAGTTTTTGCAGTGATTTTATCATTTAGGTAAAATTTTTTGAAATTTGATAAAACAATCCCCCAACAACACTTTTTTTTAAAATATTTACCTGTATATAATGATTGATTTAATAGAAGCGTTTGGATGGATTCACATGAGGACCTTTAGTAGCTTTGGAGTACCTAACTTATGGAATTGCAAGATAAAGATCATTCAAATGAACTGTGGTATTTCTGCACAATAAATATGTGATAGAAAAGATCCTCGTATTGTTCTGATCCATCTTACTTGTTTTATTCATATTTCTGAGGTAAGAAAATAAAATATTGAGTAATTTTTGTTTGGTTAAATTCTTTAAAGAAACTCTACCCCAATTGTGAAGAATAAGTAACTTGTAGTTTACAATGAATTGATGAAATATTTCTCTAAATATCAATACTTTCCGATAAATTTACTCTTACTAAAAATAATTTGTAGTTGCTCAATAATATAGATATTAAATCATATAATTTGTTAAGTATTTTAGGTGACTTCCTTTGAAAATCTCAAACTAGTCTGAAAAAAATAACTTTAGCAATGTCATGTTTTAATCATTATTTCAAATTATTGTCTTACCAGTTTTTAAATAAAAACTTTCAAGTCACTTACCATTTCATCACATTAATCACTTTGTACGAATTCAACACTATATCTGCCAATGAAACTGAATGATTAATGAAGAATTTTCTTGAAAAGTCCTGCATGCATATGACATGGTTGAGTGTAAATTTAGCTTAGCAAATATATTGTAATGCAACTTAATGGTTTATTGTACTCCATGTCAAAGGTATTTTAGAGTTGTTGAATATTCAAGAAGTTTGTTTGAATTGGGTGAGGTAATGCCGTTTCTACTGACACATACCCACACACTTATGTTTTATTTTTTTAGCTCCTCAACAACCAGTTGAAAGTATGTTGTTATCAAATCAATCTAATAGAAGCAAAAACGTTGAGAGAACGATAGGGGAACAGTATTCTATTCCTTAATAACATATATAGCTGTCATAAAAATTCCCGATCTCATTTTTTATATTGCTGACTTGCTATACTATTATGACAAAAACTTTTTGTAAATTACTCACATCCAATCCAATTTTACTTTGAAAATTTTTGAATTGTTAAACAAGATATTTTCTAAAACGACTCATTTCATTAATAATTCACTTTATTTTCTTCCATTTTTCTGATTTTCATGTCTCTTCTTATTTTAACTTATGCAAGAAGTTATAACTTCATAACTTTCACAGTATGTAATGTATCTTAAATATTCATATTATTATAACAATTTATGCGTTTAAAAAAAAGTAAAGGTGATAGGAAGCTTTTGTTTTTTTATAAACATCGCTAGAGTGTAGATTTTTTAATGATATATAATTTGTTTCGATATCTTTTTGCATGATTTGCGAAATTTATCAATGCAAAGGTGATTTCAGATGGTTAGTTGATTGAATTAGTAACTCACTAGAGGCATTGAAAAAAAAATTGTGTGTGTCAGCTCCGACGCACGACTGGAGTTTACTCCTTAAGTTCGATAGTCTAACCAGACGCAAAAAGAGTTTATTTAACTTAAAAAAGATTGATACTGTATAAAAGGGTAAATTTGTTAATTAATGAAAATAATGTACATATATAAATATATATTTATTCAATTTATTCATTTCATATACATTTATTATAACTAATCGACGAAATATTTTACATTAAACTTTTTACAATAGTCAATTTCAGATGTGCATAAATATATCATTAGGAATGTTGGTAAATTATGTAATTATTATTATCAGAAACATTGCTCTATCAGAAACAATATCTAAATTCAGTTCAGATTTTAAAAATTTTATTAATGTCAATCCATCATCTTTGTTAAAATCGCCACTCAGTACTGTTGTTAATATTTAAAAATTATTTATAAAATAAATCATAATAACGTGGAAGAATTTATAGACATCGACAAAAAAATTAATTTTTGGTTAGGTTAGAAATTTTCTATTTTATTATCTAATTTTATGTGTTGTTTACAAATATATATTTATATGAACTACATCGATAATTATTAAAATATTTAATAAATACAAATTGCACATGCTCATACATAAAATACATGAATTATAACGTACCTTGGCTTTCTGCCATAGTTATTTGAAAATATTTTCAGTTCACTTTAGCGGAACACAATGATAAAAATTAAAACTTCACAATAACGATATTAATTATTGACATTTATAATAAAAACAGCAATGACACTGACAAATTAGAAAGTTGCGCATCATAGGGTGCGCACCAAAAACGTAACGAGGTCATTCATCGATAGATTTTACTTCTCACATTTTTCTCATACCGGGCCCCTTATATATGCAAATCGATTCTTAAGGAGTAAACTCCAAAAATATGGAATTTGATCCATTTGGTCGAAAGATACAAAAAACTACAGGAAGAGGTGATTCAACTGTTTTTGGTATTTGTAATAACTGCAAATCATCAATGGATTATTTCTTGAAGGAAATACTAGCTATGATTACTCAGACTGACTTAGAATAACTTCCAAATTCAGTGGTAGTCCTCCCAGTAGTGTCAGTCCTCGAAAATATCGATACAGTTTATGACAACAAAACAACAATGAATGGAATGGCGACACTCTGGTTTTCCCAGACCTAAGGAGTTTCGTGTCCAAAAATGTGCAGGAAAAGTTCTTGCTCCAGTTTTTTGGGATTGCCATGAAGTAATCATGTTTGATTTTTTTAATAAGGGTAGAACAATAACTGGAGATTACTATTAAACATTACTGACAACTCAACTGAAAAAAAGTTCAATAGGTCGTAAATTTTCTCCCAACGAAGAGGTAATAAAAGGTGTGGAGGTCTGGTTGCGTAATAAAATATTTTGACATTGAAATTTTGTTTGGTTCTATAGTAGGCTAAGAATTTTTCAATACATCCTCGTATCACCACAAAACTGCATAACGCAATAAATAACTAAAGGAATTTCTTGGTTGTCTAGGGTTCTTTTCTGCTTAAAACGCCGGTTAGAAAGAAAATACTGTTATTACAGAATTTATGCCTCGCCGTAGGATGGAGTAGAGCAATAATCTCGATCCTACATTGGGCCATCCTTCTCAGAATCCGCCTCGGATTCGTCTCTTTCATAGCTGACCCATGGATTTATATATTCATCGCATGTTGTCGTTCGATTGGGTCCCTCGTGATCTCCATTTTAACAACGTCATATCATTTTCTTTAACCTTAACAATTTTGTGACGATCTAAAAATTTTCTCTTCAATTTTGGATTAGATATTTATACTTCAAAGGGTGTGGTACTTATGCTTCGCTGATAGGTCGTATTCGAGGCAGTCTGTACTTTGTCAACGTATTTGTACCACTTTCCTGGCTCTACCAAACTGAGTTTTGTTAAGACTGGTATAAGGATCCTATTTACCCTTTCCACTTGTCCATTACCTCGTGGGACTCTACAAGTTGTTAACGCATGTTTAATATTTTCTTCTCGGCAATATGATTCGAATTTTTCAGAACGGAACGCGGATCCTCTGTCAGATATTATCCTTGACGGGATTCCAAATATTTTACGCTGACAACATATCACTTCGTTCGTCATGGTTGATTTTAGGATGAAGCATTCCTTCTTTCTTTCGTACAGGACGAGGTGATATATTTTACGCTATTTTTCAAGACAAAATGTCACTTCTTTCGTCGTGGTTGATTTTGTTGGGTAAAGCCACACAAATTTGGAAAAGTCATCAACTACCACAAAAATGTGCTGATAATTTTTTTTTCACTTCATTGGTCCTAATTGGTCGACATAATACGTCTCTAGCTGACCTTCTAGCTTTTGTATAGGATGAAGCATTCATTCTTTCTTTCCTTCCTTTTTATTCCATAATATACAAGGTATACAGTTATTTTTAATCGTTTCTATTTTGTCTTTTAGTCTTGGTATGTAAAATTCCTTGTTTACTACTCCTTGTGTTTTTTTCTTTCAAAAATTTCCTATCTCGTGGACTTTTATTATTATTTTTTAAGTCTGCATATTCTTTGGAATTGCACTTTTTCTTTTTTATTTCTAATCCATATTCTGCAGCTGTCTTTAATACAAGTTTTAGTCTTTCTATCCCCTCCTCTTCGTTCGCACTCAATATGATAACATGTAGTAGTAGGAGAGCCTACGATTCTAAATGGGGATTTATTCGAGCGTCATAGAGACCTATTAGGTTGCAAAGCTTAGATGATAAAAAGAAAAAAATGTTATATAATATATACCTTTTCATCGGTGGGGAAAGCGGCTATAGATTTTTAAATATGTAATGCAAAAAAAATTGGCCATTTTGAAATACTCAAGAGCGTCAGATTAAGATATATGTTGTTCATCTTTGCGTTCTAGACGTGCTGTCTCATAATCTGACGATTACCTAAAGCGATTCGCCTAATCTCATAAAAAAAATTTTTTTTTCAATTTTTAAAATTTTTCTTTTTCTTGCGGAAATCGTCAGATTATATATTTTTCGTTATCCTTGAATTATTTCCTTCAAAATAAAAAAAATTTGGCTACGCTCGAGAATGTCGAGATGACGTTTTTTTACAACTTTGCTGCCTTCCCCTTTCTTTACGTCACTCTCAAATTGTCAGATTAGTGGAAAATACACTTTTTAGCATGTAATTAACTCACCCTACCTTAATCTGACGCGCTCCAGAATTCCTAATGATCAATTTTTTTTTACTAAACTGATCGCTTATCCTTCACGGGCGGCCTTATATATGGGGCTCATATTTGGTGGAGGTTCTTAACCGGATACAAGGTATCGCCCTGTATATTAATCTGCCGCACTTTAGTAAATCCCGAAATCCCCGCTTGGGCTCCCCTACTATAGTATATAACGTACATTCTAGCAGTCAACTCCCTGAAGACATGAGCGATGAATCGTTGGAAAACTGCTGTACTACTACACATTCCAAATGGACATTTCATAACCTCGTACTGACCAATCGGCGTTACAAAAGAAGTATATTTTGTGCTGCTTGCTTCAACAGGTACATGGAAAAATCCATTTTTCAATTTAAGGGTGCTGAATATCCTTGCTCTCTGTGAGCTGTTTAGGACATCTTCAATAAGGGGAAGTGGAAATCTATCGCGTATTATATTTTTATTTAATTTCCGATAATCGCAACAAATTCTGGTTCGGCCATACTTTTTTCTCACTAGTACAATAGGACTAGCGAAATCTGAACAACTCGGTTTGATTATTCCATCTTTTAACCATTCCTCTATCTGTCTATCTACTTCTTCTTTTTCGGGTGCCGATAGTCTTCTTAGTCGCTCATAAATCGGTTCTTCGCTTTTCAGTACAATTTTCACCACAATATTCGTTGTCTTCACTGGTTTGTAGTTTTCTATTAATTTATTCACTTCCTCCCTCAAAAACCACGTCGAGCCTAACGAGTTCTCCTCGGTTCGCCGTCATAAGAAAAACAAATGTAAAACTTTTATAATTTTGCGTTTTGCATGCGTAATGTTGTGACCAATTCTACCTACAGAACTTAACGTTGTCATGATTAAAATAAAAGACTTATTCTAAGCAAAATATATAAATTTTGAAAAAAAAAATAGAAGAAAATAATTCTTTGTCTTTCGTTTATTAAAACTTAATCCTCTACCTTTCTACTTAGAAGACATATATTCTATATAAAAAAATATCTCGTTTTTACAGCAAAAGAAAAAACAAAATTATCATCTGGACTTCGAATAATAAAAGGAATATGAACAGTGTAGTCTTCTTTAAATTAGCAGGTTTGTCGTAACACTTTATTTTACAATGTTCGGCTATTGCGTACAGCTCTAATGATCAATTTAACAACGGAAAGTCTATTAGAAGAAGAGCAATCACAAAGTGAATGTAGTGGAAAAGCCAGTCCTTCATCAAGTGGTTTTGAGGATAACTTTGCGAATGAAGAGGTAAGATGAAAATACCAATTTTAAATATAGTAATTTCTAAATTTGTCTGTAGGAAAATGTTGCATCTGGTGATCTGATAGAAAAAACCAATCGCAATCAAGCAGAATATAAGGATACAGAAAAAAATTAAACAGTAGCAGAATAAATAATAAATGAAATTAGTGATTCTAGAACTACTGAGAATATTGACAATACTCCATCTATTAGTATAACAACCAATAATATGAGTAGTTCAATTGATTCCCTGCCAAATTGGACATTGATCGCTGATTCTTCACAATTGTAACCAGATTTTTTGAAATTAGGATAAAACAATTGGATTTTCTATGGAAACTCTAGTTCGAGATACACTTTGATTAGATAATGTTCGCCAAAAGCTCCGGGATTAGAATGTTCTATGACTTTGCTCAATAACCGTCGATCAGATCCGGGTATTTAAATTTCCATAGATAGTGAATATTAATATCATTATATTTGTAATTTGGATTGTAAATAAAGTGAATTCGACTTATATTTTGTATTGATCGATGTCTTATACCTAGTTATTTTCAAACTAAAACTATTTAGATGATGTTTCTGTTTGCTATTGAATACGAGAATTGTTCAGAAAATGGGAAAGTTTTGAAATTAAGAAAAGTTACTCCACATACTAACGCTAAATATCCATAGGCTTCCTCAAGGTTTTTGCCAACAAAAACCGATTCGTAGATTATACCTCAATTAAGCTTATTCCAATTATTAAATGATGGTTTCATGTTGTGTCCAAAATGTTTCATATAGAAGATGAAATTATAGATGCAACTGGGAGTTGTTTCGGCCAAGGAAATTTAACAGTATATCTAGCTTCAGAATTCACGCTGAAGTAAATCGAATCGAAAAGAGTATAGAGTTTTTCACAATAATGGCAGATTAAAATAAATGGATGGAATAATTAAGAAAGTCTAAACCAGAATTTTCAATATGTAACCTCTTGCAGTATACAGCAACTTTCCATATCTCCGATTGAAGCCGTTTTGACCTTAATGAAACAACTTCCTGCACTCCCCGCTCTTCTAGAAGCTCTTGACAGTTCAACGGAAGGTAGAGAAAGTAATGTTTGTGCTTTCCTGCACTCTATTCTGTCGGTAAGAGTTCTCATTCGATGTCTTAGTTCTGTCTGAGAAACTTGGAATAACCTTACCTTAAATTCCAAGCAGAGTACATGGATATGCACAAAGCTTCTCAACTCAGATACAGAGAATTCAGGAAAAACGAGTCAACAGTTGTCCACACTTTTATCCGTTAAATCCACAACTTTTCTTGAAATAGGGTGTTCAGTAAAAATTGAAAATCAAGTACTCGTCTGCTCCCGATTTTTCCAGGTTGGTTCTCACATTTTCCCGGTCGAACTTTCGTCAATTTACTATCAATCTTCTATTATGATGAATATTAATTTTAGAAAATACAAGTATATTACAACAACCAAATTTTTATAGTTTAAGTAATTCTTCGCTCACTGCTGTTTTTCTTTTCTATTCTTTTTACGATACGCAACAATATTCTACCCTAATTGTGGCGGAAAAAAATGTTGAGAATCTTATCGGCTTGATAGTTGAATAATGAATTTAGTCATATTTATGAAATTTTTGTGCCAAATGGAATTGGGCATCAAATTGACGGAAACGGGCATAAAAATGATTGGATCTGCGGTCAACGTACTAATCATGGAATTACTCATATTTATGACGCTTTAAGACAATATAATTTAATTTTTTTGGAAATTTATTTAAATTTAAAAAATTGGATTTTTTCAACAAACTTTATTGAGAAAATTAACAAATTTTTATCAAAACTTAGAACGGAAATTTGAATTCCGACAGAAAATTTTTTTAAAAATCACGACACCGCCACTCAAAAGAATCTTTCTGCTATTCTCCTTATACTTAGTCCTCCTTCTATTCTTCTACTTCTTGCTTCTCCTCTTCTTCTTCTTTTTCGTAGTCTTCGTTTCATTGGATTGAACAGTGACAAATTGACATATGTAAAAGAAGCATTAAGAAAACGAATACCAATACTGACAACTCCACATCAGATAATACTTCGAATAGAAATAGAAAACAAAATGGGGAAAGTGAATCGAATAATAAAGATGAATATTTAAATACAATAATTATATGTAAAAACTTATGGTATACATGTTGATTGTACAATGAATCGACACTGAGGACATACAGACAGCTGCCGAAAATTTGTTGAATGAACATATTACAAAAGTAGAAGTCCTTAAAAGATACTATGAAGATAAGAAGAATATTCACATTGAGAAATCCAAGACATGTAGTACTATTACCACACTCACTGTGATTCGACTGTCTGACACCTGTTTCGATGTTCTCCGTTAGTCTCTATGTATTTTGTACAAAACAAAAAAATATTACCGAGTATAATTTCATTTAAGATTGTCAGTTGATTAAAGTAGTAATCTCACTAAAGGCATTGAACAAAATATGTAATTTGATTACATATCTATCATTACTCAGATTGAATTAGAACAACTTCCAAATTCAGTGGTAAGTTCAATAATTACTCATTTTGTACTGGATATTGTGAACAATTTAAAATTTTTGTATCTCTTAGATAAACCCCAACAAATTGGTATTGTGTGTTACATAACCCTAATGTTATGAAAACGTTATTTTCGAGTAGATAAACTCAAATATTTGAGATCCCTAAAACCCCTTTCGTAGAAAATATGTATTGTTTTAATTTTTGTTTCCGCTCTAACTCCTTCATTATCTCGAAGTCGAGCAACATTACTAACTAATTGAACCGGGAAATATAATAAGCTTTTAAATTTTAAAAATCTGTTCCCACTTTCACGAATAAATTCAAGGCATTTTTATTTTGTAAATTAGTTTTTCTTTGTCCTTGCATAATGAAGTACCCAATAGGTCCCTTGCTTCGGGTAATTCATCAGTATTCATGTTTGTTTCCTGTTTTTATTTTTTATTGGAACCTCAATATCAGTGACATTATTCGAACATTTTCCTTATTGTTTATAAGAGAGTCTCACTCTTGGAAGCACTTAAAATTTCAGATGAGTGTAATAATTCAATTTAGGAAAATATAGATGAAGCGGATCTTTCAGACTGATGTAAAATACAGAATATGCAATAAATATGCATATTGATGAGTATGATTTACACAAGCTAAATTCTTTTAAGAGGTTGACAATATCTATTACTATGAATTACCTCTTCTCAAATAGTAATTACAAAGTTAGATCGATAAGTCCATTACTTTTTGAAACGGCAACACTGCACATGTCAATAAGCAGTGTTGTTTTATTACTATATCTATACACCAAAAAATTGCTAACAATAATTTATTCAAACTGCTTAAGTTATTTAAACAACTTTTTTTATAAACATTGAATATATTGATTAAATCTGAATTAACTATATGTCAAAAAAAAACTCGCGTGAAGAACAGCAAGGGCACGGGGGTAAACGTATCAATAGTTTTGGAGCTCAACAAGATTTGAAATTTTTATAAAAAAATTCATATATATCTTATATGAAAAAATAATCTAAATACCTTCAATTTCAAACACATATGTAAACATTTTTCATCAAAACAATTAAAAAACACAATTAAGATTATTACTTCATCAAAAGGTTTGTGATAACCTTTTCAGAATGTAAATAAATGATTCTGTTAATGTAAAACGGTCGATTAAACTCAGATTCTGGTCCACATTTCTTAGAAGCACATTTTAAGCATTCTCCAAAGCAACCATGGCATCTTAAATTCAAGCAGTCACAAAAATCCATTTCTAATTTATTTTCATAAGATGTTGACGGGATTGCTGCGTCAAAGGGGATTTATGTTCTTCGTGGAAGAATATCGTTATTTTTCTGCAATTTGTACACTAGAGTTTTTGGATGTCGATAGACTTGCGGAACCATATCGAGATGGTATTTTTCATTTATTTCAATCGGTGTCTTATACTGATTCGATGTCGGTAAAATTGCGGATGATCTTTCTCTATTTATATCAGTTTGTGGAAAATTTTAACTGGATGCTGTAGGTCTGACGGATTTAAATCGGATTAATCTTTTTCTTGAAAGCATCTTGTGAGATTTTTCAGTTTGTGGTTTTGTTGTAAGTGGATATAGACATGGAGGGCTAACGTTTTCATGCAGTGCTCAGACTCCACTGGATATTAGCGGAATTGCGGAAGTATACCGAGACGTCTTAAAGGGACATATTTTTTTCCTTGGAGGTTTATAGTAATTTTCCTCTTGCGGTATTAAATTGGATTGATGTTCCTCGTTAAAGGTTATCGTTATATTTCCCAATCTGCACAATAGTCTTTTCTCTATGAACGTTGGACTGGTAGCTTCGAATCGAAATGGTCTTTCTTCATTTATTTCAGTTGCTGTCTCATTTTTACTCGATTTTTGTAAACTTGTGGTCTGACAGTAAACCTGTCAAAACAATGTTGTCAAATTTTACAATTAATGTTTATTATCTGGACGCATGTTACGTTTCACAAATATTTATTTATAAATCGTAATATAATTAAAATCGATTGATCTAAACAAAAATAATTTCAAGACCAAGGAAATAATTTTGGTGAGAATGTGAGAATATGAAAAAATATAAGCTAGGCAACATCGTAACGTATCTTATTCGTTTGTGATCAAATGGCTGCCATTGTTTGAGTGGTTAGATATTTTTTAAGTGACATATTAGTCTTATTTTTTTTATTCCATAGGGGAGTATCAGTGGAGAAACGCAAACTTATTTGTTGATAAATCGATTAACTTTTTACAATATAAAATTGTAGATTTTGTACGAATGTAGAGCAAAGACAAAAGTAGCTAGATGCAAATACAGGAAAAAGATTCACCAGAAGACGTTTATATTTCAAAGCAGTTAATTTTCAATGGAAGAAAATCCTGGAAAAATATTTTTAAAAAAGAATGTGTAATTGATAAAAGAATTAGCTCATTTACAGAGAATATTGTTTTAGGGCGAAAAGTTGTGTTAAATTTGGAGATATTAAACCGGCTACTTCTTAGCAGTGTTTAGACTCAACATCTGAAAGATATTTATTGTCTGTGGGAAAAATGTTGTTAATGCATACTTATTGCTGATTTTGTAGTTTACATCAGTCTGAAAGATCCGCTTCATCCAAATTTTTAGAAATTTAATTATTCCACTCACCCAAAACTTTAAGTGCTTCTGAAAGTATGAATAACTCTTGTAACCAACAAGAAAAATGTTCTTATAATGTCATTGATATTAAGGTTCCAACAAAATTAGAAACTTTGCAGGAAATCTCAGCAGTTCTGATTTCAATACACTGATGAAGGACAAGAAACAATACGAGTATTCTGAAAAATAGAGTGGCTCTTTAAAGAAAATATCTCTTCAAATTAAATTCGAAATCTGTGAAAAAATAGGTTTAACGGAAATTATTGATAAATTTGCCACTCAGAAAGCCAGAAAGATTATATTATAATTAGGTAATTATAATGATTAGGTACCTAGTCTGTAAACTGTAGAACAACTGATAGATATACTTTTTGTTGAGTATTGAGTTGGTACTTTTTTATGCAAAGGTAATAATATTGTTTGTTTTTTATTTTGATAAAGTATTTTGTTGATATTATATAAGCTGGCCAAAAAAAATAATGTTTTCAATTTTTATTTGCATTTTTACTCATGAATCACTTCTTCACAACGATTGTGACGTAGGAAAACTGAAAAATGACAAAACTGCAGATTAACTATCAAATTAAAGGCATTTGACCTTGAACCGACGAAAAGAATTTAGCCAGCGGCGATTGATAATACAGTGAAGTCGCAGCCTAAGCAATCCCGACTTTTTGCCATTCTGTGCGATGAAATGAATGAAAGAGCTGTCAAGATTGTTTGGGCTTGTTAATGAATTGTGATTGTTTTTGTTGTAAAATGACGAGATGGGGCATAATTTTATCTTTTTGATTTCCTCATTTATTGTTCTTTCTTTCTCATTTTACATTTTTGACTTTTCCATTTCTTGTTTTTTTTTGTTTTCAGCATCATTTTCCTCATCATTGCTCTTCTTCACATTACTTTCATCTTGTTTTTGACTACTGCTTTCCTCATAATCTTTCAACATCCGAGTAATGATTTGAACTTTATATTATTCACCGAATTCCACATCTCCATGTATTTCAATTTTATTCCAGAGTCGATATACAATTTTTGAGTATCTTATTCTGTGGAGTTTTGTAGGTAACTAATTTAACCATATGACTGGAATAGGGAAATATAAAAAGATTTTCTAAAAATTAAAACTAAGACTAATATGTCACTTGAACAATATCTAAACACTCAAAAATATTTCACTCCAACAAATCTATTCAAAATGCTTTCTCAGTATTTAGTGAACAAAGGCAACAATTTTATCGTAAACGAATACAGATACATAGCAATGTTGCCTAGCTTATCTATTTTCATAAACTTTTTCATCAAAATTATTTTCTTGGTCTTGAAAATATTTTTATTTAGGAAAATAACGATAAACCTCCAAGGAAAAAATCATGTCTAGTTAAGATGTATCGGTATAATTCCGCAATACCGTCAATCTTCAGGGTCAGTCAGAGCATTGAATGAAAACGTTAGCCCTCCAAAAAAGAAGAAAGTAAGATTTGATTTCGAAAATATATCTATATTCACTTACAACAAAACCACAAACTGAAAAATCTTACAAGATGCTTTCAAGAAAAAGATTAATCCGATTTAAATCCGTCAGACCTACAGCATCCAGTCAAAATTTTTCACAAACTGATATAAATAGAGAAAGATCATAGCGACTTGATTCCGCAATTTTACCGACATCGAATCGGTATAAGACACTGATTGAAATAAATGAAAAAAACCATTTCGATATGGTTCCGCAAGTCTATCGCCATCCAGAGACACTAGGGTACAAATTGCAGAGAAATAACGATATTCTTCCACGAAGAACATCAATCCCGTTTGTCGCGGCAATGCCGTCAACATCTTATGAAAATAAATTAGAAATAGATTTTTGTGACTGCTTGAATTTAAGATGCCATGGTTGCTTTGGAGAATGCTTAAAATGTGCTTCTAAGAAATGTGGGCCAGAATTTGAGTTTAATCGACCGTTTTACATTAACAGAATCATTTATTTACATTCTGAAAAGGTTATCACAAACCTTTTGATGAAGTAATAATCTTAATTGTGTTTTTTAATTGTTTTGATGAAAAATGTTTACATATGTGTTTGAAATTGAAGGTATTTAGATTATTTTTTCATATAATATATATATGAATTTTTTTATAAAAATTTCAAATCTTGTTGAGCTCTCAAACTATTGATACGTTTACTTCCGTGCCCTTGCTATTCTTCACGCGAGTTTTTTTTTGACATATAGTTAATTCAGATTTAATCAATATATTCAATGTTTATAAAAAAAGTTGTTTAAATAACTTAAGCAGTTTGAATAAATTATTGTTAGCAATTTTTTGGTGTATAGATATAGTAATAAAACAACACTGGTATTGATATGTTTCAGTTTGCAGGCGGGAAATTCAAAAAGTGGACTTATCGATCTGGCTTTGTAAATACTACTTGGGAAGAGGTGATTCATTCATTAGTATTAGATATTGCCAACCTCTTAAAAGCATTTAGATTGTGTAAATCATACTCATCAACATGCATATTTATTGCATATTCTGTATTTTATAACGATGTCTGCCGCTTCATCTAAATTTTCCTAAATTGAATTATTACACTCATTTGAAACTTTAAGTGGTTCTAAGAGTAAGACACTTGTAACCAACAAGAAGAATGTTCTCATGATGTCACTGGTATTGAAGTTCCAATAAAAAAGAAACAGGAAACAAACATGAATACTGATGAATTACCCGAAGCAAAGGACCTATTGTGTACTACATTTTGCAAAGACTTTGTGGTAGCGAAAAACTAATTCAATAAAAAAATGCGTCGAATTTATTCATGAAAGTGGGGACAGATTTTTCAAATTTAAATTCATCAAAAACATTTTTAACCATCCCGTCACCCAAGAAAAGCCTTTTACATTAGCCTACAGATTGTTGTTATCGAGTAGAGAGAGAGAGTTTACTAATTCAATCAACTGATGATCTTAAATCAAATTATATTCTGTAATATTTTTTTGTTTTGTACAAAACACATAGATACTAACAGAGAATAGGAGAACATCGGAATAGGCGCCAGTCAGTGTAAAAGTGAGTGTGGTAATAGTAGTACATGTCTTGGATTTCTAAATGTGAATATTCTTCTTATCTTCATAGTATCTTTTAAGGACTTTTACTTTTGTGATATGTTCATTCAACAAATTTTCGGCTGCTGTCTGTATGTCCTCAGTGTCGATTCATTGTACAATCAACCAATCAACATGTATACCATAAGTTTTTACATATATTTATTGTAATTAAATATTTACCTCTATTATTCGATTCACTTTCCCCATTTTGTTTTCTATTAGCATCTTCATTAGCCATTCGAAATATTAACTGATGTGGGATTTTCAATATTGCCATTCATTTCCTTAATGCTACTTTGACACTTTTCAATTTGTCACAGTGCAATCCTATCAAACGTTCACTCCATAATTGCATCCATTCAGGTTTGAGCTTAATATTGTACGTATCTTTGGTTCCATTTTCCATTTCTTCATACCTATACAATTCGAAATTATGTATGATTGTAATATTCAAGTTCAGTTAAAATTATAAGCATTCTCACCTCTTATTCGAACTTATTCTTGAAGTCACACTCAGTAATGAAAAATCAATTTCTGGTGAGAAAAATAAACAAGCTACAATTGCATTATATCGCAATATTTGTATTGATAGCAAAAAAGGAATAAAACACTGTGTAGGGTAGAATCTGAAGTTTCATTCACTGAAAAGGAAACAAAAAAAATCGGTCAAATTCACAGTTACAGTTTTTGAACAAACTTTTCACATCAACTTAATGAAAGTACAGAAGTTGCTTGCTAAGCTAATCTATTAGCCTTTTTTAGGTTTCGATCCCAATTAAAGCATAAAAGAAGAGCTGCTTTTTTGCAAGTCTTTATCGTCAAAACCAACAGGGGAAAATTTTTTTTAAATATCTCGAAGATTTAATTACAGATAACGAAATAAAACGGACAAAAAGGATTGGATGGACGACTGATGGTGCTCGTGCTATGAACTGAAAGTTGATCTTTCATTAAGTCACGGCCTAAGCAATCCCGACTTTTTGCTATTCTGTGTGATGAAATGGGAAGTGATCACAAAGCATTCCTGCTTCATTGTGAAGTACGGTGGCTATCAAGAGATAAAGTGCTGTCAAGATTGTTCTAGCTTCTTGAGGAATTATTATTGTTTTTTGATTTCCTTATTTCCTGTTCCTTGTTGTCCTCAATATTATTTCACACTTCTCACTTTATTGTTTCTTGTTCTTTGTTTTCAACATCATTTTCCTCATCTTGGCTCTACTTCACATTACTTTCATCTTGTTTTGACTTCTGGTTTCTTCATTATCTTTTAATATCCTAGTTATTATTTTTATATCATGTATTTCAATTTTATTCCAGAGCCGATATCCATTCAGTATGCTATCACCTGAAGTTTCTTATTTTTCTTGTCAAATTTCGAGGTTTTTTTCTAAATGTTTGGCATAAGCATCTGAGCCAAATACACTTAGATTACTTAGTGTCCGTGGTTTACCCTCAATCCACTATTCCATTAAGTTATGGAAAGTTTGCTGAAGTATAATCAATAATAGTACCTCATTTTTTCATATATTCTTTCATTAGTTTACTCGTATATTCTCCATCATTTCTGATCTTACTTAATGAACTTTTGTAGCAAATTTAGTTTCAACCCTTTTTATGTATTCTATTATCCAGTCTGAGACTTAACTTTTGTGTTCCAGTGAAAATATTATAACAATCTGAAGAAAGCATCCATCAAAATGTATGTTTCCAATACTTTTTAAGCTTATGTCACATTTTGCAGATTTCATCATGCTTAGATCTTCTAAATTTATAATTGTGTACTCATCGCCTCTCATTGTGGTTATTATTATCGCTTATGAATACAGATATATTGATTGTCATTTCTCTTATAAGTATAGCTGAAAAATTTTTGAGTGACCTTACCTTTTAATTGTTCTGTATGTCCTTCAAACAGCTTAGACAATTTTTCAAATATTTCCGTATTATTTACCAGTACAGCTCATAATATGTGTTGACAAATGTGTTTTTATATATTCATAATCATGAATACTACTCGGTACCTATACGGTTTATAACAAAGTCCATAATTCTATATGCTTTTAAAGTTATTCCACTTATTTTACAGTTTCCAGAAAAGACTTTTTTGTTCTAACGAATTTTCGTTTTTAGTTTCGTAATCCGAATTATTTATTTATACAGTGAAAAGTTTCGGACCCATAACTTGTTGTTTTTAGTATTATTATAATAAAAATATCCTTTTTATTGTTATAACTTAATATAAATGACAGATACGCAATAACCTAAACTGTCTAATCAAACTAGAAATCAACTTCACAACGTTGCCGTTTTCCCTTTCAATACAAAAAATATTGTAGGCAACGTTGTAAAATATTATTTTGGTTATAATACGTTGCCTAATATATACTTAATATATATATACTATATATATATATATATATATATATATATATATATATATATATATATATATATATATATATATATATATATATATACTATACAATGGTAATAAACTCCGCCTAGGGTGGTTGATGGGTGGATTGAGTAGCCCATTGACTATCACTGCCGGTCCCAAGCCTGGATAAAGGAGGAGGGTTAAGGGGTGAGGCCAGCAACCTGCCCCTCGTAAAAAGAAAAAACGCTCACAGAACTGTCACATTAGCCTCGGAAACTGGACGGAGCATTGACGACGACACGGCACGAAAACGGAAAAAACAAGTATGGACAGAAAACATAGTAAGACTCGGAAGTTGGAACATTACATCATGGAGCAACAAAGACTATGAGGTGGTCTTAGAAATAGAGAAAAACAAAATAGATTTCTGCGCACTTTCAGAGACCAAGAAGAAAGGCAATGGCAGTCAAAGGTACCAAAACTACATACTGTTTTATAGTGGAGTCGACAAGAACTTGCGAGCACGGGGAGGAGTAGGGTTACTAGTGAATAAAAAATTTGAAAAAGATATTAAGGAAGTACAGTATATAAGTCATAGCATCATACAGATAACAATAGAGCTGGCCAACGAAAGAACACACCTACTAAGTATATATGCACCGGATGTAAGCAAACCGAAAGAAGAAAGGGAAGCTTTTTTTGATGCCTTGCAAGCTACGTTAGACAAAATAACCAGTAAAGACAAAGTGTTTATTATGGGCGACTTTAACTCAAGAATTGGAAACACAGTTATCCCAGGAATCATGCATAGTTTCAACGAAGAAGCAGTGAATGATAACGGAGATATATTGATAGATGTATGCGCCCTCAACGAATTACGTATAAACAACACATATTTTGATCATAAGGAACAACAAAAGTACACCTTCGCTAACACGAGAGGCCAAAAATCAACTATTGACTACATAATTACAAACTGGAAAGTCCACCCCTCCCAGATACTTGACGTACGGGTATTAACATCGGCAAATATCGGCACACAACACGGTTTAGTATTGTGTAAATACCGCGTATCCCACATAATAAAGAAAAGAAAAACACCCAACTACGTATCGAAATTTAATATAGAGTCGCTTAAGGATGAAAGCATTAAATACCTCTATCAAAACAGACTCCGCGAAAAAATTGTCCAAAACCTGGGAGAAACTAAAGAATAACATAAAGAACAGGGCAAAGGAATCCCTAGGAGAAAGAACAATAGACACGAATAGAACACACAATAAACCCTGGTTCACTCTAGAAATTAAGGAACTGGCAAATGAAAAAAAGAAAGCGTACATAAAATACATTACCAATAGAACACAGGAAGAATACGAAGTCTATAAAAGAATGAGAAATAGAACAACCAACACAATAAAAGAACTGAAAAAAACATACTGGGAAAATTTCTCAGTGGAAATGGAACATGATTTGTACGGAGGCCAGAAAAAAATATGGAACATGATACGAAAAAGGAAGAAACCAATCAACGAGGAGGTAGTGATAAATGTTATAAATCAGGAAACATGGGCAGCACATTTTGAGATCCTATATGATAACAACGGAAGCAGGGACGAAGAAGAAATCGCAAACCCGCCATCCCCAAACGAACAGGAAGAAACCATCACATTAGAAGAAGTACAAACAACCATAAAGAAACTAAAGAATAGAAAATCACCAGGTACAGACAATATACCAAATGAACTACTGAAGAACGGGGGCCCAAAAATCGAAAAAGAATTAATAAAACTGTACAATAAAATAGAAAGAACTGGAGTAATACCCGAAGAATGGAGAACTAGTATAACTATACCTATATACAAGAAAGGTTTAAAATCAGATCCGAAGAATTACAGAGGCATAACGCTACTTAGTAGTGTGTTAAAGTTATTTACCAAGATACTTGCAAATAAGATAACTGCTAAGGTAGGCATCTCAGAAGAGCAACAAGGCTTCCGCCCAAACAGATCCACTATAGACGCAATATTTATATTACGCCAGTTGATAGAGAAATCCATAGAATACAATAAACCCATGTACACATGTTTCGTAGATCTAAAGCAAGCATTCGATAGAGTAAAACTCAACGATAAAATCCACCGACTAAACCAAAAAGGCGTAAAGAAGCATTATACAAATTTAGTAAGGCAACTTAACATCAACACTAAAACAAGAATAAAAATAGACTGTGGGCTAACAAGAGAACTCAAAGTCTCATCCGGCATAAGACAGGGAGATAGCCTCAGCCCATGCCTTTTCAACGTAATAATGGACCAAATAATTGAGAGCGTAAACGAAGTTAATGCAGGATTCGAAATGAATAACCGTCACCTGAGAATCCATTGCTACGCAGATGACGCTATACTTATAGCTGAAAATGAAGACGATCTACAACGCCTCCTTCATAAATTGGTGCTGGTAGTAAATGAGCGCATTATAGAGCAAGTAATGAATTTCAACTACTTGGGCGTAGAAACAACGAGCAGCAGAAACATAACGGATGAGGTAGATAAGCAGATCAAGAAAGCAACTAGAATATCGGGATATTTACAGGACATTATATGGAGAAATAAATATATGAGCATAGAAAGTAAGACGCGAATCTACAAGACCTGTATCAGACCCATACTAACCTATGCCGCAGAAACAAGGGCAGACATAACACAAACAAAGAGAAAAATGAGAACAGCAGAGATGAAGATATTACGAACAATAAAGGGTACCACACTCCACGATAGAATACCCAACACAGACACCTTAAGAGAACTGGGAGTACAAGATGTCGTTAGATGGGTAAGAGCAAGACGCCGACAATGGAGAGACCATGTAGAACGAATGGCTCCAGAACGGATTGCCAAATGGGCCAAAATACAGAAACCAGACACAAGACGCCTAATCGGTAGGCCCCCAAAACGCTGGTACGATAGCTGGACATCGGCGTCACAAGAGGGCAGATGACAGACCTGACAGGACCTCGTCCTACTACAAGAAGAAGAAGACAATGGTAATACTATTATTACTGATATAGGTACTTCTCCTATATGGACAGTTGGTATTACATATATGTCTACATATTTTCATTTTATTTGTTAAGATAGTTAAATAGATAGTTAAATCAGTAACTATCACATCGTAACTATAGCGGTTTTGTTTCGTTATGTACAACGCGAAAAATCGTTTTTTTTTTCTTTTTTTTTATTTCCGATATGTAAAGATATCATCAATTGATGATTTCGATTAGTTAACGAGATAAACATTTGAAAGTGTTTGGATTTCAAAAGTCAACAATTGTCAGAAATATTTTTTTAAGTGAATGAAAGTAAGACGGTTAATAAGTGTTATTTGTATATTAAAATTATAGAAGTTTCAAAATGCCGTCGTCTTTGAGTAAAGAAATCAATTTGTATTACAAAAATTTGGTAGTGACAAAGTTCAATAACTGGTTGAAGTTGGTTAAGGAGAAGAAAAAACAAACTTATCAAGTCCAAAACACAACGGTATCGTTCCAAGCTCCAAAGGAGGAAAAAGATGCTAACGGTAAGAAGATCATAGTGACTCCTGCAGATAAGTTCGATTCGTCACCACCAATGAACTGTAGCGACGCCAATTCCAAGGAAGTTCTAAACAGAAAAGATGTGAAAGAGGAAGAACATATGAACTTTTCGAACGAGAGCTTCTACGAGAAAATGGATTCACTTCAAAAATTTAGAAACGTCGGTCTCTACGTGTATTGCGACTCTTGCGACAAGTATAGATACCTGCCCAACGTGAAAGATCCCCTGGATCTATCTGACAAATGGTATTGTTGGATGAATCCAGATAGGAGGTATAATAGATGCGAAATCAAAGAAGAATCGATCGACGATAAAGAAAAGGAGCTGATGATATTTAATAAATATAACGCGGGTAGCATCGTCTAGGCGAAAATCGAAGGTTATCCATGGTGGCCGGCTATGGTGGAAGATGATCCTGATATCGAGAATTATTTTTGCTTGAAAGATTCGTCAGAACCGGTAAGTCTAATATTTCTCTTGGTCACTTTCATTAGATTAGTGTTGTACCATACCATTTTTTTAGTTCATGTCACGTACAAGATGATTTTGTTTTAATATCGAAATTATTAAGTTACCTTACATACAGGGTGATGTTTTTACTTATTCCAATATTTCATTTGGAGTGAAAATCGAAATAAATTTCAAGTTACCTTAAATAGAGTGCGATTTTTTTTATGATTGAAAGTTGAGAGTGGGAAATTTGTAAACTCATATACATTTTTTATTATTTTTTATATTAAGTTTGTAAATTTTGATGGCCATATACAGGGTGATGAATCGATTTTTTTGCGTAATATATTTCGATAAAATTCTTGAAACGACACAAGGTATTCGATCTATGGAATTAGTCACACTGTGTATTGACGGATAACGATTATTTTCAGACGCACTACCATGTGACATTTTTCGATTCCGACGCGATGACTAGCTCTTGGGTGAAGGCCGAAAATTTGAAACCGTTCTTGAAAATTCTCGTTCCAATTTTTGATAAAAATTTGTTAATTTTCTCAATAAAGTTTGTTAAAATATCATTTTTTTTTATTAATTTTATGCAAATCATTTTTTATGCCTAATCTCAAAAGTTTCATGCCTTTTCCTTAAATTTCTGAAAAAATCAATATTTTTATTAAAACGTCATAAATATGAGTAACTCCATGATTAACGCGTTTTTTCCGCCGAACAAATCATTTTTATGCTCCTTTCTGTCAATTTGATGCCCAATTCCATTTGGAACAAAAACCTAACCTAACCATCACAGGGGAGCCCAAGTCGATAGTGACAACAATTTCAAGCTGCTTATACAATTAATAAAGGAGTGAACAGTATAAAATAGAACAACATTGAAATTGTATTAAAACATACATATAAAACAAACGAAGTAAAGCTAAATCCTAAAATATACACAGAACTTCTTTGAAATAAACAAATTTAGTTCTGTCTAGAGGTTGAGTAAATACATCAAGATTATTATCTTTGGAATTTACATAATCTATATATAACTTAGTTAATACAGGATGTTTCTATATTCGACCGATAATGCTTTACCACAGAGAGATCTCAATAAATGATTCATTTTGATATAGAAATACGAACCCTTACTTGGCCTAGTTGTTTAGACTGGAGCAAATTTTGTTTTAAATTGCCTGAATATTTCTAGTTGAAAAACTAATAACATTTTGTGGAGCTAAAACGATCTTTTTTTTTTTCTTTTTTATAATTTCAAAACTTTCCCATTTTCTGAACAATTCTCGTGTTCATTGGCAAACAAAAACATCATATAAATAGTTTTAGTTTGAAAATAACAAGGTATAAGACATCAATCACTATACAAAATAAGTCAAATCCACTTTATTTACAATCCAAATTACAAATATAACGATATGAATATTCACTATCTTGGAAATTTAAACTCCGGGATCTGATCAAAGTTTATTTCGAACTCTAGTTTCCATAGGTCATCCAATTGTTTTATTCTAATTTCACAAAATCTGGTTGTAATTGTGAAGAATCAGCGTTCATGTCCAATTTGGTGGAGTATCAATTGAACTACTCATATCATTGGTTGTTATACTAATAGATGGAGTATTTTCAAAATTCACAGTAGTTCAAGAATCACTCATTTCATTTATTATTTATTCTGCCACTTTTTTATTTTATTCTGTATCCTTATATTTTAAAATTTCAGTAACTGTGTGTCCTCAAAAGTATATTCTTCCTCTTCTAAGCCTATCCAAAACATTATATCTCCATTTTTTGATTCTGCTTGATTGCGATTGGTTTTTTCTATCAGATCACCAGATGCAACATTTTCCTACAAACAAATTTAGAAATTACTATATTTAAAAATGGTATTTTCATCCTCAAATCTACTTGATGAAAGACTGGCTTTTCCACTACATTCACTTCAGTATTGTTATTTGATTCTGAATTTGGACTTAAATCAACAAATTTTCTTACTTTTTCTACACTTCCTGGCTCTTGCATCTTCATTAATATCAAGTTATTTATTGAGTTATGCATTTCTATGATGTATAAATCTTTAAAAATTTCAAAAGCTTTTGTAAATCAAAATCTGACAAATTATCTTTAAATTCAATGGCATCAACAATTCTATAACTATATTTAAAAATCCATGTTGGTCGTTTTGGATGTTTTCACCAGACCGACCTGAAAAGTTTTAAAATTTCTATACAAAATCTGTTACACTGGGATTTTCTAGAAAACCAAAATAACTTCACATTTTTCAATAATTATTTTTGTCCTTACATCAAAATTAGGAGTTAGTTACATATTCATTGAAAAGTTTAATCAAGACAGATAAAGTGTGTTAAGTAAATGGATTACAAAAACATCTGTGTGAAGATCAATTATAGAAACGAACACAATTATACCAAATCAGAAACAATTTTTCTATATAGAGAAAATTCTAATTTCAAATTAACTTCTGTTAATAATGTGATTTTTCATTATAAGAAACTTTTTAATCAAGAAAAATGGCAAGTAACAAAAGCAGTTCTATACAAGTCTCATTATATTATTATCGAAAAAATTTGAGAGAATTCATTTGCTATTTTTCAAAGAGCATAAACTAGAAAATAATTATAATAATAATAATTTCAAATTGTTCACAGTATCCAGTACAAGATGAGTAATTATTGAACTTACCATTGAATTTGAAAGTTGTTCTAATTCAGTCAGAGTTATGATAGTCTTTTCTTTAAGAAATAATCCTTTGATAATTTGCAGTTATTACAAATACCAAAAACAGTTGATATCTTATAAATCACCTCATCCCTTTTGTTCAATACCTTTAGTGAGTTACTAATTCAATCAAATAACCATCTGATACCAAATTATACGCAGTAATATTTTGTTTGTTTGTTTTATACAAATCACATAGAAACTAGAGGAGAACATCGAAACCGGCAGTATAATAATGAAAATATAATGAAATAATTATCACTTTTCCCCTTTTGTTTTCTATTATCATCATCATTAGCAATTCGAACTATTATCTGATCTAGAATTCAGTCAGTATTGGTATTGCCATTCGTTTTTTTAATGCTCATTTGACTATTCTCAATTTGTCACTATGCAATTCAATCAAACGTTTATTCCATAATTGTATCCATTCGGGTTAAAGATCATTATTGGAGGTATCTTCGGCTCCATTTTCCAATATTTCATACTTATACAATTCGAAATTATGTATGATTGTATCAATCAAGTTCAGAAAGAAATCATTTTCATTTACGTTTCAAACGATAAGCATTCTCACATCTTATTTGAACGTTTTAGCTAGTCTCCATTATAGTCTATAATATCTCAACCAAGTCACATACAACCAGAACTTTTCAGGACATTTCTCCATAACTCGTTTAGTTCGATTTGCAAATATAATGTTTAATTTGTAAAAAGTGATTAGATTGGTTAAATGGTAAGTGCCTTGAAAGTTCTTATTTAAAAACAAGTGATATGATAAGACAAAATTCATTTATTAATAATTTATAATAATAAACAACTCAATGCAAAACTGTAAAGATATTCACAAAAAAAAACATATGTATTTCTTTCAGTACGAAGAAAAAAAATTCTTAAAGTCAAACTCGATAATGAAAACATCAATTTCTGGTGAGAAAAATAGACAAGCTACAATTGCTTCATATCGCCTATGGAGTGTAGAACTTGTTAATAAAAAAGATATTCAAATACTTGCCAACATCTTAAAAGCATTTAGCTTGTTTAAGTCATATTCATCAACATAAAACATTGTGGTGTGTACGTGAGCGTTTTCAAATACACAAGTAAGTATAGGTATATTAAGTTCAAAACTCTGACATCAATAAGATGATGATTATGATGGCAAAATCAGATGGAAGAATACGACATGCAATATCAAATTACTTAGTTAAAGGTGTAGAAAATGTGAATAATTGTACATACCTACTATAAGAATCCAAATTTAATAAATATATACATTTTCAATCAAAATTTACTTCATTACTTAAACTGTATTCACCTAATCTTCACGTATAAAACTTGAACATAAGTAAGTTTTACAACTAGATACAAATTCCGTTCCTATCATTAAAATGAATTCCGAAGTTCTTTTGTTTGGAACTTTGGTTTACTTTGGCCTTGGACGAATAAAAAAGATGAACCCAGCTGACATGTTTGAATATAATTGAAGCCAACTTACAGTAAACCTCAATGTTGTCAGATTTTATAATTTATTTGTTTATTATCTGGATGCATGTTACGTTCCAAAAATATTTATTTATACATATTATTATATATATATACAATATTATTAAAAACCAATGAGAATCTGGCTCTAGTTCTCACTAAATTTGGTTAATTGACAATATTCCCCACAATTGATCTAAACAAATATGAAGAAAATAATTTTGGCGAGAATGTTTATGAAAAAATATAAGCTAGGCAACATTGCTATGTAACTGTATTCGTTTATGCTTTTGATTTATCTAACATAGAATGTTTGAATGAAATAATATCAAATACTAGTTTTATTTGAATACAAATTTACTATAGTCATATAGGTTTTTAATGAGGATATGCTTATTTATTATAATTATTAGTCAATTTAAGTCAAAAACAAGATAAATGTATTATATGAAGAAGAGCCATGATGAGGAAAATGATGCTGAAAACAAAAAACATGAAACAGAAAAGTCAAAAGTGTAAAATGAAGAAAGAAAGAACAAGAAATAAGGAAATGAGAAAGATAAAATTATGCCCCATCGCGTCATTTTACAACAAAAACAATCATAATTCATTAACAAGCTCAAAAAATCTTAACAGCACTTTAATTCATTTTATTGTACAGAATGTTAAAAAGAAAACTTCAGGTGATAGCATACTCGAATGGATATCGGCTCTGGAATAAAATTGAAATACATGATATAAAAATAATAACTAGGATATTAAAAGATAATGAAGAAACCAGAAGTCAAAACAAGATGAAAGTAATGTGAAGTAGAGCCAAGATGAGGAAAATGATGTTGAAAACAAAGAACAAGAAACAATAAAGTGAGAAGTGTGAAATAATATTGAGGACAACAAGGAACAGGAAATAAGGAAATCAAAAAGAAAAATTTCTGACCTATTGTGATTTTCCAACAAAAACAATAATAATTCCTTAAGAAGCTTGAACAATCTTGACAGCACTTTATCTCTTGATAGCCACCTTACTTCACAATGAAGCAAGAATACTTTGTGATCACTTCTCATTTCATCACACAGAATAGCAAAAAGTCGGGATTGCTTAGGCCGTGACTTAATGAAAGTACAACTTTCAGTTCATAGCACGAGCACCATCAGTCGTCCATCCAAGCCTTTTTGTCCGTTTTATTTCTTTATCTGTAATTAAATCTTCGAGATATTTAAAAATCAATAACGATAGGCGATATTATGGAGTTTAGAGAAGGAGGAACATCTCTGGGTTAAAAAATGTGAGCTGATTTTTGATGGGAAAATAGGTGGCGCTGATTATAGAGGGTATTCGCTTGAATTTTACGCGCTGATTTGAAAATAACTGTATAGTAATGCTTTAAATAATGCACCGTGATAATGAAATTACTAGTATTAAAATAATGAAACGATTAACAAAACAGAATCTCGTTAAATTAACTTTATTATTTAGCTATTTATTTGGTTTAGATAATACATATATTCTAATATGAAAAAAAAGTAGAATCATGTAACAATAATGAAATAGTATAAAAAAAACATTTTGGTTGATTAAAATAAAATATTGAATTTTATCCGTAACTAATATAATAATTATAGCGATATAATTAGATCAATAAAAATAATAGAATAATAAAAAAATATATTTCGGTTCATAAAAATAAAATATTGAACTTCATTAGCCACTAATATAATAGTTATAGTCATATAAAAATATCAATAAGAATAATAAAATAATTGAAAATAAAACATTTTGGTTCATAGAAATAAAATATTGAACTCTATCCGCAACAAATATAATAATTATAGTTTTGTTAAAATATCATTGGTAATTAGCAGGTACAGAAATATATCAAGTTCTTAATAAAAAATAAAAATCTAATAAGATATTAAGGATTGCACAGCTTTTCACATGAATATAATCAAACGTCAGTCACAACTTTGATAATTTCTTATACATTTTACTTTTATTTTTTTTCCCTATATACTCCTTGTTCAATGTTTTGGCCAAGAAATGTCCTCTCATGGTTAAATAATAAATAATAATCTCTCTTGTTAACAATAGAGAATGTTCGTGGCAACCAATTTTGGGCAATTGAATTTGAGTAATTCGATCAAAAATCATTTGTATAGTATTCCCTTCAATTCCCTTTTTCCCAACAACATCCGAAACTGTATTTTCTAACCGGCGAGTTAATTCAAACAATCCCTGACTGGGATATGCTAGGCCGCCATACAAGGACAGTTCGTTGATTAATTCATTTTGTTGATTCTCTTCTACCGATCCAGCCGAAGATAAAGAATCAAAACAATTTTTGCAGAATTCGTACTTTTTTTTTCATTTTACGGGACACATAGCCAGCCAAATATGCTAATACTTGTTCACTAGTGTAAGTTACATTATAGTCATGATCTATGAGCTTGTCTTCATTCTCTCGAACAGTCTTAGGTAAATTAATTTGGTTCAAATCTTTGGAGTTATCATTATCACTTGCTTCTTTTTGACCCTGTTCATTTCCATACATAAGAACCTGGTCACCTGGCAAAGCACAATTTTCCAAAGCTTCATCGAGTTTAAGAATCCACTCTTCATGAGTTTTTTTTGAAGCTTTTATAGTGTCTTTATTCTGAATAAAACTTTGAAGCAATTCAACCCCGGTCACATTGCTACCTTTAGGTGGTCGAATTAGCGAAAACAGACAGAATAATCTGAAAACTTGCAAAAACAATTTCGCGTCTGGGTGCTCGTTAGATCCACAGCTGTACCTCATTATTGAAAAAAGTTGCTGAAATTGAAATAGATACAAATATAATAAATGCTTACAATATTTCTAAGTAATTACAAAATCTTTATTACCTCTAGATAATCCTGTGATAGACGAGATGTCATAAAGTACTCAAAGCCACACTCATTATGCATCATATCAGTTATTTCAAGTGTTGAAGCTAGTGTTACTTTAAAACCCACTAATGTACTTTCAGAAAAAGGCATAGAATCTCCTAAAATTTCCATACCAGACTCCCATTCTACCAAAAAATCTGTTATAGCCTGCGAATTAATAATATATATTAGTTTATATTCACGAAATGTATGAGTTTCTTCAAGTATATATATTTTCGATTTAGTAAACTTCAATAATAAATATGTTATAACGAATGTAACTACCAAAAAAAAAACCAGAAAAAAAAATACTACTGAAACCAAAGAATAATGAAACCCAACCATTGTTAATTATCAAACTATATTCAACTATATAAATTCAGTAAATGATAATGAATAAAAAAAATTTATAATAAACCTCATATGATAAGGAAACTCTCATTTTTTGGTATCCAACGGGATCTAAATGGGTTGGAGTTAATTTATGAGCAATTTTTAGATTCGCACCCTGATAATTTTCACCATTTAGTACTGCTTTCCAATGACTCTTTTTAAATGTACCATAAGGCGTCTATAAACCATGTAATAATAAATTAATACATTTTAAAATTCGTTGCTGTTGAGTAAGCATGGTTTCTATAAATAAATCTACTAATACTATTTATGTTACCACAAAAACTTCCTTCTCCATCAAGCTATTACGGAAGCATTTAATGAGATGCGCAAAATCAGAAATCATCCATAACTTTTTTTTTCATCACATGGATGAGGACAACTGAGCTTCTTCTCGTCAATTCCAAAAATCTTCCACACAGCACGATTCCCTTGTGCTCCATCACTTGTAACTGCATCCACATGGAATCCAGCATTACTCAAAAGAATAATACATTCTAAAATTAATTTTTGCAGAATTTGACTGGTCACCGCATTTTTACTGATAAAACAAGCTAGAGCTTGAGATTTTCCTCCTTTGAATGGCACAAATTGAAAAACTAGCGCATGATCTCCTACTGTATTTTTTAAATTATCAGGTGTGTGATCACCAAGGTTCACCAATCCTATAAAATCTTTAGTATTTGTATTGAATGAAACGCCCGAAGCTAATTGCATCTCATCAATAACTAATTCTCCTCTTCGATCAGATAATGGCATATTCTCACCCCTTTTTTTCATACACTCAAATAAAGCAGATTGAAATCCATATACTGAACTATTTAACCTCCTTATGTATTTATCAAGCGTTGATTTTGTTGGCAACGGTAGTATCTTTCTTTTCCTCAACATTTCATACAAGCTACTGCTTTTGAATCGTATTAATAAACATTCGTATATCCATTCAAGCTTATATCGACGACCTTTAGAATTACTTTTTTTAGCCATCTCAAAAAAGTAGTAACCACAAGTCGCTCAGATTCATCTAATGATTGAATTCTTCTTTGGAAAGATTTATCACTTATCTGTGTGTATTTATCCTTTATAGTTTGTACAACAGAACGTAATTTTTTGGTCTGAAAAAAATGGTAACCGCGATAAATAAATGAAACTTAATTTTGAATTGTCAAAAATTTTGTCATTTTTTTAAGATTGTAACTTAAATTGGCTGTTTGTTATTATACTTATTAATTGGCAATACCTTGTTATGCTATTTACAGAAGCTTGACAAGTTCCCAAATGCATGCACCAATGAAAAGAAATTTATGAAAAACAAATTTAATCTCATCAATCAATAACCGATTGATGGGATACATAAATTCATCTTCATTGAAAATTTAAAATATACTTAAAAATTATTAGAGTATCCTGTGATTTAAAATTTGCAGGCTCAAATAAAGCATACACTTTGCGTTGTAAGCAAACATTTATTTTTGTGGAAATTCCGATTGCATATTTAATTAAACGAAGACTACGAAGAAGAAGAAGAAGAGGAGAAGCAAGAAGTAGAAGAAGAGAAGGAGAATAGCAGAAAGATTCTTTTGAGTGGCGGTGTCGTGATTTTTAAAAAAATTTTCTGTCGGAATTCAAATTTCCGTTCTAAGTTTTGATAAAAATTTGTTAATTTTCTCAATAAAGTTTGTTGAAAAAATCCAATTTTTTAAATTTAAATAAATTTCCAAAAAAATTAAATTATATTGTCTTAAAGCGTCATAAATATGAGTAATTCCATGATTAGTACGTTGACCGCAGATCCAATCATTTTTATGCCCGTTTCCGTCAATTTGATGCCCAATTCCATTCGGCACAAAAATTTCATAAATATAACTAAATTCATTATTCAACTATCAATCCGATAATTTTTCTTATGTCCAAGTCAATCAATTTTATTTATTTTTCAATAAATACCAATAAAACAACTTGAAAATAGCAATTTTTTCTGCGTAATTTCGATGCACAAATAAAAGATTCTCAACATTTTTTTCCGCCACAATTAGGGTAGAATATTGTTGCGTATCGTAAAAAGAATAAAAAAGAAAAACAGCAGTGAGCGAAGAATTACTTAAACTAAAAAAATTTGGTTGTTGTAATATACTTGTATTTTCTAAAATTAATATTCATCATAATAGAAGAGTGATAGTAAATTGACGAAAGTTCTACAGGGAAAATGTGAGAACCAACCTGGAAAAATCGGGAGCAGACGAGAACCCGATTTTCAATTTTTACTGAACACCCTATTTCAAGAAAAGTTGTGGATTTAACGGATAAAAGTGTGGACAACTATACCTATATCAGTAATAATAGTATTACCATTGTCTTCTTCTTCTTCTTCTTCTTCTTCTTGTAGTAGGACGAGGTCCTGTCAGGTCTGTCATCTGCCCTCTTGTGACGCCGATGTCCAGCTATCGTACCAGCGTTTTGGGGGCCTACCGATTAGGCGTCTTGTGTCTGGTTTCTGTATTTTGGCCCATTTGGCAATACGTTCTGGAGCCATTCGTTCTACATGGTCTCTCCATTGTCGGAGTCTTGCTCTTACCCATCTAACGACATCTTGTACTCCCAGTTCTCTTAAGGTATCTGTGTTGGGTATTCTATCGTGGAGTGTGGTACCCTTTATTGTTCGTAATATCTTCATCTCTGCTGTTCTCATTTTTCTCTTTGTTTGTGTTGTGTCTGCCCTTGTTTCTGCGGCATAGGTTAGTATAGGTCTGATACAGGTCTTGTAGATTCGCGTCTTACTTTCTATGCTCATATATTTATTTCTCCATATTATGTCCTGTAAATATCCCGATATTCTAGTTGCTTTCTTGATCTGCTTATCTACCTCATCCGTTATGTTTCTGCTGCTCGTTGTTTCTACGCCCAAGTAGTTGAAATTCATTACTTGCTCTATAATGCGCTCATTTACTACCAGCTTGCATTTTATTGGGTCTTTGAATATTACCATGCTTTGTGTTTTCTCGCATGAGATTTGCATGTTAAGTCTCTGTGCCGTCAGGTTAAATTTATGAAGGAGGCGTTGTAGATCGTCTTCATTTTCAGCTATAAGTATAGCGTCATCTGCGTAGCAAAGGATTCTCAGGCGACGGTTATTCATTTCGAATCCTGCATTAACTTCGTTTACGCTCTCAATTATTTGGTCCATTATTACGTTGAAAAGGCATGGGCTGTTGCTATCTCCCTGTCTTATGCCGGATGAGACTTTGAGTTCTCTTGTTAGCCCACAGTCTGTTTTTATTCTTGTTTTGGTGTTGATGTTAAGTTGCCTTACTAGATTTGTATAATGCTTCTTGACGCCTTTATGGTTTAGTCGGTGGATTACATCGTTGAGTTTTACTCTATTTTACTTTACAATACTTCATATCTGAGATAAAACAAAAAATACGAGAAGAAACAGACACCCTAAACCCTCAAGGTCTCATGGCGGCTATTAAGAAGGCTTGTCAACGCACATTTCAGCCCACATACAACTATAGTGGAAAGAGAAAACCAGTATACTGGTGGTCATCACAGATCAGTGAGGCCAGAAAAGAATGTCTTTGTAAAAAGAGATACATGACACGTGCAAACAGAATATCCGGAAGCACAGTCGAAGAAAGAGAGAAAGCAAGAGCCGAATATAAAGAAAAAAGAAATTACTTGAAAAAAATGATAGAAGACGCGAAGAAACACTCCTGGAAAACTGTTATAGAGGAAGTTCAAAACGATGTTTGGGGAAAAGGCTACCAAATAGTGACAAAAAGATTTCTACTAAGACCGAAAACAGAAATCTCACAGGATATCATACTTAAGGAAGCAAGTGGACTATTTCCAAAATATGAAATAACCACCTGGCCACATATTGACATGGTGAGGACGGATATAATACCATGGACACAGGAAGAACTTGTAACGGCAGCAAATAAAATAAAACCAAAGAAGGCGGCTAGACCAGATAAGCTATCACCAGAGATAACTAAGTGTGTAGTGAAATACCTGCCAGAAAAGTGCCTCGATATGATAAACAGACAACTGTATGCGGGGGAATTTCCCAAAATATGGAAAGTGGCGAAACTAGTGCTAATAGAAAAGCCCAAAAAAACGGACGATTTAAAAACGTCATACAGGCCACTATGTCTCCTGGACTGCATGGGAAAAATTCTTGAACACCTCGTCAAAAATAGATTACTTGCAGAAATAGAAGCAAGAGGAGGTTTTAGCAACTCTCAGTTTGGGTTTCAGAAAGGTATTTCCACTGTGGATGCACTAGCTAGAGTTCTAGAAATCGCAAAAGAAGCAAAACATGTGGCATGGGCAAACCGTAAGATATGCTTACTTGTAACGTTAGATGTAAGAAATGCATTCAACTCCGCACCATGGAGAGGAATAGCTGACAGCTTGAAAAAGCGAAACATATCGCCATATCTAATGCGCATGATCACAAGTTATCTAACGGACCGGACCCTACTTGTAGGTAATACCATTATGGAAGTAACCTGCGGTGTCCCACAGGGCTCGGTACTTGGCCCTCTCCTTTGGAACTTATATTATGACGACTTGTTGCAACTGGATATGCCAAGTAGCGTAAAATTGGTGGCCTACGCTGACGATCTTGCAGTAGTAGTAACAGGAAAGATAAAGACACAGGTAGTAGTAGAAGTTAACATCGCTATTCAAAGAATAGCTGAATGGATGCATTTGAAAAAACTTGATCTTGCACCTGAAAAAACAGAGGCGGTACTTTTGGGTGATCGAAAGGAAGCAAGAAGACTCACCATCGAAGTCTTGAATAACGAAATCACTACAAAATCGCAAATTAAATATTTGGGTGTAACCCTAGACACAGGTGCTACAATGAAAAAACATATCGAAATCGTCTGCAAGAAAGCAGAAGCATCTGCTTTGTCTCTAAGTAGAATAATGCCGCAAAAAAATGGGCCTACAGCAAGTAAACGAAAAATGTTATGTGTAGTAACTCACTCGATTTTGTTATATGCGTCTCCCGTATGGTATGAAACGCTGAAATATGCCAAATACAGGGATATTTGTCAAAAAGTGCAAAAAAAGTTAGCTTTGAGAGTATGTAGTGCTTTCCGCACAGTCTCCACAAACGCGCTGTTAGTGATTTCAGAAATAATACCTATAGAACTGCAGGCTGAGGAACGATACAAAACAAAAGGCAAACAAAGGAATGAGAAGATAGAGATACGTACTGAAACATTAAATCGGTGGCAGGACAAATGGGAACAAGCAGTAACTGGACAATGGACTAGAAGACTGATTCCAAATATTAGAACGTGGGTAAACAGAAAACATGGAGAGGTGAACTACTATCTTAGTCAAATGTTAACAGGACATGGCTGTTTTGAAGCATACTTCCACAGGTTTAAAATCAGTAATACAACGGAATGCACGTACTATAGCCAAATGGATGACGCGGAACACACATTTTTCGTATGTGCAAAATGGAACCCACAGCGAATTGAAGTTGAACAATGTGTAGGAGAAACACTTACTCCAGATAATATTTTACACCATATGTTACAGGATGAAAAAAAATGGAACATAGTATCGGTTATGATCCAGAAAATAATAGAGACAAAAGAAGAAGATAGAAGTAAGCACAGATTAAAATAAGTGTAAAGCAACGCTCGGAATGCTGAAGTAATACTTAACGGTAGTTCCAGCACTCTTTTCAGCAGGTGAATCCACGTATGAGGGGGAAGGGCTTAGTCGGTCGGCAGTACAACAGCCAATAGCCAACCCGACACTATCTAGGCACAATATTGATCAGCCTAGATGTCTGAGAGCAGATTCCTAATCCCCTCCTTTATATATATTAAGTATATATTAGGCAACGTATTATAACCAAAATAATATTTTACAACGTTGCCTACAATATTTTTTGTATTGAAAGGGAAAACGGAAACGTTGTGAAGTTGACTTCTAGTTTGATTAGACAGTTTAGGTTATTGCGTATCTGTCATTTATATTAAGTTATAACAATAAAAAGGATATTTTTATTATAATAATACTAAAAACAACAAGTTATGGGTCCGAAACTTTTCACTGTATAAATAAATAATTCGGATTACGAAACTAAAAACGAAAATTCGTTAGAACAAAAAACTCTTTTCTGGAAACTGTAAAATAAGTGGAATAACCACAGACCACACCAGACGAGAAAGTAGATCCAAAAAGAAGGCAGTTTTTTTCATCATTGTTCAGTACATTACAAATCGTATTTATCTGTCTTTATCACACTTACTACAAAACGTTTGTAGAGGCGCTTTTGTATTTACAGAAATCTTTCGAAAGTTACATTATTTGCACACAGATGTCACTACCATAATTGACATTAATAAATGGAATGTGAAATGACACATGTAAAACCCCGCCGTTCTGTTTTGTTCATCACGCTAAATGCACTTTGATTCTATTTGTGGGTTTGTGTGGTTTCAAGAATCATCATTCACCGGAAAATGAGATTTTGTTTATTTTGCTTTCCCCGTAGCGCAGACAGGTAAACAGAAAATTTATTATCTTGTTGTGTAAGTACCCATACGTTTATGCATGTTAGATGAATGTTTGGTTTTTTATTACTGAGGTTTCCTTACTGCAAAGATTAAAATCTTGACAGCACTTTCATTCATTTCATCGCACAGAATGGCAAAAAGTCGGGATTGCTTAGGCTGCGACTTCACTGTATTATCAATCGCCGCTGGCTAAATTCTTTTCCTATTCAAGGTCAAATGCCTTTAATTTGATAGTTAATCTGCAGTTTTGTCATTTTTCAGTTTTTAGGAAAAAATAGATTAGTTAGTTACGAATTTTTATCGTATTCCTACGTCACAATCGTTGTGAAGAAGTGATTCATGAGTAAAAATGCAAATAAAAATTGAAAACATTATTTTTTTTGGCCAGCTTATATAATATCAACGAAATACTTTATCAAAATAAAAAACAAACAATATTATTACCTTTGCAAAAAAAAAGGACCAACTCAATACTCAACAAAAAGTATATCTATCAGTTGTTCTACAGTTTACAGACTAGGTACCTAATCATTATAATTACCTAATTATAATATAATCTTTCTGGCTTTCTGAGTGGCAGATTTATCAATAATTTCCGTTAAACCTATTTTTTCACAGATTTCGAATTTAATTTTCTTTAAAGAGCCACTCTATTTTTCAGAATACTCGTATTTTTTCTTGGCCTTCATCAGTGTATTGAAATCAGAACTGCTGAGATTTCCTGCAAAGTTTCTAATTTTGTTGGAACCTTAATA
Source organism: Diorhabda carinulata (assembly GCF_026250575.1). NCBI lineage: Eukaryota > Metazoa > Arthropoda > Insecta > Coleoptera > Chrysomelidae > Diorhabda > Diorhabda carinulata. The sequence goes on from NC_079473.1 coordinate 11,987,649, forward strand.
TCAATGACATTATAAGAACAATTTTCTTGTTGGTTACGAGAGTTATTCATACTTTCAGAAACACTTAAAGTTTCAGGGGAGTGAAATATTTAAATTTCTAAAAATTTGGATGAAGCGGATCTTTCAGACTGATGTAAACTACAAAATCAGCAATAAGTATGCATTAACAACATTTTTCCAACAGACAATAAATACCTTTCAGATGTTGAGTCTAAACACTGCTAAGAAGTACCCGGTTTAATATCCCCAAATTTAACATAACTTTTTGCCCTAAAACAATATTCTCTGTAAATAAGCTAATTCTTTTATCAATTACACATTCTTTTTTAAAAATATTTTCCCAGGATTTTTTTCCATTGAAAATTGTCTGCTTTGAAATGAGATCCACAAATATAAACTTCTTCTGGTAAATCTTTTTCCTGTATTTTCAATGCATCTAGCTACTTTTGTCTTTGCTCTACATTCATACGAAATCTACAATTTTATATTGTAAAAAGTTAATCGATTTATCAACAAATAAGTTGCGTTACTCCACTGATACTCCACTCAAACAATGGCAGCCTCACAAACGAATAAGATACGTTACGATGTTGCCTAGCTTATATTTTTTCATAAACATTCTCACCAAAATTATTTTCTTGGTCTTGAAATTATTTTTGTTTAGATCAATTGATTTTAATTATATTACTATTTATAAATAAATATTTGTGAAACGTAACATGCGTCCAGATAATAAACATTAATTGTAAAATTTGACAACATTGTTTTGACAGGTTTACTGTCAGATCACAAGTTTACAAAAATCGAGTAAAAATGAGACAGCAACTGAAATAAATGAAGAAAGACCATTTCGATTCGAAGCTACCAGTCCAACGTTCATAGAGAAAAGACTATTGTGCAGATTGGGAAATATAACGATAACCTTTAACGAGGAACATCAATCCAATTTAATACCGCAAGAGGAAAAATACTATAAAGCTCCAAGGAAAAAAATATATCCCTTTAAGACGTCTCGGTATACTTCCGCAATCCCGCTAATATCCAGTGGAGTCTGAGCACTGCATGAAAACGTTAGCCCTCCATGTCTATATGCACTTATAACAAAACCACAAATTGAAAAATCTCACAAGATGCTTTCAAGAAAAAGATTAATCCGATTTAAATCCGTCAGACCTACAGCATCCAGTTAAAATTTTCCACAAACTGATATAAATAGAGAAAGATCATCCGCAATTTTACCGACATCGAATCAGTATAAGACACCGATTGAAATATGTAAATGAAAAATACCATTTCGATATGGTTCCGCAAGTCTATCGACATCCAAAAACTCTAGTGAACAAATTGCAGAAAAATAACGATATTCTTCCACGAAGAACATCAATCCCCTTTGACGCAGCAATCCCGTCAACATCTTATGAAAATAAATTAGAAATGGATTTTTGTGACTGCTTGAATTTAAGATGCCATGGTTGCTTTGGAGAATGCTTAAAATGTGCTTCTAAGAAATGTGGACCAGAATCTGAGTTTAATCGACCGTTTTACATTAACAGAATCATTTATTTACATTCTGAAAAGGTTATCACAAACCTTTTGATGAAGTAATAATCTTAATTGTGTTTTTTAATTGTTTTGATGAAAAATGTTTACATATGTGTTTTAAATTGTTTTGATGAAAAATGTTTACATATGTGTTTTAAATTGAAGGTATTTAGATTATTTTTTCATATAATATATATATGAATTTTTTTATAAAAATTTCAAATCTTGTTGAGCTCCAAAACTATTGATACGTTTACCTCCGTGCCCTTGCTGTTCTTCACGCGAGTTTTTTTTTTGACATATAGTTAATTCAGATTTAATCAATATATTCAATGTTTATAAAAAAAGTTGTTTAAATAACTTAAGCAGTTTGAATAAATTATTGTTAGCAATTTTTTGGTGTATAGATATAGTAATAAAACAACACTGCTTATTGACATCTGCAGTGTTGCGTTTCAAAAAGTAATGGACTTATCGATCTAACTTTGTAATTACTATTTGGGAAGAGGTAATTCATAGTAATAGATATTGTCAACCTCTTAAAAGAATTTAGCTTGTGTAAATCATACTCATCAATATGCATATTTATTGCATATTCTGTATTTTACATCAGTCTGAAAGAGCCGCTTCATCTAAATTTTCCTAAATTGAATTATTACACTCATCTAAAATTTTAAGTTCTTCCAAGAGTGAGACTCTCTTATAAACAATAAGGAAAATGTTCTAATAATGTCACTGATATTGAGGTTCCAATAAAAAATAAAAACAGGAAACAAACATGAATACTGATGAATTACCCGAAGCAAAGGACCTATTGTGTACTACATTTTGCAAAGACTTTGTGGTAGCGAAAAACTAATTCAATAAAAAAATGCGTCGAATTTATTCATGAAAGTGGGGACAGATTTTTCAAATTTAAAAGCTTTTTATATTTCCCTAAAATACTTAACAAATTATATGATTTAATATCTAATATTATTGAGCAACTACAAATTATTTTAAGTAAGAGTAAATTTATCGGAAAGTATTGATATTTAGAGAAATATTTCATCAATTCATTGTAAACTACAAGTTACTTATTCTGCACAATTGGGGTAGAGTTTCTTTAAAGAATTTAACCAAACAAAAATTACTCAATATTTTATTTTCTTACCTCAGAAATATGAATAAAACAAGTAAGATGGATCAGAACAATACGAGGATCTTTTCTATCACATATTTATTGTGCAGAAATACCACAGTTCATTTGAATGATCTTTATCTTGCAATTCCATAAGTTAGGTACTCCAAAGCTACTAAAGGTCCCCATGTGAATCCATCCAAACGCTTCTATTAAATCAATCATTATATATAGGTAAATATTTTAAAAAAAAATGTTGTTGGGGATTGTTTTATCAAATTTCAAAAAATTTTACCTAAATGATAAAATCACTGCAAAAACTTCAAAACCGGGTGGATGCAATTCTCTAGTTGCTACTTCAATAATCTAATTCTTTTGTTGTAACTGGACATTAACAGACATTACAATACAAACTTCCAGGCCCAGTTCAGATCAAGCTACCATAGTGGAATTGGTGAATATGTTGAGAGTATGTACAATTCTTTTTTATTAGAGGCCATTTTGGTAAATTAGAACTACTTCCAATATTGGTGTAGTGCATATACTTCTTAATAAAAAAGATATTCAAATACTTGCCAACATCTTAAAAGCATTTAGCTTGTTTAAGTCATATTCATCAACATAAAACATTGTGGTGTGTACGTGAGCGTTTTCAAATACACAAGTAAGTATAGGTATATTAAGTTCAAAACTCTGACATCAATAAGATGATGATTATGATGGCAAAATCAGATGGAAGAATACGACATGCAATATCAAATTACTTAGTTAAAGGTGTAGAAAATGTGAGAAATAATTGTACATACCTACTATAAGAATCCAAATTTAAAAAATATATACATTTTCAATCAATATTTACTTCATTACTTAAACTGTATTCACCTAATCTTCACGTATAAAACTTAAACATAAGTAAGTTTTACAACTAGATACAAATTCCGTTCCTGTCATTATAATGAATTCCGAATTTCTTTTGTTTGGAACTTTGGTTTACTTTGACCTTGGACGAATAAATAAGATGAACCCAGATGACATGTTTGAATATAATTGAAGCCAACTTATAGTAAACCTTAATGTTGTCAAATTTTACAATTTATTTGTTTATTATCTGGATGCATGTTACGTTTCAAAAATATTTATTTATATATCGTAATATTATTAAAAACAAATGAGAATCTGGCTCTAGTTCTCACTCAATTTGGTTAATTGACAATATTCTCCACAATTGATCTAAACAAAGATGAAGAATAAAATTTTGGCGAGAATGTTTGTGAAAAAATATAAGCTAGGCAACATTGCTATGTAACTGTATTCGTTTATGCTTTTGATTTATCTAACATAGAATGTTTGAATGAAATAATATCAAATACTAGTTTTATTTGAATACAAATTTACTATAGACTTTTTTTTTCGAAAACAAAAAAAAATATCATCACAAGAGACTCTCTTTTGCAATTAGAAACCAAAATTTGTTTGTACAAACCTCAATTTTCAAAAAATAAGATGAGATTCCTCTTTAGAAACTTTGTTTATCCAAAAGCAAACCAAAATTTGCCTTCGAGAATCGCCATTTCGATAAAAAACAAAATTCGTATTTAGAAACTTCCGTTTATGGAACAACAAACCAAAATATTTCTTTAGAAACTTTACTTTTCAAAAAAAAAAAATAGATATTTGTCTTAAGAGACTTTCTGTTTCAATTAGAAACCAATATTTGTTTGCACAAACTTCATTTTTCCAACAATAAGATGAGATTCGTCTTTAGAAACTTTGTTTTTCAAAAAGCAAACCATTTGCCTTCGGGAATTACCATTTCGATAAAAAACAAAATTCGACTTCTTTTTGCAATTAGAAACCATATTCAGAAACTTTGTTTTTCAAAAATAAACCGACGTTTGTTTTTCAGAACTGTCGTATTCGAAAAAACAAACGAAATTTGTTTATAGGAACCGTTTTTTCCAAAAATAAATTGTCAGTTATCATAAAAAAATGTTGGTGGATGTTTTATTTAGATAGACAGACAAACCAACGAATTGATTAAATAAAGTTTGTTAAAAGAAACATTTCTAGGAACCAGAAATAAGTGGACTTAGGGAGAGATACATAACCTATAGGAAAATAAGATCCGAGATTTTTTTATATATCAAACAATACATGTGAACGTCCATTTTCAAAATAGAATAATTTCGACTATTTAATCAACAATAATTGTATTCAACGATCTAATTTAATGAACAAAATTTCTCTGTAACACAGTTTATAAACTCGACTAGGAGGTTCACCTTTTGTTTTCCATTTCCTACTTTTTTCTCTCCACCTTTTATTTATTTGGGAGGATGAATTAATAAAAACGTATACAACGTAAAGTTTTACACGCCGTTAGAACTTCATCTACGTCCTGGAAAAAAAATATATAAAATATCCCCCAAAATAAAATACGTTGCGAAAAATATTCCGAATAAAAAAATTCTCAACGAGGCCGTTTTAGAGAAATTTTCAGTGGTGTGGTTGCTGACCTAGAGAGGGCAGTAGTTATTTGAAATATATTAGTAAGTACACAATCTATACAAAACTTTTATTTGTAAGGCATTAGCCCAAATAATATGAAAGCTGAACTGAATTCTACGCAGGGCGAGATTGTTAGTTCGTTATAAACAGTAAAATATTGTGTAGACGAGACCGTACGACATTCGAAGACCAAATGTTTCAATATTGAAGACTCGATCGTGATTGTATTGATATTTTACTATAGATTTTAGTTAGTAGATTGATTTACTTTAATTTTTAATTTAGTTAAAATCCGAAAGATAAATAAAAAGCCGACAGTTTTTTTTGCGGAGTAATGTTCCACAATTTCTACTAAACTGGTAAGACTAACGAACAATATAAATCAGCTTAACGTCGTGGCATTAATCTAAACGCCAAAAGGGATTAAATTTTGGACTTAATTGGTATAACTTTCGAACGGTTGGGATTTTTGAGTCCTTACGTCCTTATCTCACACTTAACCGGAAGAAAGATGTGAATAACTGCTTAAGAAAAACTTTTTTTATTAATGCCATAGTACAACTGTCAATTCGGCACTGTCTATTCCTTATATTTCAAGCCACATTTTCTGGAAATTCGAATTTCATTGCGTAATGAAACGCTCTGGCATATCTTGACAATCAAAACGATTACCACTTGATCATAATCGATTATTATTTAATCGTAACTAATCGATTTTTAGACAATTACGTTTCTCAATTCGTAAAACTGAATGAATGATTATGTTTCAATATTTGTGGTATAAAATTTAATACTCAAACTTTCTATTAGATACTGTTTGTTTTATTGGGGTTAAAGGAAAATTACATTGGTTTGAAAATAATAACTGATATGATTTTCAGTACAAACAATTTATTGTAATTTTAGTCTTACATATAAAAGAGCAAGATTGATAAGATCAATTGACAGACGTCAACTTACATTAGCAACATTTGACAGTTAACTAAAAATTGGTTGCGTTTCATATATTCTAACAGGGGTTCGTGATGTTTTTTTTATGACTTTTTGAAATTTAAAATATCCGTTTTCGACTAGCAGACATCACAACATATCCTGCAATTTCGGTTTTTAATTCATTACATACTATTTATACGAAATGTAGAAGTTTATTTTGTGATGCAGCGTACTGCTTGGGATTTATTTATAAAAAGCAGTGGCTATATAACCAAACAGACTGAATACATTGTTCACGCCGATATAGTTGACGCGCGTTTCGATAACCAAGTAATAAGCTGTTTATTCTAAGAGCATTTAGGACCTCGAAACCTTTCGCATAGATATCTTATTTTTCGAAAGCTTTGTCTGACTTTTGTATTTGTTTATTTAATTTCTAATTTTTTAGACCTTTTAATATGTTTTTACTTCTAAATTTTCTTGATTTTTGGAGTCTTTCGTTTTAAAAAAAGTCAAATTTTTATTGTATTTCAAAAATTAAAGAAAAAACCGGAATAGGCCTAGAATCAAGAAGAAGAAGAAGAAAATTCAATGAAATAATGTCGAAAAATAGACAAAAATGATACTAAATATGTAGTTAGTAGTAAAAATTTAATAAAAGAACGTCTAAAAACGTACAAAAATATACAAAAACAAAAATAAAAGTAACGTGTGAGTCTTTCATTAAACAAAGTGAAAGAAAAATATTTAACAGTGTAAAATTTATTTTAAAAAATGGTAGTTTCGTTGTTGTTGAGTTCCAACCTAACATTCATCAACCATTATATGTTAAAAACGATAAAAGAATCAAAAACAATTGCTCATAATGGAGAGAACAAATTTTTAGAAAAATATAGAAAACCAAACTCGTTTATCGGTTAAATAGTCACGCCCCGATTCACATCAATTTGCTTTGTATGTTTTTTTTGTCATTAAATATTTTTTTAGGTTGATTTTTGTAGATTTGATTGATTCGTGTTTATGTATCCATCTTTTTATAGCGAGAGGAATGCATTTTTTGCAAATTGGTCATCGTAATTTTGAATAATTAAAAATGTAATAACAAAACTCGTTTACATTTTATCAAATTTAGTTTCAAACATTTTTATGTATTCTATTATCCAGTCTGACACTTAACTTTTGTTTTCCAGTGAAAATATTATAACATTCTGAAGAAGGCATTCTTCAAAATGTGTGTTTCCAATACCTTTTACGCATATGTCAGGTTTTGCAGATTTCATCATGCTTTGATCTTCTAGTTTTTTAAATGTGTATACTCATCGCCTCTCATTGTGGTTATTATCATGAATACAGATATATTGATTGTCATTTCTCTTATAGGTATAGCTGAAAAATTTTTGAGTGACCTTACCTTTTAATTGTTCTGTATCTCCTTCATACAGCTTAGACAATTTTTCAAATATTTCCGTATCATTTACCAGTACAGCTTATATGTGTTGACAAATGTATGTTTATATCATAATCATAAATAATACTCGGTATGCGATTTATAACCAAGTCCATAATTCTATATGCTTTTAAAGTTATTCCACTTATTTTACAGTTTCCAGAAAAGAGTTTTTTGTTCTAATGAATTTTCGTTTTTAGTTTCGTAATTCGAATTATTTATTTATACAGTGAAAAGTCTCGGACCCATAACTTGTTGTTTTTAGTATTATTAGAATAAAAATATCCTTTTTATTGTTATAACTTAATATAATGACAGATACGCAATAACCTAAACTGTCTAATCCACTTCACAACGTACTAGTATGTTGTCGTTTTCCTTTTCAATACAAAAAATATTGTAGTCAACGTTGTATAATATTATTTTGGTTATAATACATTGTCTAACATATACTGTAATACCATTGTATAAAGAATATTCTTTATACAATGGTAATACTATTATTACTCATATAAGTAAGACTCCTATATGGACAGTTGGTATTACATATATGTCTACATATTTTCATTTCGTTTGTTTCAGATAGTTAAATCATCGTAACTATAGCAACAATTGCCAGAAATATTTTTTTAAGTGAATGAAAGTAAGACGGTTAATGTATAAGTGTTATATGTATATTAAAATTATAGAAGTTTTAAAATGCCGTCGTCTTTGAGTAAAGAAAACAATTTGTATTACAAAAATTTGGTAGTGACAAAATTCAATAACTGGTTGAAGTTGGTTAAGGAGAAGAAAAAACAAACTTATCAAGACCAAAACTCAACGGTATCGTTCCAAGCTCCAAAGGAGGAAAAAGATGCTAACGGTGAGAAGATCATAGTGACTCCTGCGGATAAGTTCGATTCGTCACCACCAATGAACTGTAGCGACACCAATTCCAAGGAAGTTCTAAACAGAAAAGATGTGAAAGAGGAGGAACATATGAACTTCAAGAATTCAGAAACGTCGGTCTCTATGTGTATTGCGACTCTTGCAACAAGTATAGATACCTGCCCGACGTGAAAGATCCCCTGGATCTATCTGACAAATGGTATTGTTGGATGAATCCAGATGGGAGGTATAATAGATGCGAAATCAAAGAAGAATCGATCGACGATAAAGAAAAGGAGCTGATGATATTTAATAAATATAACGTGGGTAGCATCGTCTGGGCGAAAATCGAAGGTTATCCATGGTGGCCGACTATGGTGGAAGATGATCCTGATATCGAGAATTATTTTTGCTTGAAAGATTCCTTAGAACCGGTAATTCTAAGATTTCTCTTGGCCACTTTCATTAGGTTAGTGTTGTCCCATTTTTTTAGTTCATATCATGTACAGGATGATTTTGTTTTAATATCGAAATTATTAAGCTACCTTACATACAGGGTGATTGTTTTACTTATTCCAATATTTCATTTGGAGTGAAAATCGAAATAAATTTCAAGTTACCTTAAAAAGAGTGCGATTTTTTTATCAATTGAATGTGGAGAGTGGGAAATTTGTAAACTCATATACAGGTTTGATTATTTTTTATATTAAGTTTGTAAATTTTGATGACCATATACAGGGTGATTAATCGACTTTTTTTCGTAATATATTTCGATCTATGGAATTAGTCACTCTGTGTGACTAATATGGCATTGTCCATCATCGACGGACATTTTGATATAGAAATACGAACCCTTACGGGGCCTAGTTGTTGAGACTGGAGCAAATTTTGTTTTAAATTGCCTGAATATTTCTAGTTGAAAAACAAATAGATGATTTGATTGGTTAAATGGTAAGTGCCTTGAAAGTTCTTATTTCAAACCAAGTGATAAGACAAAATTCATTTATTAATAATTTATAATAATAAACATCTCAATGCATAACTTATTTTTATTAGCCTATTTTAGAATTTTTAAAAGAAATCCTTAAGTAGTAAGTCCCGTAAGTACATTGCTGATTATTTGAAATATGGTTTTTGTGGTTACTGGCACAGATGACGACCTGCTACTTTAGTGTGTTTTATGTTTCGAAGTATTTGCTGATGAGAGTATGAAACCTTAAAAACTGCAAAGATAATCACAAAAAAAAAACATGTATTTTTTTCAGTATGAAGGAAAAGAATTCTTAAAGTCAAACTCAATAATGAAAACATCAATTTCTGGTGAGAAAAATAGACAAACTACAATTGCATCATATCGCCTATCCTTATTGACAGCTAAAAAAGGAACAAAACACCCTGTAGGGTAGAATCTGACGTTTCATTCACTGAAAAGGAAACAAAAAAATCGGTCAAATTCACAGTTACAGTTTTAAAAGAAACGTTTCACATCAACTTGATGAAAGTACTGAAGTTGCTGGCCAGGCTAATCTATTAACCTTTGTTAGAGGTTCGATCCCAATGAAAGCATAAAAGAACTGCTTTGTTGCAAGTCTAAACTGCTTTATCGTCTAAACCAACAGGAGAAAAGACTTTTAAATATCTCGATGATTTAATTACAGATAACGAAATAAAACGGACAAAAAGGATTGGACCAGTACCGGATTAAGCCAGGGGCTTGGGGGGGCTATAGCCTCGGGCCCCAGGTCCAAGAGGGCCCATCATTTGGAAATCATTCTGTATTTTTTGATGTGTTGATACCACAAATCTAACGTATTGATATTATTTTGTGAATTTTTCCGGGTTTCCGAATTCCTTAAGGGGACCCCGTCATTACTTCAGCCCCGGGCCTTATAAATCTTAATCCGGCCCTGAATTGGACGGACGACTGATGGTGCTCGTGCTATGAACTGAAGGTTGTAAATTTCATTAAGTCGCGACCGAAGCAATACCGACTTTTTAACTTTCTGTGCGATAAAATGAATGAAAGTGCTGCCAAAATTTTTTGAGCTTGTTAATGAATTATTATTGTTTTTGTTGTAAAATGACGCGATGGGGCATAATTTTATCTTTTTGATTTCCTTATTTCTTGTTCTTTCTTTCTTCATTTTACACTTTTGACTTTTCTGTTTCACGTTTTTTGTTTTCAGCATAATGTTCCTCATCATGGCTCTTCTTCATATTTCATTCATCTTGTTTTTGACATAAATTGACTATTAATTATAATAAATAAGCATATCCTCATTAAAAACCTATATGTTGGCCCAGGGTTGCCATCCGTCCGGGTTTGTCCTAGTTTAGAGGGCATCCGGGGACCGTCCGGGGAAGGTTTCATTTGTAGACCGGGTTTTTAAATAAGAAAATTTAAAAAAAATTGTGTCGCCCCCGAGTCACGCACTATCTATGCTCGCACACCACGATCAACCGACGAACCATGTGTATTCACCGTTCCCCCACCCCTCCCGTCGTGGTAGCCACGGTCCGCCGTTCGTTCGATCGAATTCACGACGCGCGTCCCGCACTCCGCAACGACGGTTTGACGAATGCAGATATCGCGTCGTTCCAGTTAAGCGGGTGAACTTACGTAGGTACATGTGGTAAACAAAGAATATTTTTCTTAAATATCGTAGTTTAATTTTTACAGGTAGTGCGACACTGCTCTTCTGAATGCTATCCACATTTCGATTATACATATAAAAATAAGTCTATCTATTTTTGTAACCTTTTTACACGAACAGATTAGGCTGAAATTGCATAAATTATGTATGATTATAACCCGCTGTAAGTAGGTACTTAGCTACTTTTTATCCAAAAATATAATAATATTAAGTCAAGATGCTCATTTTGCTTTTTGAAATTTTAATTTTTATTTGCTTAGAATTTTGTATTCTATAGTTCTAATTTTATCCCTTTGTTTATTTATTGAAATTCTCTATTGACTATATTTTTAGGTACTTATTTTATTCTTTTCAGATTAGACACCAAAATGCCTAAGCGTAAATGCCTATTTAACAGTGATTTGGAAAGTAAGTTCCCGATGTTTAAAAAAGGAAAACAAGAGTTTAAAAAATGCACACATGACTTCTACAATGAAATTAAAAGATATATTGAAGAATGGATGAAACCTATAAAACAATTTAAGAAATTTGATTGGATGTTTTTGCCGAAAATTAATAACAACACAGAGTGGACTCTTATTGAAGACACTGTCCTCTATTTAAAAGATAAAAATATAGACATTGACGACGCAAAATTAATTGATGAATGGGTGGATTTAAAGGATTTTTGCAAAAACTTAACTGAACAAGATAAGCTTTTAAAATTCAATCAACTTTGGGTACAATTTTTTAAAACGCCAAATGCGAATTTATATTCGGAATTGCTGGAAATTGCGCAGTATTTTTTTTGCATTCCGGCGCATAATGCCAACGTGGAGAGGGTATTCTCATTAATTACACAACAATGGACTAAAGAAAGAAATTTACTAAGCGTAGAAACAAGTTTCTTCAATAATTAAAATTAAATTCAATTTCCAAGAATACAGTTGCACTGATTTTTATAAATTACTTTTAAAAAGGGAAGATATTCTAAAAGCTATCGGAAAAAATGATAAATACAAAAAAACTGATAAGTAAAAAGGCAAGAGGCTGAGGAAAACGCTTTAATAGCTAGATAGACAAATCGTGTTGTGAGTGCAATAATTGCTTTTTATTTTTGTAGTTAAAGTTATGATTGTTTTCATTGAGTAGGTAAAAACTATTCAAAATACGGTTGTTGATCAAAACTTTAAGTTGATGAAAATAAGTATAGGATTGATTATTTTGATTTAAAATTTTATTAATGTAACTTACATTGATGTAGGTCTAAACTTTAAAAATGTTCTGTTTTGTTGTTTAATATTTAAGAAGACTGCATTTAGTTTATATTCTGCTAGAATAAGTATATTTTGTTATATAAATGACTGCTGATAAAAAGTAAAACAGATAATAATTATAGAACTATAGCTAAAAGAGTTACCTCAAAAATTGTAAGACTGAATACTAGAATGGTCTAAGTAGGTACTTTTAAGATTTTAATTCATTAAATATATGTTTTTGTTTAATATTTTAATAAGGTTTTGTTTTCTTATTTCAAGAATTAAAAAAGCTAATTTATATTAACAATTTGTCAATTTGTATTATGATTCTGTTTTGTTAAAATAATGAATGAGTAAAAAAGGTGATTTATAACATTTTTAACTGTTTTTTTTACATTGAATATGTTTAAAAGTTCTTGTTGACATGTCCGGCTTTCGGACTCTAAAATCCGGGGTTTTCACGCGTTTTGTCCTGTTTTCCAAAATTTAGAGATGGCAACCCTAAATATACCTATACATGTATTAGATATGTTTGAATTTTTGTTTGCAGATTGTCATACAGTATCCTGTGGATCTAATGAGGATTCAGCGAATGTGAATAACGTTTTTGAATTAGATTATTATCATATTGCTGGAATTATGATCATCAATGATGCCACCGGCTTAAAAGGACAATCCGCCAGCATATTTATATCATATTAGTTAACCCCAGAAGAATGATCCGAGGATTTTTTTTCTTCATTATCAAGCTTTATATATTTTCAATCGATAATAAAATGTATCAATCTATCAAATTTTCGATTTTTTTTACAATCCTTCATTCCAATATAATCAATTTCAAATATATAAATACCCTTTTCAGTCCTCTGTTCTTTCTCTTCAGTTATTTCCACTCTATTTAAAACCAATGACTAATACCGTCCTTCATTTGCACAATGCTATTTGCTTCCTTTCTGCACACATGCTCCAACTACCTGGCTCTTTCATTTTCAAACTTTCCACTATTTTCCGGAGAACTTTCCTTACTTATCTTAACAAATACTTCTATTTTTTCAGCATTCGGTAAACTTTGTTTCTTTGGAGGTTGCTGTTTTTGCTTTAAAAATATTATTTGAGAACCCCATTATTTTGCTACTCGAACTGAACTGAAGCAGTGAAGGCCTGTTCGTGAGTGTATAAGGTTTGTACTTGGTAGCAGCACTGGAACTAGAGCAGTGAAGGTCTGTTCGTGAGTATATAACTGCCAGTGCAGCTATCAAGAACAAATCTCTAGATAGTCGAAGAACTCAATCGTCAATTGCCGTTGCACTTCCATATATTTATTATTTTTTGCCATTCTTCCTAAAGCCAAATCTTTTTGATTCCTGTACCAATCAATTATAGACTTTTCCCATTCCCTACAGGATCTGGCTAATAAAATTTTCATTATTTCTTTATTGTTCTTATTAACAGGCGACAAAGAATTTTATTACGTATGATTGCCCAATCACCAGCTTTGGTTAATAATTTACTAATATACTATGTATAAACTTTTTTCTCTTTCTCAACATATTCTTCATTTTTTTTTCAACACACTCCTGAAGACGTTGCTCTTGTATTTCTAAGTCGAAGCAGTCTTCCGCCAATCCGTTGACGAACCGTGCGAACTCTACTTAGACTTAATCCTTGATTAGTTTGAAGCGGTTGCCACCTAAGTGTTCTTTTAATTTAAGAAGAGGTGAAAATCACTGTAGGCTAAATCCGAACTGTATGGTAGGTAAGGAATAACAGTCCACCACATCAAATTTCTAAACAAACTCTTGTCTTGTATTGAACGAGTGAACGCTTAGTGGAATGCACCGTGTGTAGACCTCGAGGAAACCCTAAAAACACTTTCGGAATTTTATTACAACACCTGTATGCATACTGATGATCATGTATTTTACTCTAAAACGTTTTTGAATTTTACTTGGATACTAAGAAATCGAAAGAATATCTCGATGATATATTTAATCTGAATTTCTGATATTTCCACTGAGGAGGATTTTATAACATCGATGAAATGATTAAATATGCAAATTTCTACTTCAAATTTCTATAATCAAAGTATAATTCAAAAATCTTTTCATATATTGAATTCAGCCTACAGATTCCAGGTATTACTTTTCGTTCTTCTTTGAACTTTTTTCAAAGTCAAATATGATATACCTATCCACAGTAGTTTATTACCGTTTCCCAGAAGCAACTCGATATTCACACATTGGCGTTGAAAAATGTGATTTTATAATTAGGGTATGCTAAATATTTTGTAAAAACTGCTCTCCTCCGCCTCTGCTCCCCCCACTCTTCGACTATTTCGCGGCGCGCGAAGAAAAACGGTCATCTTTGACGTCGGATTTGAAACAGTTTTTCTTTTTTTTTCGAAAAATCAGAATATACATTGTGTAGCTGAGATCGCATTCTTTCGAAATCCGTTTTCAAAATTGAATTTAAACGATCCGTGTGTCACTAGGAGACTCGGGAAAATTTCGCGTTAATTTGTTTAAACAACCGTTACGGCAAAACTAATAATCGCACAGTTACAGGGTTTTGCATGCATAAAGCGCATATGTTCTTCTATTATTCTGCGAAGTTTCGGTTCTCCATGTCAAAAATTGACGGAGATATGAATTTTTAAAAAAAAGAGAGAATTTTCCAGTTTTTGCGGGTTTTCTCAGCTTCTAATCAAGCTACGAAGTCGCGCGACAGCTCATTTTCTTCGTTATCCAATTCTCTACAACTTTCGTATTACAATCATAACGATTCCTATAAATCTTTCGGATTTATAAATAAAAAACCAAAAAAAGTCCGAAAATTTACAGTTTTTTGTTAATAACAAACAAACGCGCGATTTTCTCGAGTTTAAAAGTATACTGTTTTGATGGGGGCAACTTACTCTATCGATTGGCACCACTCGCTACCTGTTAAGATTTGTGTCACGAAACCCTATATACAGGCTGCCCCGTTGCTTGGCCTAATAATTCAGTTGAATAGAAAAATTTATTATAACAAAGCCAAAAGATTGGATGATATATGAGAGGATATAAAATGTATTATTCTGGAGCAAGACAAAATTTGAACGTGCATACTTTTGGTTTTGTTATAATAAATTGTTGATATTTTTTTAAAATTCTATTATTACCAAATTCTGACGGCAAACGTACCAACTTCATCCACCGCGACCTATATACTGTCCTAATTTTTCACTATCACACTATCCTGTTGAATTTTACTAAATCTGCATCCCGCACTATTTGTCTTGTTATTATTAATGTTTTCATCATTTATTGTTCAGTTTTTCCCCCTTATGTCAATTATTTGAATTGATATACTCATTTTCTGCCTCCTAAATATTTCAATAATTGGTTGTCGAGTATTTGAGTTCCATGTTTCGATTTTTTCTGTTTTTTACTACATATTTTTCCATGTTCCTGGAATTGAAATTTTGTTACTAACTGCATGTAATCGATAGGTTTCAACACATTTTTTTAATTGTACTTTCCGTAAAACGAATTTGTATCCGTATAGCGACGATGACCAGCATCATCAGAAGTCCGATTCTTCACCGATATGTACAACTGAAAACAATCTACTGCCCGAAGAAAAGAAAAATAAAATAATGGAAGATCTGAGGATTTTCGTCCGAATGCAAGTGAGTAGGGCCAGAAAATATTACAAATCTAATATCGATTGGTTCCAGAAAATGGAACCATACGTTTCTGACGAAAACTTATTTTGAAATAGAAATGACCAGAGATTATAATCGTATAATTATAAAAAATGAATCGAACTTCAATTTACGGCAGATATCACCAAGAAGATTCATTCGAATTTTTAGAACTCTGTTCTTTGGAGGGACAAGGCGGGAGTATAATTTTTTAATTCGTTTTAATGTCATTTATTATTCAATTTGACGCAGTTATTATTTTGTCTTATTTGAATAATCAAAAGATTTTAATGGGTACTTTTTATAAATTTACCAATTATCAATCAACATTATATTTGGTACTTATTTAGTACTTATTTAGTATATATATAAGATCAAAACATAAAAACCGTATTCGATTTATTACATATTTATTTATTTATTATATTATTATAGTTAAAGTTAATATGATACTTTTAGGATATTAAGTTTCTTAAAGCTCTGAAATAATGATAAAAGAGTACCTATAATTTAATTAGCATGCAGTAAAATACAGTCGTGAAAATACATGTCGTAGTACTAGAAAAATCGTCATACCTACCACGTAGAAAAGTGATAATTAAAAGAAAATCACCTGATAATGATTATTCTTAGAATAATTTAAATTAAGTATGTCCAATTGTCTTTATTTTATATTATTTTCTTGTTGGCAATAAAATATTTAATATACATCGACTTTATTTTGATCCTTTCCTTTCTTAGTCCTTACATTTTCTCACTGTTCTTTGTACCTATATAGGTAGTATTTGTTTTGATATAAATTTTTTTCAAAATATCTTTCAAATAATTAGATAATGGCGGGAGTGGAGTTTGTTTACTTGGAACAATCGGTCAAAGGGGAATGTTAGGCTTGTGCAGCTTTGATAAACTATAAACCATTTATAATTATTTGAAATTTCTACATTTTAAATTCAATTTCTATTCTCTATATTTTTAAATCAAAATTATACCATATAAAATGGAAAAACAACTTTTTATTTCGCCATCAGGTGCAAAAAAAAATGAAAATTCACAAAGCCTTCCCCCTGAAATATATGGTTTACCAAAGCTGCACAAGCCTGACATTCCCCTTCGACCGATTTTTTCAAGTATTCAAATTCCTCTTACCTCATTATCTAATTATTTGAATAATATATTGAAAAAAATATAAATAGGTATATAAAATACCATATCGAAAACACATGGGATTCCAAAGAGGAAATTAAAATTATAAAAATTCCTAATGAATATGTATTTATTTCGTTAGATATGGTTTCTTCATAAACAAATATTCCTATTTCTATTTTGAAAGATATATTAATAAAAAAATGGGACAGCATTAAAGAATATACAGAAATAACTCAAAAAGAATTTATAGAAGCTATAGAACTCACACTTACAACCACATATTTCAAATATGAAAATGAAATATACAAACAAATTAATGGTTGTGCTATGGGGGCTTACATTTCAAGTGTTATAGCACAATTGGTAAAAACTGTCCTAAGCAAACTTCATATAGATATTTCATTATTTTTCCGATATATACATGATTGCATTACTGTTGTACCAAAGAATCAAATTGAAAATAAATGAAATTCTTATCATAAAAAATTTCAAATCACAATCGAAATCGAATAAAAAAATAAAATCAATTTTTTTCATGTCACATTATATAAAATTGACAATAACATAAGAACAGAGTGTGGCTGACAGATCTACCTACATCCTAACCATAAGTATGAGGACTCTCCCCACAATTATCTATATTTCAATAAATATGATATTAGTAGGTACAAGTCTTAAAGAACGAATTACTTCATGCAAATACTTATTTCACTTAATCGAAATCTAAAACACCAAAAACCAAAAGAAATAATATTATATATCAAGTGACTTGTACTAATTTGGACGCTGTCTACATAGGACAGACATCACAGTATCAAGAAAATTCTTGAAACGGAATCTAATACACAAAAAAGGAATTTTTAGAAATAGTGCAAATTCATAAGAACGAAAAAGCTATAAATGATAAAAAAGACCTGAATAATTTAAATAAATTATATAGCTAGCTCTATTATGAATGTAGCTGAATATTTATTGGTTAGAATATGAATGACAATAAATTTTATAGATTAGGTTATACTTAGGTGAAGTTGAAATTTATAGGTTAGGTGAGGTTAGTTGCAAGAATTAATACAATTCAAACCCACCGAAAATTTCGTTTGACATGATTCAAAATTATATTGTTTGATTTTCAAAATACAGGTAGAATTAATTGAACTTTTATTTGCAATCAGTTTTATTTTATTTTTCAACTTAAATAAACACCAAACGTGCTTTTTATTATCGGCCTTATTTAGAACCTCTAGCCTTGATAAGGCCAATGTGCAAAAAAAGTAAAAAAAGACTGAAAATCAATTTCACAATATTTTTTCTGTAAAATTGCAGGGCGTATTGATTGTTAATAATTTAACTATCATTTTCAACTACTTTATTTTTTTCAGTCAACAGTCACCTGTTGATGTGGCCATTAGTTTGTGTCGCTTACCTTATATATTTTATTGGGTACAAATTGTGTGCTGGTAGAGCCAAGATAAGCCATTTTATTATTAGGTACTAGGTATTATCTATTATTAACTGTCGAAATTCTTTAAAGTGTTTTATTAAAAAATTTCTTGGGCAAAGCTAAAACTCCAACCAAAACATTTACGTACGTATAGCCTACGCGGTATAGACCTCCGATCCGGAAGACATCTTCAAAAATTTCATCATGGCCGTACTTAGAAGTATTTGCTCCCTCTGCCCTGCACCATTAAAGGCACGCCCTGTTTTACGCCCCGCCATCGTCGCCATTACAATGAAGGCGTGCTCTGACGATCTAAACGAGCTGCTGCATTCATTTATTGTTTTTCAGTGGTAGCCTATGAAAAAAAATTTAAAATAAGTTCTTTTCCAGATTTTCACTCTATAACATGGGATGAAAAACCTGTTTCTCAATTGAAATTGGTTGAATTTGAGTTTTCTAAGATTAACTCAGAAGAATGGAAAAAAAGTGTAAGTAATCATTTCATTGAAATAGACAACGAATAGTTTACTGTAAGATTTTGAGGAAACAGAACATAGGAAACATCATGCTGCCATTTAAGCTTTATGTTGAATTTGGGTCAGCTACCCCTACTGGTGAATCCAGTAGTCCCCCAACGCCGGACCCTTTTCGGACCTTCGGTGTACCTGCTTTTAACTACTGTTGCAGTTACAAACAAGGTCCGAAAGGGTCGAAAGTCGGCAGTGCTCAATAGCTGACCCAAATTTAACATAGAGTTTAAATGGCAGCACTGTATTTCCTATGTTCGGTTTCCTCAAAATCTTACGGTTGATCGACGCTTGTCAAGACATTCAATCAGTTCTTATTAATTCAAAAAACTACTCAAACAACAGTTATTTCCGCATTAATGATCTATTGATTATATTAAACAATTCCACCGCGGACCAAAGTGGAGCAAACTTGCTGTGACTTTAAAATTGGCGATTTCGTTCAAGTCAACTTTGAAGATAGACCTTCGTTTAATTGAAATTTGGTTAGACTAACGAAAAACTTACCGACAGTATCGTATATGCTGTAGAACTTGAGAAATTAAGTGAATAAAAATTGGATATAAAATGAAAATTATAAATTGATTACACAGACAGCAAAAATTGAAGTGATATGGGGAAGATAAAGTTAACGTCGTTGTAACATGCAAAAGACCTGTGTGATGAAAGAGAAAAAATGAGAACAAATTGGGAAGTTACTGAGGAGACAATAAAGTTAAAATACAAGTAGATACCTAGTTTTGAAAATGGCATATAAAAGGCATTGAAAATGAAGAAGAGAAAATAACAGGATTAAATAAACTAGATGAATCTGTACCAACGACAGAAACGTTGAAAAGGGAAGTTAACAAAATAGAATAGAACATTTTGTTAATATTAGATAATAAATTATGTAACATATTTGAAATAAAACAAGGACAAAGATCAAACAAAACGCCTCATTCTAGTTATTTATTTGTTAGGGAGACGCAGTTCTACTAAGAATACTGAAAGTTTGGCCGCAGTTTAGAAAAATTCATAAAGCTTCTTGCTTCCGTGAGATATTCAAAAAATTGGATGAGAGTGTCTATCAAGTTTCTTCAAATACATTTTTTTATATTCGAAGATGCTATACAACAAAATGGGATCTAAAAACAAAAAAAGATCAGTTTGGGCAGTAACTTCTAACTAGGAAGGATAAGAGGAGAGAAGAACATATGGGCGCTATAGTCTTAGGGTCGAGGACGACGAAAACAACTAATATCAAACTAAGATCATACGCCTGCGCGAGCCTAACGAGATCTGTTAACATTGCTATTCCGAAGAGGAAGAGTGATCTCTATTCGATCCAAAACATCTTCTCCGGGTTGGTGTTTGCAAGGAATAGAAGAGGGTGCCATAAAGCAATGTAGAAGGTTCATTTTCACGTAAAAACAATTTCAGAGAGCTGCTTTATAAAGAATGGGCCGAAACTCTCCCACAAACAGCAAAAGTACATTCCTTGTATGATGTGCAAAGTTACATAACTCTAGATTAATTAGATCATCCTCTAGATCCAGAACAATTCTTCACCCTACTTTAAAAAAAACTGATATACAACAACTTCTACTCAATTATCTACCCGAAACCACCCTATAAGCCGCCACTACTCTCTTAATTTTTATGTTATTTTTCTATGTTTGTATTTTTATATTTGTTTAATTTCAATCAGAATCCACATAGTTTTTTAGAACATTTATTCTTCCATTTCTCAACTCGCTAAGGTTACGAAAAATATTCTTTTGCTCCTTTTTTTTACAATATCATTTTTATTATACTAAAATACTAAATGAGGCCACTGATAAAATAGGTACAAATTAATTTTTTTTATAAAGTATTACCTTTCTCAACATACTCAACATCTCAAAACTACAACCGAACAATTCCGATTCTCTCCCATTGAACCCCGGTTTTTCTACATTCACCATTTCTCTAAGAGATCACTAGTTCTTTTCCCAGATAATTCAGTTGTACAACTGGAATTCGAAAAACCACAGATCAAATTATTTTTGACATGGATTTAGAAGAAATCTTCAAACTGTTCCTCCTCAAATCCCGAAAGATAAATAACTGTCCCCTTCTCACAACGTTCTTTTTGAAAAATATTCCGATGTTCCCATTCCACTTATCAACATGATTGTCCTAGAAAATTTAAAACTTCCAAAATTCCCAACATCCATGTTGTATTTCACGTATCAAGTATATACATAGTGGGAAAATGTAAGGACTAAGGAAGGAAAGGATCAAAATAAAATCGTTGTATATTGAATATTTTATTGCCAACAAGAAAATAATATAAAATAAAAATAATTGGACCTAATACAAATGATTCTAAGTAAAATCATTTTCAGGTGATTTTCGCAAAATGTATCAAAGGAATTTTCGGTTCAATTATCACTTTTCTACGTGGTATGAGGATTTTTCTGATACTTCGACATGAATTTTCACCGACTGTATTTTGCTGCATGCTAATTAAGGTGGTAATGTACGGCCGACGAATATTTTCATCGACTGCACAACGAAAGTTCGGAAAGAGATACCGCTCTATAGTGTAAATGAGCGTTGTGTAGCTAAAGACATGAGACGACGTAGAGACACTTTTAACTGAAATACAGATGTTCGACTCACTTTTGTTGCGCGCGACTGTCCCTTACACTGTTATTTAGTAATTTAGAAATGCTGAAGATTACTCCTTAAATATACTTGAAATATCAGGGTGGTGTCTGAACAGACTGGACAGAAAACAAAAATTAATATTTACTTAGTTTAAAAATATTATATTTCTAATTATCTAGGTACATATAGTTTCTCAATAATATGTTTAACGTTTAAAATTTTCTGTTATACACCTTTTGGTAAATTTAATACTATTAAACAGTTTTTTATTTCCCATCGGTGTCCGTTATAATCTTTGTATCATTGTTTCGGAGCTTTCAGGAGCTCAATTTATCATATTAACTTCAAATAATAATAAGTATAATAAATAAATATGTGATAAACCAATTACTGCTTTTATGCATTTATCTCAAACATACTAAATATACATCAAGAGTATGGTGTCGTGACTTACATTTATATCGATTATAACTGAGTGACAATATTCTTAAGGATCTTTTCATTATTCTTGTCGATCAAATATAATGACTGATAATTGGTACATTTATAAAAAGTATTACAATTTTTCAAATATTTTCAAATGTTCAAATTGTCAGCATTATGTATCTTTCACAGAGCTTCGTCAAATTAAATAATAAATAACATAAAAACGAATTATAAAATTATACTCCCGCCTTCTCACTGCCAGGTACAGGGTTCTAAAAATTCGAATGAATCTTCTTGGTGATATCTTCCGTAAATTGAAGTTCGATTCATTTTTTATAATTATACGATTATAACCTCTGGTCATTTCTATTTCGTCAGAAACGTATGGTTCCATTTTCTGGAAGCAATCGATATCAGATTTGTAATATTTTCTGGCCCTACTCACTTGCAATCGGACGAAAATCCTCAAATCTTCCATTAATTTATTTTTCTTTTCTTCGGGCAGTAGATTGTTTTCAGTTGTACATGGTTGGATATCTTGATTGAAAATGTTTAAAGTGGACTGTATACAATGTGAGAAGCACAATAAAACGATTTGTTTCGATTTTCACTTTATTGTACAAATGCTTTATGTGCCTGAACAAAAAACGCTGTTGGCCTCGTGGCTCCTTGATGATTGATGTCTGTCTTCTTCTGCGCAAGCCCGGTTACTCTAGGTAGGCGCATGTGCCAAGTTCAGTAGCGCACTCAACATAATTTAAATATATACATTAAATGGTTAAACATACCGGCCTCCTTGAAAGGCTCGACTTTCAAACGACAAATAATATAAAAAATTATGAAATTTATATGTGTTTTCAAACAACTTAAAAGTAAAATGTCAAAATAAATGTCAATCACTAAGAAACACTTTTTAAACGTCTATGGGTAGGACGCAAATTTCTGACACCGCCCTCCTCAGGATTCCATTCTTCGCACGGAGGGTAACTACTCTAGTGATGCCATCGCTGCCTGGATGCAGCTTAACAATGCGAGCTAAAGCCCAACACAATGGCGGCGAATTCTTATCCTTCAATAAGGCGAGAGCTCCTATATTCAGAAGTTCTTTACTTGCAGTTTTCCACTTTACACGTTGCTGCAAAGTTGAGACGTATTCGGAAGACCAACGTCGCCAATAATGTTGATACATTTGCTGCAGTGCATGATACGTTGATAGCCTGTTAACTGGTATTTGCTGGTATGGCCTTCAACACGTCGCCAATTAAAAAGTGACTGGGAGTTAAAGGACAAAGGTCGTTGGGATCATCGGTTAATGGGGTGAGAGGTCTAGAATTAAGAGTGGCCTCCACCTGAATGCATAGGGTGGTAAAATCTTCCAAAGACAAGCAGTTTTGACCCATCACTCTTTTTAGATGATATTTGGCCGATTTCACAGCCGATTCCCACAAACCACCCATATGCGGGCTGTTCGCAGGGTTAAAATGCCACCGAATTCCTTGTGTGTCACAAAATGTAGAAAATGAATTGTCTTGTTCTAATGTTTTTAGGAACAATCGCAAATCATTGTTTGCTCCAACGAAACATCCCCCATTGTCAGAATATATATCACTGCATAGACCGCGCCGTGAAACAAATCTTTTGAGGACGTTTAGAAACGAATTTGCAGTTAAATCAGTTGCTACCTCTACATGCACAGCCTTGGTAGTCATGCAAATAAAAATACACAAATATGCCTTTATAAATTTTCTATTTCTGTGCTTAACTTCCTTGACCGAAAATGGTCCCGCGTAATCGACGCCACTGCTTAAAAACGGTCTAGCTTGTGCGAAGCGTACGCTAGGTAAGTTTCCCATTTTTTCATTGTAAGAGCGAGGCTTTACTTGAAAGCAAGTTATACATTGATGCAAAATCTTTTTGACAATTTGTTTACCCCGCAATAGCCAAAAGTTGTTTCAGAAAGAGGCCAAAGTTGCTTGAGCACCAGCGTGTAATAATAATGTATGCTCTCTTTCGATTAGAAGGCGCGTGACGTGATCATTATGAGGTAGGACGTAAGGGAATTTTTTGTCAAATGAAAAGTTTGAATTGACAATTCTCCCCCCTACCCGCAATAAATGATCGCTATCTAAAAATGGGTTTAAAGATAACAATTTTGAATGAGCGTTTAGCGGTTTATTTTTAATTAAACATTTTATTTCTTCCGTAAAATGCACTGATTGCGTTGCCCTTATAATACTTTGTTTTGCCAGTTTTAATTCGTGCACTGTGAGTTTTGTACCGTATATTCTATCATGTTTTGCACGTAATGTGTTACCTTTAAATCGTAAAATCCACGCTATGATTCTGTTTAATTTGTCGAAATTAGAATATCTCTCGAATATCGTACTATCAGCTATAATTACATTTTGTGTTAACGCGGAATTTTTTACCTCTGGTAATTCATTGAGTGGTAAAAAATTATTATTCGTGACCGGTTGATTAGGATTGCTTAGAAAGAATGGCCCGTTCCACCACATGTCGCATTCGAGCAGCTGACTGGGTAGTGATCCTCTCGAGATGATGTCAGCCGCGTTATGTTCGGATTTTACATGTTGCCAATTTTCGATTTTGGATTTTCCTTGTATGTCCGCTACGCGGTTTGCTACAAATGTTTTTAAAAGTGCGGGTTCCGTATTTAACCACGATAAAACGATGGTTGAATCAGTATAATAAAAAATGTTAGATATACGACAAGTAAAAGCCTCCATGAGCTTAGCTGTCAGATTCGTTGCTAATAAAGCTGCGTTTAGCTCCAAGCGTGGCAACGTGACAACCTTTAAAGGTGCTACTCTTGATTTAGCACAAATTAAACGTACAGAGCATTGTCCGGAGTTATCTACAGTTCGTAGGTATGAACACGCACCATACGCGATAGTAGATGCATCGCTGAAAGTGTGAATTTCAATAACATTGGCTTTGGGAACTGTTATTTGTCTAGGAATTTTAATTGTAGCCAAAATAGGTAATTCCTTTTGTAAATGAATAAACTCTGAAATTATTGGTGAAGGAGCAATTTGATCCCAATCTACTTTGTGCTGCCAAAGTTTTTGCATGATAACTTTGGTTTTAACAATTACTGGACCGACCAAGCCCAATGGATCGAATAACTGAGCAATTACGGAGAGTATTTCGCGTTTTGTGAAATTGTTATTTTCAATTTGTATTGAATCTGTGCTGAAATGTAGCGTGTCTGATTGAGAGTTCTAGACAAGCCCTAAAGTTTTTGATTGGTCATCGGTTGATAGATAATGATCTGGTAGATCTGAAATGTTGTTAATATCGTTGAAAATGTTTGGTTTGTTAGTTTTCCACTTCCGAAGAGGAAAGGATCCACTTTCTAAAATGTTGGTGATGTTTTGCCTCAAAATTTGTGCATTTTCAATGGTGTCTGTACCAGTGATGAGGTCATCAACATGAAAATCGCGAGTTATTACTTGTGATGCTACTGGGTACTTTTTACTGTTTTCTAAAGCGAGTTGGTGCAAGCATCATATAGCAATGAATGAAGCTGGAGCTGTGCCGTATGTTACGGTGTTTAATGTGTAGACTTCTAGAGGCAGGTTTGGATCCGAACGCCACATAATTCGCTGTAAATCACGTTGCTCTTCTACAATTTCCACCTGTCGGTACATCTTCTCTATGTCCGCTACCATTGCTACATTGTGTAACGAATGATGATAGCAAAAAGATCTTCCTGTATTGTAGGACCCACCATGAGCGTATTATTCAACGAAATACCGTTTCCTGTTTTGGCGGATGCATCGAACACCACTCGTAGTTTAGTGGTTGCACTATCCTTCACGACACCATGATGTGGTAGGTAAAAAACTCCCTTTCCATCCACTTCCGTTGCCCACGTCGGCACCTTGGTCATGTGCCCGAGTTTTTCATATTCCCTCATGAACTCCGAATATTGTTGACGTATGACTGTGTCATTGATCAGTTTACTTTCTAATTTGTGAAACCTTTTAATCGCATTCATCTTCGAATTCCCCAAATCGCCTACACCTTCGCGAACTGGCAACGTCGCACGAAATCTGCCAGTTTCGGTCCGCTGAATTGTTTTTAGGAAATGTTCTTCGCATTGTTTTTCTTCAATCGTCCGTTTGGTTTTGTTATCGTCTTGGTATTCCTCGATTTTCCAAAATTTCTCAATTGCGTTTTCAAGCGTAGTTGTGATTAAATTACATGATATGGTATTACTACCGTTATTTTGAATTGAATAATTTTGATATATGGGTCCCGATATGACCCATCCAAATAATGTTTTCTGAAGTATCGGTTTACCGTCGCCGAGCTTAAATTGCCCATCCGCTAAAATATCCCAAAAGACACCTGCGCCTAAGAGAATATCCAGTTTGGCGGATTTATCGAATTCAGGATCCGCAAGAGTAATGTGTTTCGGTATATTTAAATGTTGACAATCGATTTGAAGTTTGGAATATTACCCGCTATTTGGTTTATAACTAAAAATGTAGCATTTTGTTGAAAAGAATTGTTTTCTCTTGAAATTATATCAATATTTAATTGCTCTGTGATATTAGTAGTAACCTGATTAACACCGATCACTGGTAAGTTTATTTTGGTAGTACCGATATTTAATTTTCGCGCAAGGTCAGAGGTTATTAGATTTGATTGAGAGCCCGAGTCTAACAATGCACGTGCTTTGATTAAATTGCCTGATTTGTCTTTGAGGAATACAGCCGCTGTGCTAAGAAGAACATTTTGTTTTTTATTATTTAGATGATGTGTGATTGATGAGAGTTGGATAGTTTCTTGAGGTTCGTCTGTGTTTTGTTTATTTTCAATTGCCAAATGTGTGTTTGTGGCTAATGAAGGATTGCTGTGATTTTGTGTTTGAATGTTGTCATGTTTAGCTAGTTGGTTTTGTGTATCATGATGTTGAATATTGTCTCGATGAATTAGTGTGTTATGTTTCTTTTGACAAACCTTGCAGGTTCCACGAGTGCAAGAATCTGACCTATGATCACCTCTGAGACAATTAAAGCATAATTTTAGTTTAATTACCTCGTTTTGTCGCGTTGAACTTGGTAACTTAAGGGATTTTTTACATGAATAAATGTAATGATCTTGATCTTTGCAATAAGCGCATTGCGCCTGCGTGACGGCACATGTGATTGTTTGACCTTCACCCCGTGAGGGATATTTAGAATTATACTGTTATTTGCATTTTTGTGCGTGTGATTATAATAGTTAGATTTTAACATGGTTTGCTGATTATCAGTTTTCTAAATATTCACAACGATTTACTAAAAAGTCGAGAAATTCTGACAATGGTGGAGGTTCTCTTTTATTTTGTAAATGTAAATGTTCATGCCAACGTTCCCTAGTGCGTGCGTCTAGTTTAATTTTTAATAGTTGAATTAATAGGCGATCCCACGAATCAGTTGGTTCACCTAGAGCTTTGAGTGAAGTAATTAGTTGTTTGAACGTGTCAGTTAAATTTCTTAAAAAAGGAGCTGATTCCCTAGTAATTACTGGCATGTTAAATAATTCTTCTACATGTTTGTCTATGATAATTTTTTTGTTTTCAAATCGTTCTCGCAATATATGCGCAAAACAGAAATGCCTATATTATAAAAAAACGGAACATGGAACTCAAATACTCCACAAACAATTATTGAAATAAGTAGAAGGAGGCACAAAATGAGTATATCAATTCAAATAATTGACATAAGGAGGAAAAGACTAAACAATAAATGATGAAAACATTAATAAGACAAATAGTGTTGGAAGCAAATTTCATAAAATTTTTTTTCAAAATCACCCTATATAAAAATAGTATAAGTACACTAAAAAGTGGAAAATAAGGACATTTATGGGTCGTAGTCAATAAATTTGGTACATGTGCCGTCAAAATTTGGTAATAATAGAATTTAAAAAATATCAACAATTTATTATAACAAAACCAAAAGTATGCACGTTCAAATTTTGTCTTTTTCATGAATAGCATATATTATATCCTCTCATAAACATTTTTCTATTCAACTGAACGTATCAACCTTGTCCGCTACCACCCCTATCCTTAAATTCTTTTTCACTTTTTAGAGCACTTTTGAAGCTTTATCAAGTATGATTTCAAAAAGTCTCGTAAGTGTATTAGTGAAAAGCTCAATATCAGTATTGAATTTGTAAATTAGCCATGAATATCATTTTCAAACACTAAATAAACTGTTTGAAAGGAAGGCCAATTAGAAAGGTCATGAAACAACCAGACAAAAAATAATAATGGTTAAAATGATGAAAAAATCAAAAGGAAAAATAAAATTTGGAATAAACTTTGGAGTATAGTGAGGCGGTGATGGACTCGGTATTGTTAAATATAGCAGTGGAAGACATAATATCTAAGGAAATGTAATGTAATATTCATAATTATCCAAAGAAAACTGATACGTAAAAATTAACATACCTCGAACGACTACTGGGGAAATGCTGTAATTGTCTCTCCTTAGAAATCGTAGGTGTCGAATATCCTATTTGGAGAAGACATCATTTTATTACAAATTGATATGAATTAAGAGCTACACTGGTCAAAATTATACCTATAACACTTTTCACGTTCAATACTCTTTTTCTCACAATATTTAAAAATATATAATTGAAAATATTTTTGATGATTGGGATTAACTTTTACACAAGAATATTTTCAAACTCTACAGGATGAGTAAAAAACAGTAGGAATTTATGTTACAAACAAATACCTTGACGTATTCTCACTGATATGCTATACTGATCTTTATATTATAAATTTTTCTTATTTTGACCAGTGTTACTTTCAATATTGAAAAATCTTAAAAAATTTCCCTCAACTTCAAAATTCAAATGTTTTCATCAATAAAATTTACTCGACAACAAATGGAAAGTTTCCACTTACTCGAAGACATTTGATTACTTGAATTTGTCAATAAATTGGTCTTTGGTTACTGGGCGTTATCGATCTCAATTGTCAGCGCCCCTCACGATTTGGATGTTGTATGGTACGGGCAACAATCGGCGGTACATAAATATTAATAAAATTTATGACACATTGGGAAGCGTCAAATGATCTAGTTTACCAGCGTTCCACGCATTAACGGGCTGTGATTACGACCCAGCTTTTCATCAAAAGGGGAAAAGAAAACCGTGGGCGCTGTACTCAGAAAATGAACAATATCAAAAAGCATTTACAGCTTTACAAGATCCACGAAACGGCAATTATGAAAATGCTTTTGACACGCTCGAAGATTTTGTCTGCAAAATGTACGCTACAGTAAAAAATGGGGTAAAAAATTGCTCGAATGTCGATGAAGCTCGATTAAAAATATTCTCCTCGACATATACTACTAACATCGAGCCCACGGACGAGTTCAAACAAAAATTAAAAGACTTTGACGCTTGCACATTACCACCTTGTAAGCGTGAACTCAAGCAACAATTACTTCGAGCTTCATACATTGGACACATGTGGAAAAATACCTTTTCTCCAGTGCCCAATGAAACTCTAAATATTCTGGAAATCGGCTGGAAACTCGAAGATGACATGTATTCCTTCCAGTGGTTCGAGGGCGAGGACGTACCTTCAAATATTCAAGAAATAACTGAAGGTATTTCATTTTTTTATTCATACTTTCATAACAAATAGGGGGAAAATACGTCAACTCTCCTAGCGCGGCGCGCGAGCGCTAAATTCTGTTGTTTTCAACTCGCGCTGATGGTATGAAAATATTCGTAGAAAAATTCCGTGAGTTGAAAATAATAGAATTTAGGACTCGCGAGCCGTGCTAGAGAACTTGAGGTATTTCTCCCATTGATAAAATTGTTCAAATTGATAATTGAAAATCAAATGTTTATTTAATTTTGATAGATCCAGAAGAAACAGATATGGATAATGAATTAGTAAGAACAACTAATTTTGAAGATTTCGAGGATGAAACTGATGACGATGACAGTGATTGTGAATCCGACATTGGAGAAACTACGGAAGATGAATCAGTATTATTACACACTGATTCATCTTCCGTTTTAATACAAGTGTACAGTTTTGCAAATAAAAAGTTTTTGGAAGAAAGCCACGTACCAATGTGTTAGCAGCGGCTTTTTTGTTTATTTAAGTAATTTTTCATCAATAAACATGCATGCCATTTGTTATTGAAGTTCAAAATAATATTTACAGACAATGTACAAAAAGGCATGCAAAAAAAAACAGGGAAATGTTCCTTATTTTTAAATTTGTTGAAAAAATTTTTTTAATTTTATTTTTACACAAGTTTTTTATGCCAGGCTTGTATAATACGCATGCCATTTTTTTATCAACTTAAAATAATGTTTTTTAATGAAATATTGAATGGCATGCAGAATAAAGTCACGGAAGTTACAACAGCGTTTTTTACAATTTCCTGTTGTGCATGCCAAATTTGCTAACGTCAATAAATTATAAAAA
The DNA here is from genome assembly GCF_026250575.1 of Diorhabda carinulata. Classification (NCBI taxonomy): domain Eukaryota; kingdom Metazoa; phylum Arthropoda; class Insecta; order Coleoptera; family Chrysomelidae; genus Diorhabda; species Diorhabda carinulata. The sequence continues at coordinate 12,018,299 of NC_079473.1, forward strand.
TCAAGTATTGTTCAAATGGCATGCAGTTTAAAAATCATGGAAAAGTCGTATTGAATTTTCACAACATTTTCCTAATATTTCCCACCCTTGGTCATACGAGAGGTGCTATTTGAGCCCGTCGGCTGTTGCGAATTGCATGCCATCGATGATTATAGCTTAAATTTGTTCCAACTACTTTTTATTACAAATGCATGCAATATAAAGTCACGGAATAATACTAAAATTCGTTACACAAACAGAAGCCATTTTCTTTACGACGTGCAAGCGCGCAAGGGCTCGTAACCCCTCTATCTTTTATATTTTAGGGTTAGTTATCAATTCATAAAAAGGCATTCAGGAGAAAATGGGAGACCATTTTCTGTCACCATCTCCTGGTCTAAAACTGGTAGAGATAATAATAGAAGAATTGCTGTAATAACTACTAACAACTACTCAAACAAATAAAGGTATACGGTCTAATGTCATATCTTTAGGTCGTATATTAATTACTGTATTAATAAAATTAATTGCTCCTAAAATAATTGAAGATATACCAGCTAAATGTAAACTAAAAATAGCTAAGTCTACTGAAGATCCACCATGTGCGATATTAGATGAAAGAAGGGGATAAACCGTTCATCCTGTACCTGCACCTCAAAAACTTATATAATTTATTCCGGGATTTCCTAATTCTGTAAGTACTAGTACTCTAAGAGAGGTACCAACTATTCCAGCTCAAATCTCAAAAATAAAATATAATGTTCCAATATCTTAATGATTTGTTGAAAACAACCATTTATTCAATAAAATGACTGAGTTCGGGCGATAAATTGTAAATTTATTTATTAATATTAATATTCTTTTACCAAGCCTTATATGTATATGTAAGTATGATATTAAATTGCAAATATAAAGGTAAATAATTTTTAGGGCTTAGATCAAATATAATATCAACTTTGAAGGTTGATAATTTAACTTAACTAAAATCCTTATAAGATATTTAAGATCCTAATACAAAGGCATAAGCTAAGTGGAGTAAACACATTTAAAAACAAAAAGACAAAATTGTTGAATTTTGTGCTTAATCAAGTTTTCTACTATTAAAATTGTGAGACATGAGAATGTTAATCGTATATAAAAGTATAAAGTAATTAAGATTGTAATAATTAAAATTACCCTCAAAGTATATATTTGGCTTAAAATCAAATTGTCAATTACAATTCATTTCGGTAAAAATCCTAAAACTGAGGGTAAGCCCCCTAAAGATAAAAAATTTAAAATAAAGAATAATTTAATTAATTTGTTCGCATTTAATGAACTAAAAAGTTGGTTTAAGTTGATAAGCTCAATTTTATAAAAAATAACAATATTTAAAGTAAAAAAAAATTTAATAATGAAATATACTAATCAAATTAATTTGGAATTTAATATTCCTACCAGCATTCAACCGATATGGTTAATTGAAGAATATGCTATAATTTTTCGTAATCTTGTTTGATTTAACCGTTAAATTCCTCTTACGATAGAAGAAGTAATAATTACGAATGTTGAAAATTATTATTCTTAAATTATATATAATTGAAATTATTGGGGCTAGTTTTTGTCATGTTAATAAGATAAGGTTATTTATTCAATTTAAACCTTTTATTACTTCTGGGAACCAAGTATCAGAATTATTGGGGACATAATTGGGAAGAAATTAATGAAATAATTACGCTTCTGCGAGAAAAATATTTTTTTTTGTTATTAAGGGGATGATTCTTAAAAGGTTAATTTCTAGACCAATTCATATATTAAATCAGGAATAAACTGAAATTGAAATTAAAGTTCCAATTATTATTGAAGTAAAAAATATGATTTTATTATTAAAAAGGAAAGAAACCTTTATAAATGGGGTATGAGCCTCGTAGCTTGAGCTTAGCTTACCTTTTTTACACTTTAATATAAGATGTATATTAACTTTTGATGTTAAAATAAATAGTTTTATCTATTAAGTGTAATTTTTTGGGGGACAGGGGTGGGGGTTAATGAAGGTGGATTATATATAATTAATTCTATCAAAATTACCCTTTTTTCAGGCACATCATTTTTTTAATAAAAGAGTTTCTAATTAAACATGGAATTTAAAATTACCTAAGATATTAATAAGAGAGAGAAAAATTTTTTATTAAAAAAATGTTCATTTTTGTGCAATTTTGCCGCATTTTCTGCACACTTTTTGCAACAGAATTTTGTGCAATTTTTCGTAAATTTTTTTACACTAACAGTAAATGCTAATCAATCATGGAAATTTTAAACATATAGGTTTTTCCGATATAAACATTTAATAGATTAAAATAATAGAAATGTGTATATCACCCAAGAATATTATCTTTAATATGAAATTTTCAATAATGTTAATAGTTTCTAGTAACTATATATATATATATATATATATATATATATATATATATATATATATATATTGTTATGGTATTATAGTGTGTAATGTTTATTTTTATAAATTTTATTTTAAATAAAATCAGATTTTAATTTGGGTGCCATTAATAATTATTTGAATTTCTTTATTTTATTATGTTATTATTATTTTTTTTATTCTCAGGGTATTATATTGTGAGGTCAAATTAAAAAATTTTATTGCGATAAATTGTTATGGTTATAAGGTCAGATTATAATAGTTTTAAGACCGGGTCTGTTTTTTATAATGAATAAAATATTCAAAATATACAATTTCTTAACTAGCTATTACAATTATTTTATTTTACAAACATTGATTCATTCATTCATACTCATAATTACACTCATAAAACTAAATTATATGGAAATGTGAACTCAAATATTATATACTAAAAGAAATACTTAAACTTAATAGAACAGTACCTTAAGTGTTTTTTTTAAATTGGAAATTGTTACGGCCTTGCAGAATAAACAGATACTCCGCTGTAGTTCCACTCCTGTTCTTTTCCTTTTCACAACTTCTTTATCTTGGAAATTGTCCCTTTGTGAGTATTCTCACTTATTTCACTTTATTCAATTGTTTTCACTAATTTCTTATTACTACACTTATACAATTATTAATTATCAATCCTTTGAATATTTTATGCCTTTTTTATCAAGATTTTAATTTTTTTTTAAATTTCAATTAAAATTACTTTACTCTTTTTTCTCTTGCAAAAAAAAATTTTTTTTCGTTGTTGATTTTCTTCTTCCTTCTTTTTTTTAACCAATGATATTTATTTTAAAAGTTAGTTACTAAATTGTCATTTCTAAATTTTTAAATTATTATGACTTTATTCAAATGATATTATTCTATAATTTCTTTGTTGTATTTATTTCATTCCTATGTTATTAATTTTATCATTGCAGTTGTCAAAATTTTTATATTTTATCATTTATAACCTTAAAATTTATGTTGGTATGTCACACAAATTTTTGAAGTTGGTGCTCCTGTTTTTATCTGTCAATTTATGGATTAAATTCTTTGATTATACAGGATTTGTCAAAATTAAATAATAATTTAGAATATAGTGTTGGCCAAAACTTAATATAAAGAATGTTATTTATTTTATTGTGATAAACTGCTCTAAGTAACCGAATAACAGAACTGAACTTATTGCTTTATTTATATCTTATTATTATTTAATAATTTATTTTGGATATATTCATACCATAACAACATTCCCAAAATTTGTTTTCTTGATTTATTTTATTTATATAAGAAATAAGAAAACCAAATTTTAATTCTTCTTTATAAGTTGTTCTCAGTTATTGTCTTTTATTCCAATAATTATTTTGTGATAAATTCCCAGTTATAATTTTTTATTTAGTGCCCTTACTAATGAACTACATGCACTTTGTACACCAAATGGCACAACACAAAATCTATAGATTTCTCCGTCTATGGAAAAAGCTGTAAAATCCCGACTATCCTCATGTAAAGGAATCAACCAAAAACTATGTTTTAAGTCTAGTCTTGAAAATATAGATGTTCTTGTTATACGTCCCAAAATAGATTCAACTGACATAGGTGCTTCATATTGAGGTTTTGAAAATTTATTTATATTTCTTGCATCTAAACAAAGTCTCAATTCTCCATTCTTTTTTAATACCACAACAATAGGATTAATGTATTGTGAGTTGCTTCTTTCTATTATTTTATTTTCCAATAGTTCTTTTATGTATTTTCTCACTTGATCTTTATACTTGTATGGAATAGGATAAGTTTTAGCTTTGAAATTCTTAATATCTTCATTGACTTCTATTTTATATACATAATCTTTCGCAATTCTATTTTCCTTTGAAAATAAATTATTATATTTATTCATTAACATTTTTATTTCTTCTTTTCTGTCCTCTGGACAATCCATTATAACTTCATCTTCCCCTTCTTCTTCATCATCATAATTTTTATTCAATTCTTCCTTGTACATATTATTAACTACTTTACCTTCTTCCTTCAAAGCTATTATTTCAAAGTTAATCCATGTTCCATCCAATTTTAATCTTCTTTCTTCAATATCTATTATGGCTTTATGTTTTTCTAGCTCATCATATCCTATTATTATTTCTGTCTCAATATCTGGAGCAATTAATACTTGTAAATTAAATTCTTTTCCCTTAATATTAGCGTTTATATTTATTAATCTATTAATTTCACATATTTTCTTTGAATTAGCACCTATTAAATTTATTTTTGGGATTTTAATAATTTTATTTATAGGAATATTTAATTTATCAACAAAATTTTTATTAATCATTGATGCTTCTGATCCAGTATCAATAAGTAATTTAGCTTCTAAATTGTTAATTAGTCCATTTATAATAATTAAACTATTATTCCCATCTGTGTCTATATTTTCATTTATTTTTATAAATTCATTTGGATTTTCATATTTACAAATATATAGATTTTGTTTATTTGATGTGTGCGTATTTAAAAATTTTCATTGTCATTTATTTGTTCAGTTGTCTGTCTTGTATTTTCCCTATATATTTGTGCTGTATGTAATCTTGTCTCATTTATATTTGTTACATCATCATCTCTGCTTTCTGATCTATTTCTTCTATCTTGATTGATTCTTTGAAAATTTACTCTTCTTGTCTCTTGATCTCCATTTCCTCTTTGCATATTTCCTTCAGAATTTCTAATCTCCAGTCCTCTATATTGTCTATTGTTCCTGTCATTATAATTATTTTGTCTGTATGAATCATTGTTGTTTCTATTGTTAGTATTAGTATTGTAGTTTCTGTTATTGTAATTATTGTTATTATAATTATTGTTATTATTAATTTGTGCATTATTATTATAATTTCTATTATTATTAAATCTATTATTTGTCCAATTGTTATTTTGATTGTTGTTTCTCTGATTATTTTCATTGTTTCTATAATTTGTTCTTATATTTTGTTGTGAATTTTCATGTCTGATCAAATTTCTCTCTACTCTTTGTAGATACATAGATAATTGATCCAATTTTCTTATATTTTGTATTGCAATGGTCTCAGCCAATTCTGCCTTGAAATGCCTTGCTATGAACATAACAATTTCCTCCTCAGGGATTGGTGGTTCCAGATATTGTGTCATCGCATGTAGTTGGATTGCATAATTGTTTAAACTATGGTTTCTATTTTCATCAAACTTTCCGAAATATAATTGTTCCCTGATGGTTGATTGAGTATTTTCCCCCCAGAAATATTGTAAAAATGCCGTTTCAAAATCTTGAAATTCCGACATATCTTTTTCCCTGGCAAAAAACCATATTAACGCATGATTTTCTAAATGATCTCTTATTATTTCCTTTATGTCTTCAATATTATTTATTCCTCTTATTCGATTTTTCAAAATTCTTATGAATATTTTTGGATGCAGTTTTTTAATATTTCCGTCAAATTTTTGACTAGTTGCTCCATAAATTGTTTTTACTCCTCCAACATATTCCATACTCATTCCTTTTTTCTCAATTTGTTCTATTTTTCCTTGTATGTTCTTTATTTCATTGTTCATCTCTTCCTCCATATCTTGTATATTTTTATTCGTTTTCATTATTTCTCTATCTAATTTCTTTATCTTCTCAGTATTTATTTCTATTTTCTTACTATTCCCACCTATTTCCGTTTTAAATTCATTTTCATTTTTCTTAATATTTTCCATTTCTCTAGATTGTATTTCTTCCACTTCCATTAATCTTCCTAACATTTCATCTCGAATTTCTTGTTTTGTCTCTTGTATTTTGTTTTCGGCATAGCTTCTTACTTCTTCCAATTGTTTTCTAATATCTTCTATTTTCTCTTCCATTCTTTGACTATTTGTATTCATTTCTCGTTTTATTTCTTCTTTAGATTCATCCATTTTTTTTTATCATAATCTGGAACATACTCATTATATCCATCCTCTCTTTCTTTTTCTGTGAATTTTCTGCTGTTTGATTTTCTATCATTTCTTCTGTTTCAGTTCTCTCTGTTTCTTCATTATGGTCTTGTTCCATATAATGTACTTGGAAATCACCCATTCCATGTCTCCTTTCTTCTTCATCTGATTCTCCTTCTGCTCTTATTTGTTTCCCATCTCTGAGTGTCATTCCTTTTTCCATTTTTCTTGTTTAAATTTGTTATTACTGTAAACTCTTCAATGCCAAATTTTGTTATGACCAATTTTTTTTTATGCCCAATTTTTATATATGCCCCACGTTGGGCGCCAAATTGTTATGGTATTATAGTGTGTAATGTTTATTTTTATAAATTTTATTTTAAATAAAATCAGATTTTAATTTGGGTGCCATTAATAATTATTTGAATTTCTTTATTTTATTATGTTATTATTATTTTTTTTATTCTCAGGGTATTATATTGTGAGGTCAAATTAAAAAATTTTATTGCGATAAATTGTTATGGTTATAAGGTCAGATTATAATAGTTTTAAGACCGGGTCTGTTTTTTATAATGAATAAAATATTCAAAATATACAATTTCTTAACTAGCTATTACAATTATTTTATTTTACAAACAATGATTCATTCATTCATACTCATAATTACACTCATAAAACTAAATTATATGGAAATGTGAACTCAAATATTATATACTAAAAGAAATACTTAAACTTAATAGAACAGTACCTTAAGTGTTTTTTTTTTTAATTGGAAATTGTTACGGCCTTGCAGAATAAACAGATACTCCGCTGTAGTTCCACTCCTGTTCTTTTCCTTTTCACAACTTCTTTATCTTGGAAATTGTCCCTTTGTGAGTATTCTCACTTATTTCACTTTATTCAATTGTTTTCACTAATTTCTTATTACTACACTTATACAATTATTAATTATCAATCCTTTGAATATTTTATGCCTTTTTTATCAAGATTTTAATTTTTTTTTAAATTTCAATTAAAATTATTTTACTCTTTTTTCTCTTGCAAAAAAAAAATTTTTTTTCGTTGTTGATTTTCTTCTTCCTTCTTCTTTTTTTTTAAATATTTATTTTAAAAGTTAGTTACTAAATTGTCATTTCTAAATTTTTAAATTATTGTGACTTTATTCAAATTATATTATTCTATAATTTCTTTGTTGTATTTATTTCATTCCTATGTTATTAATTTTATCATTGCAGTTGTCAAAATTTTTATATTTTATCATTTATAACCTTAAAATTTATGTTGGTATGTCACACAAATTTTTGAAGTTGGTGCTCCTGTTTTTATCTGTCAATTTATGGATTAAATTCTTTGATTATACAGGATTTGTCAAAATTAAATAATAATTTAGAATATAGTGTTGGCCAAAACTTAATATAAAGAATGTTATTTATTTTATTGTTATAAACTGCTCTAAGTAACCGAATAACAGAACTGAACTTATTGCTTTATTTATATCTTATTATTATTTAATAATTTATTTTGGATATATTCATACCATAACAATATATATATATATATATATATATATATATATATATATATATATATATATATATATATATATATATATATATTAAAGACTTTCATTGAAAATTCCAGAGAGAATCCAAAGAGAATCACATATAGATTTATAAAACATATAAATTAAATAAATATTAAATACTTTAATTCATTTAAATTTATCATTAAAATTTGAAATTTCACTTATTAAATTTTAAATTTAAATTGTTCTAAACAATTAATTACTATTAATAAAATTAAATTATATTATTGTCTAGCCACAACTGCTAGCACAATTTTTGTTAATAATACTTATTATTTCCAAATCTAAATTTCTTCAATATATAATTTTAATCACTGTTCAATTCTTCTATATAATAATTTATATATAATAACATCTAATTTTTAAGTTAAAAAAAAATTTTTAATATAAATAGAATAAAATAAACACAAAATAAACTTCCTGTAAAATTTTTCCCACTGACTAAAATTAAAAACAAATAATTTTTAAAATTTATTTTGTAAATTTTAACCTAATATTTAAACTTATAATTATATCAGTCATTATTATTATGTTCTCAGCAAACGGCTGATGCGGATGTTAAATAGTTGAATTTAGTGGCAATAAAACTGTGGTTTCCAAATAAATGCGTTTCCTTTCAACTTCGTGTAATAATTCAGAAGTGGGATCTTAAATCAACTTTATTTTTGTTTCGATTTTACCGGTTACAATTTAATTGAAAAAGTTATTCAAAAACAAATTACAGCTGCTCTAAAAAGAAAATTTGACTCAAACCCAGGACTTTTAGCGACTTCAGAAGATTTAAACATTGACGCCGTAACAGCCACGGATACCAGCTCTGGAAAACTAACAGTAAAAGGTGACATTATTCCGCCGTTCGATCCCGATGATCGCTATCACACTGTGATTTCATGGCTAAATAAAATTGAACAACTTTCCCAGATTCACGGATGGACCGATTATGAGAAAACTGGATACATGCAAATGAAGTTAAGAGATGCAGCGCGTGAATGGTTTTTTCGTTTGTACAACTATGACAGAACTTGGGCTGAGTGGAAAACATCGTTATCCAGGGCATTTATTTTCCAGATGTGTTGATTACGCCACTCTCTTACCACTCTCTCTACGCCACGACGAACTAGTCGCACGAAAAAAAAGTCCCGACTCACTACTCATGACTCACTACTATCATGCGAAACTGAATCTTACGCAACAATGCCGACTAGACAATGAAGCTACAATATCCTGTATAATTCGAGGACTCCCTGATGAGTTGCAGCCAAACGCTCGCGCACTTCAATGTATCACTCCAGATAAGCTGTACGCAGGCTTTATTTTCCCTATGGACAATTATCAAAGCCCCCAAAAAAGTGCAATACAGCCTCCCTCAGAAAAGAGATCTAAAATTGAGTGCTACGTTTGTGGGAAGTTAGGACACTAAACCGTCTACTTCAAAACAGGGTGGACCAGAAACATCGCGATGTTCAGTATGCCGTCTTACAAACCACGGTACCAAGGATTGCTTTAAACGACAAGCTAGTTTCAAACAAAGGCAGGACGTAAAGCGATGCGATTTTTGCAAAATTTTGAGGAGGTCAACACTTTAGGGCAAGCACAAAATGATTTATATAAATTGGTTGTTATAATAAATAATATTCCGTTTAGAGGGTATTTAGATATTGGTAGTTCAATAAATGTGGCAAATATAAAGGTTCTAAATCAAACAAAATTACAATTGATGCCCTCTACTACGGTTATTAGAGGTTTTGGTGGGTCATTTGTGATTCCAAAGGGCCTAATTAAAACCGATGTTTCAATAAATAAAATAGATTTTTCTACAGAAATCCTAATAGTAAATACAACAATGAATGATATTGATATTATTATAGGACAGCCTATATTAAGTCAACCGAATATCATGTTGAAAATAAAACCCAATCAAGTAACTTTATCAAAATATGAAGGTGAAAATAAAAATAGTATTCAAGTCAAAAAGTAAAATAACATTGAGTCTTGTGTAATAAAACGAGGTGATTTGGCGGATGGCGAACTGGATGATCTATTTCGTTTACTAAATTTAAAACAATCTTGCTTTGCACGATCTCCTGCCGAGCTGGTCAAAATAAATAATACTGAATTTTCCATAACCTTAAATTCAAAACAAACAATATACTATAAACCGTATAGATTGCCAGAAAAAGAAAAAAACAATAATGCGAGAGCAAATAAATGAACTATTATCAGCAGGTATTGTACAAACCTCTAATTCGTCATATGCCAGCCCCGCAATTTTGGTAAAAAAACCAAATGGAGATTATAGACTATGCATTGATTATAGAAAGCTTAATGCTATTACTGTAAAAGATCATTACCCATTACCAAATATTGAGGACCTTATAAACAATTAGGTGGAAATAAATATTTTTGTAGCTTGGATATGGAAGAAGGTTATTACCAAATTCCTTTAACAAAAGATTCTATAGATAAAACAGCCTTTATAACTCCAGTCGGCCAATACGAGTTCCTCAGGGTCCCATTTGGCTTATGTAACGCTACCGCGTCTTTTCAGCGATGGGTGAATAATATTATGGGTCCATTACGTCATTCGGAAATATTAGTTTACCTTGACGATATTTTGATTCCATCAAAATCGATATTTCAGGGAATGGAAAAACTTAAAACTATTTTAGAGATATGCGAAAAAAGCAACTTAAAATTAAACTTGGGAAAATGTTATTTTTTCAAAACTAAAATTGATTTTTTGGGATACGAAATTAGTGAAAACGAAATCAAACCCGGTTCAAAAAAGGTAGAAGCAATAAAAACATTTAAAAACCCCCTAAGTTCATTTTTCAGGAAATTTATTAAAAATCATGCCGAAATAGTCACATTAAAGAAATTCCTAAGAAAAAACGTAAAATGGGATTGGGGTTAAAGTCAAAGTCAAAAATAAAGCAGTCTCAAAAATAAAATCAATTCTTATAAATGAACCTGTTTTAACGATATACAACCCTAGATTCAAAAAAATAACTACATACTGATGCTAGCTCGAAAGGCATTGCCGGTATCCTTTTCTAAAAAACAAGCAGCAGACTAAAGCCCGTAGCTTATTACAGGCCAAGGTGCAAAATGTCGCATGTAGATGCCCTAAGCTGAAACACGGAAAATGTTTTAGGACTTGAAATTGACTACTGGGCACTAACAGTACAAATACAAGACGAACAAATTCGAATAATTCGCGAAAAACTAAAATCGAGCACAGCGGTTAGAGAAATAAAAAACACGTATTGTCTTAAAAACGATAGAGTTTACAGGAAAATTTTAAATGGCGAATTAAGACTGGTAATTCCGAAAATATATAGGTTTAATATAATGAGAAAATATCATGATGAAATAGGTCATATTGGTTTAAAACGATGCGAAACTTTACTAAAAAGTAAATTTTGGTTCCCAAAAATGACACGGTTCATAAAAAAGTATGTTAATGCATGTATTGATTGTGCATATAAGAAAAGTCAATAAGGCAAAAAAGGTTTCCTTCACCCTATAGCTAAACCAAAGGAACCCCTTAGTACATGGCATATTAACCACATAGAACCCTTTTGTAAAACAAAACGCATACATTTTTATGATCGTGGATTCGTTTTCAAAGTACTTGTTTGCAAGACCGACTAAAACAACAAACTCAAATGAAGTAACATATTGTTTAAAAGATTTATTTTGTAAGTTTGTGATACCCAAACGTATTATCGCAAATCGTGGCAAGGCCTTTAAGTCTAAAACATTTAAATAGTTTTGCGACGAAAGGAAAATTAAATTGGTTTTAAATGCAGTAGCTTCGCCCCGTTCAAATGGACAAGTCTAACGCTACAACCGTACCCTCTAGATGGCATAAATAAGAGTGTACAGAATGAAAACGAATGGCACGACAAACTGCCAGATGTTGTCTGGGGAATGAACAATACCATTAATGAAAGTACAGGGTACACCCCACACACATTAATGTTTGGTTTTGATAAATATCGTCACGGAAATTTAGATGAAAAAGATATCCACACCGAAAATAGGCAAGCAATCGCAGAAAAAGCCAAAACAAGAATGGACTTACAAAGCAAAAAAAATGCAGAAGCAGTTTAACAAGAAAAGGAAAGAAAACACTAAATACAGTGTAGGAAGCTTGGTTCTATAGCAAGGATATAAAAAAGACACTAAAGATGTCAGTCGCAAGACAGGTGACAAATACGGAGGGCCCTACAAAGTATCGAAAGTTCTAGGAAACGATCGATACGAAATTGTGGCTCTAAAAGGAATGAAAGGTTACCAACGATACACTGCAGTTGTAGCTGCAGATGCAATAAGAGAATACAAATTAACGGATGAGTTAATTGATTTATTGGAGTCTTAATTAATTAACCTAAAAATGGAACACCATACCACATAAAAGAAAAAAAAAACAATAAAACAAAGGTATTAAAATGAAAGTGGATCACCACATAATGGAACACCATAACGCACGAAAAATAATTGTTAAATATATAGTACACATTTATCGACTTAAAAAAAACATTAAAAAAAATGGTTTTTTTTTCAGCACTAAGAGGAAGTAACGACCCGATCTTCGCGAGGACGCGCGGGAAAACAGGATGGCCGAGTATGGACGCTTCCACATTAGGCGACACGACAACGACAACAATGCCGACACGATATTCGACAGTTGATTTACACATTCAACGACACGGTACATGCAATTATTGTGTGTCGTTCATAATGGCAGGACTCAACAAATTTCATTTACTATATATATTATATTTGAGGCGCAAAAAACGATGCAAGCAAAGGAATTTATGGGTACATCCAATTATTAAAGTGCGATATTTAGAGGGTGCTTATTATAACAATAACCTATTAATAATTGGTTTATTAATTACAATACTTATTATATACCAATGATGACGAGATATTGTTCGAGAAGGAACCTATCAAGGACCACATACCTTTTTAGTTACTAAAGGATTACGTTGAGGGATAATTTTATTTATTACATCTGAAGTATTTTTTTTTATTTCTTTTTTTGTGGATTTTTCCATAGATCATTCGCACCTAGAATTGAATTAGAACTATTATGACCTCCTAAAGGTATCCAAACATTTAATCCAATTGAAATTCCTCTGTTTAACACTTTAATTTTATTAACATCAGGTCTAACAGTAATATAAACTCATCACAGATTAATAGAAAATAATTTCACACAAGGACTTCAAGGACTAATTTTTTACAGTTATTTTAGGAATCTTTTTTACAATTCTACAAGGTTATGAGTATATCAAAGCCTCTTTTTCAATTGCTGATTCCTTCTTTTTTTATAGCAACAGCATTTCATGGATTACTCATTATCATTGGAACAACATTGTTATTAATTTGTACAATTCGTCAATTTTTAAACCATTTTTGTTAATGTAGTATGATTATTCTTATACATTTCTATCTATTGATGAGGTAGATAATTTATATAATATAAAAATTATATTTGACTTCCAATCAAAAAATCTAGAATCTAGTATAAATAATTAAAATTTTAATAAGATTAATAATAATAATTTAATTTTAATATTACTAACAATTGTTTTAAATTTAATTTCTAAAAAAAGATATTATGACCGAGAAAACAGAAGTCCTTTTGATGTGGATTTGACCCCAAAACTTTAGCTCGTCTTCCCTTCTCTCTACATTTTTTTTGATGCAATTATTTTTTTTTCGATGTTAAAATTACTTTACTTTTACCATTAATTATAACAATAAAAATTTCTAGTATTATGAAATATTCAATAATTTTAATCATCTTTATTTTTATTTTATTATGAGGGCTATATCATGAATGAAACGAAGGAGCCTTAAATTGAATTAATTAGGATAATAGTTAATTATAACATTTAAGTTGCATTTAAAAATTATTGAATTATTCAATTTATCTTAAATAAGAAGCAAAATATTGTATTTAGTTTCGACCTAAAAGTTTGATTTATAAAATGCTTATTTTTAATTCTCCAATTAAAGAAATAAGAAATTCAAGAATAAGCTTCTAACTTAATTCTTAAGCAATGAAATTTTGTTTTTATTTCTGTTTATATAGTTTAAAAAAACATTACATTTTCATTGTAAAATTAGATTTTTCTTATAAATACTTAAAAGTCTTTGACTTCCTTAATTTCTTCAAAATTACACTCTTTATAAGCTATTTAAGTAAATATTTAATAATAAAAACATTAATCAAAAATTAATAATAATAAATAAATTTTTAAATGATTAATTGAAAATAATTGTATAAAAGTTAACATTTTTAAATTTTTTGCTATTTGTTGACCTCCATAATATTCTAATCAGCCCTGATCAAAAATTTTTGTATATAATTTTCCTATAAATAATGGTAAATAATTTACCCCTAATGTAGACAAATAAGGCATATTTCATATTATTCTTATAAACAACCTTGAAATTAAAAATTTTAATGTTAATAACTGATAAGAAAGTTTAAATTTAGCCAATTCATAGCCTAACCATCTTCCAATCGTAATTACAAATAAAGTTAATATTTTTATAAAAAAGCTAGAAAAATAAAATAAGGGGTAGAAAAAAGTAACCATGAAAATAGTCTTCCACTAAAAACTACAAATAAAATTAATCCTCTCATTCCTTTTAATATAATTATTCTTCCTTCTTGAATCATATGTAAAGATATAAAATTAAAAGTACCAATTATTGAATAATAAGTTAAACGAAATCTATAAGAAACTATTAATCCAATTGAAATATAAAAAAATTAAATAAATATAAATATTTAAATAATTTTTTGATATAAATTCAACCACTAAATCTTTAGAATAAAACCCTGATATAAAAGGTAATCCACATAAAGATAAATTAGAAATATTCAAATAAGTACATGTTAAAGGTAAATGTTTTACTAAACCACCTATAAAACGAATATCTTGACAATTAAATAAGTTATGAATAATATTGCCTGCACATATAAATAATAAAGCTTTAAATAAAGCATGAATTAATAAATGAAAAAGTGCTAATTTATATTCTAAAATTTATATTCTAAAATTCTGCTAAAATAGATACAATTAAACCTAATTGTGTTAAAGTTGATAAAGCAATATTTTTTTTAAATCAAACTCAAAATTAGCCCTAATCCTGACATAAATATTGTTATTGATGAAATAAATAATAAAATTATTATTAAATTATTACTAAATGAAAAATTAAAGCGAATTAATAAATAAACACCAGCAGTAACTAATGTAGAAGAATGAACTAAAGAAGAAACAGGAGTAGGTGCAGCTATAGCTGCTGGTAACCAAGAAAAAGAAATTTGGGCTCTTTTTGTTATTGCAGCTAAAACTACTAAATACCTAATTAATTGTATAATATAATCCCCTTTTTTAATTTCTAAAAAAAAATAAAATTTCATCTTCCAAAATTTAATATTCAAGCAATTGATATTAGCAATGCTACATCACCAATTCGATTCCTTAAAGCTGTTAATATACCAGCCCTAAAACTTTTTAAATTTTGATAATAACTAACTAAACAATAAGAAACTAAGCCTAAACCATCTCAACCTATTAAAATAGAAATTAAATTTGGTGAAATAATTAATAATATTATAGATAAAACAAATATTACAACCAATAAAATAAATCGATTTGTATAAATATCCACGGCTATATATTTTTCTCTATAGAAAATTACTATAGAAGAAATAAATAAAACGAAGCTTATAAATAATAAAGATATCCAATCTATTAAAACAACAAAATAAATATTAGTAGAATTTAATATTATAAAATTAAACTCTAGAATATAAGATAAATTTATAATCAATAAATATAATGAAGAGCCTAATAATATTATTCTCAAATATAAAAATATTACGAAATAAATATAATAAATAAAACGAATCAAACCTCTATTAAATATATATAATCCTGGATTGACCATATTGAGTATATGAATACAAAAATAATGAAAAGACAGCTCTAAAAAATGATATTAAAGATAAAAATAATATACTAAATAAACTAAAAGCTAAAATTCTATTGATTATTATAATTTCTCTTATTAAATTTAATGAGGGTGGAGCAGCTATATTAGAAGAAACTGATAAAAATCAAATTAACCTTAAATTAGGTTAAATATTTAATAAACCTTTATTTAAATATAGTCTGCGACTATGTATTCGCTCATACGAAATATAAGCTAAACAAAATAAACCTGAAGAACATAAACCATGGGCTAATATTATTAATAAAGCCCCCCATAATACCAAATAATTCAAAGTTATAACCCCAGCTAAAACTAAACTTATATGAGAAACAGAAGAATAAGCAATTGAAGATTTTATATCACTTTGACGAATACAAATTAAAGAAACATTAAAACCCCCTAATAAATAAATTATTATAAAAAAATATTAAAATTTATTAAAAATTGTTTAAAAATAAGTATAAACCGTAAAAGTCCAAAACCTCCTAATTTTAATATAATTGCCGCTAAAATTATTGAACCAGAAATAGGGGCTTTAACATGCGCCTTAGGAAGTCATGAATGTAAAAAAAAATATTGGAATTTTAACAAAAAAAACCATATTAATGCATAAAAATATAAAAAATATGATAATTCTAGATTTATACAAACAAATATAGTTAAATAATATTTTTCTCTTAAATAAAAAAATATAATTAACATAGGCAATGATATTAATAAAGTATAAAATAATAAATAAATACCAGCCTCTAAACGCTCACGCTGATAACTTCAACCTATAATTAAAATTAATGTAGGAATTAACCTAATCTCAGAAAATAAATAAAAAATGAATAAATTTAATGAAGAAAATGTTAAATAAAGACTTAATAACAAAATAACTAAAATTATTTAAAATAAATTATAATATTCATTATTAAAATACAATTTTACCCTTGCTAAAATTATTGAACTACAAATTCAAAAACTCAGTAAAATTAAACTATAAGATAATATATCCAACCCTAAAAAATACGAAATACTAAAAAGTTGAAAAAACCCTCTATAATTAAAAATGAATCTAAAAGATGAAATAAAAAAAATAATTGTATTAATCAAAAATTCTTAAAACTTAAAGGAATCAATATTAATAACCCTAATAAATATATTATCATAAAAAAGAAAAAGTTGTAATATAATCATTACCATGAACACGAACTATTAAAATTAATATAGATAATCCTAATGCGCCTTCACATACTCTTATTGTTAAATAAATTATAGAGAAAAAATACTCATAAGTTATATTTCTTAAATATAAAAATAATCTAAAATATAAAGAAATAACAATAAATTCTAACCTTAACAATATTATTAACAAATGTTTTCGATTTAAAACAAATATCAAACCACCAGAAAAAAATATAATTATTAATAAATGTATTCACATCAAAATTTTAATTATTTAAATAAAATATTGGTCTTGTAAACCAAAAACAAGGTTTCTTTTAAAACTTCAGATATAAATAATATTCATCTTTAATCTCCAAAATTAATATTTTATTTAAACTAATATCTGATATAATTATATTTTTCTCTGTATTATTTATACTATCTTTAATATTCATTTTTATAAGTCATCCCTTAACTTGTGGATTAATACTTTTATTACAAACTTTAACAATTGCTATTACTAGTAGCCTCCTCAGCCTATGTTCTTATATTTTATTTTTAATTAGAGTTGGAGGAATATTAATTTCATTTATTTATTTAACAAGAATTGCCTCTAATGAAAAATTTAAATTTAATTTCAAATTATTATTGATTATTACATTAACAATAATTTTATTGACCATTTTAATATTTCTAGATCATTATTATATAAATATTATAATACAAACAATTGAAACAAAACCATTAAATTTAAATAAAAACCTAAATTAATCTATAATAAAATATTTTAATGTTCCTAATTATTTAATTATAATTATAATAATAATTTATTTATTCATTACTCTAATTGCTACTGTAAAAATTACAAACTTTTTATATGGGCCACTACGACAAATAATCTAATGAAAATACCCGTACGAAAAAGAAACCCATTATTAAAAATTATTGATAACTCATTAATCACATTTCCAACTCCATCAAATATTTCATATATATGAAATTTTGGCTCCCTACTAAGAATTTGTTTAATAATTCAAAATTTTACAGGATTATTTTTAGCAATACATTATTGACATAATTTTGAATTAGCTTTCAATAGAGTTGCTCACATTTGTAGTGATGTAAATTATGGATGATTATTACGAACTTTACACGCAAATGGAGCTTCTTTTTTTATTTGTTTATATATTCATATTGGACGAGGAATCTACTATAGATCATATAACATATTAGAAACATGAATAATTGGTGTAACAATTTTTTTTTACAATAGCAACTGCCTTTTTAGGATATGTTTTACCTTGAGGACAAATATCTTTTTGAGGTGCTACTGTTATTACTAATCTAATATCTGCAATTCCTTACTTAGGAAATATACTAGTACAATGAATTTGGGGGGTTTTGCAGTTGATTATGCAACTTTAACACGATTTTTTACATTTCATTTCATTTTACCATTCATTATCTTTGCTTTTATAATTATCCACTTATTATACCTACACCAATTAGGATCTAGAAATCCAATTGGTACTAATAGTAATATTGACAAAATTCCTTTTCATCCTTATTTTATCTTTAAAGATATTTTATGAGCTCTAATTATAATTTTTTTATTAATCTTTTTAACTTAGAGAAATCCTTACTTATTAGGAGATCCTGACAATTTTACTCCTGCTAACCCTTTAGTAACTCCTGTCCATATTCAACCTGAATGATATTTTTGTTGGCTTATGCTATTTTACGTTCAATCCCTAATAAATTAGGAGGAGTAATTGCATTAATTATATCAATTGCTATCCTATATTTACTTCCATTTATTAATAATAAAAAATTTTTAAGATCACAATTTTATCCACTAAATAAATTTTTATTTTGAACATTAGTATCTATTATTATTTTATTAACGTGAATTGGAGCTCGGCCAGTTGAAGACTCTTATATCTTAACAGGTCAAATTCTTACAATAGTTTATTTTCTTTATTATTTAATTAACCCACTTACTTCATACTTTTGAGATTCTATTATTTTTAAATAGTTAATGAACTTGTATAAGTTTATATTTTGAAAATATAAAAAAGAGATTAAAATTCTCTATTAACTTATACTAAAAATAATTAACTAAATTATAAGAATAAAAAAAAATATTCTTATTCTACAAAAAAAAATTAAATAATTTATTGAAATAGGTAAATAACCCTTTCAAGCTAAATATATTAATTTATCATAACGATAAAGAGGTAAAGTCCCCCGAATTCAAAGTCAAAAAAAAGATAAAAAAGATAAATTTAAAAAAATATATATAGCTTATTAAATTTGCCCCTATAAATAAAAAAACACATATTATTCTTATAAACAAAATATTTCCATATTCTGCTAAAAAAATTATAGCAAACCCTCTCCTTTAATATTCAACATTAAATCCTGAAACTAACTCTGATTCCCCTTCAGCAAAATCAAAAGGAGTACGATTAGTTTCAGCTAAACTTGAAACTAATCATATAAAACATAATGGTAATAATAAATATATAAATCAAATAAATTCTTGATATTTAATTAAATCAATTAAATTTACACTTAAAATTAAAAATAAAAAAGATATTAAAATTGAAGCTAGTCTTACTTCATAAGAAATTCTTTGTGCTACTGAACGAAGTCTGCCTAATAATGAATAATTAGAATTTGAAGACCAGCCAGCTAATATAATTGTATAAACACTTAAACTTGAAACAGCTAAAAAAAATAAAATTGTTAAATTAAACCTAATATTAATTCTAATAAATGGTATACATATTCATATAAATAAAGATAATAATAAAATGAAAATAGGCGATAAATAATATAAATTAAAATTTGCTATAAAAGGATAAGTTTGCTCTTTACTAAATAATTTAATAGCATTTCTAAAAGGTTGAATTAAATCAATAAATCCTACTTTGTTTGGGCTTTTACGAATCTGAATATACCCTAAAACTTTTTGTTCTAATAATGTTAAAAAAGCAATCCTAATTAATACACAAATAATTAAAATTAATCTTGAAATTATAATTATTAAAAAATCTTTTAATATCAAGTATTACAATTTGTAATATAAATAACATTTAAAGATTCTAAATCCATTGCACTAATCTGCCAAAATAATTATTTTAATTCAAAATATAAAAATTATTTTTTTCATTTGGTCCTTTTGTACTAAAAAGTTGAATTTAATTAAAGATAGAAACCAACCTGGCTTAAACCGGCTTTAACTCAAATCATGTAAGATTTTAAAAGTCGAACAGACTTAATTAATTAGCTTCTGCACCAATTATAAATTTTAATCCAACATCGAGGTCGCAATCTTTATTATCGATTGAACTCTCTAATAAAATTACGCTCGTATCCCTAAGGTAATTTTATCTTATAATCCAAATATTTGGATCAATTATTTATTAATTAATATAAAAATAGAAAAAATGTTTATTAAATTTTTTTATCACCCCAATTAAATAGTTTTTAAATATAAAAAAATTAATTCTAAATCATTTATAAAAAAAATTATAAAACTCTATAGGATCTTCTCGTGTTTTAATATTATTTAAGCTTTTGAACTTGAATAAAATTTCACAAAAATTAAATAGAGACAGTATTTTTTTCATTCAACCCTTCATTCTAGCTTTGAAACCAAAAATATATTAATTATTAATAATATAAAAATATTAAAAAATATTTATATTAATTAATAAATAAATTAAATTTTTTTCTTAAAAAACTAGATGTGTTTAAAAACGAATAACATTTCATTACAAAAAAATATTTAAAATTATTTATTCCACAATGAAAATTTTAATTTTTTAGCTCTTTTAAATTCGAAAAAATTAAACATATAAATATTATTCAATAAACCCTAATACACAAGGTACAAAAAATTAATTTTTCTTTTTTTAATAATAAAATTTTCTTTCACAATACAATTTACTATAATTGAATAATTTTTTTCTTTTTTAATAATAAAATAAATTTTACTTAATTAAAACTTTTAACTTAAAAAAATAATAAAATTCTTATTTCAAATTAAATTGAATCTCACAATTAACTCTTTAATGTAACTAAAATACTTTTTAATCAAGCTCTAATTTGTATTCTAGACTCACTTTCCAGTAAATCTACTTATTCCATATTAAATTAAAATGACGGGCGATATGTGCATATTTTAGAGGTAAAATCATTTCAATTAATTTGTTAAAATTACTATCAAATTCAAATATAAATTTTTAATAATAGAAATTATCCAAAAATATTTTTATTGTAACGCAATACTTCTTATATATAAATTACACCTTGATCTGATAAATTTTATAATATTAAATTCTAAATATTTATAATTTTAATGAAATATTCAATTACGATGATATACAAACTAATAATATAAGTAAATTAAATCGTGGATCATCATTTACAGAACAGGTTCCTCTGAAAAGACTAAAATACCGCCAAAATTTTTAATTTTCAAGAACATTACTATTACTAATTTAGTATTAAATTTATAAATAAAATTTAAAATTTCACTTATTAAATTTTATATTAAAATTATTTCTTACAATTAATTTTTATTAATATAATTAAATTATATTATTTGTATAACCGCAACTGCTGGCACAAATTTTGTTAATAATACTTATTACTTTCAAATTTAAATTTCTTTAATATATAATTTTAATCACTGTTAAATTCTTCTGTAAAATAATTCACATATAATAAAAAATAACACCTAATTTGTAAGTTAAAATAAAACTTTTAAAAAATATTCACTTTTCCAACTGACTAAAATTAAAAACAAATTAATTCCAAAATTTATTTTTTAAATTTTAACCTAATATTTTAATTTACAATTATACGACTAATAATAAAATTACCTTCATATATGAGAACCAAATAATAATTTATAACCAAAAATATAAATTATATACATTTTAAAATTTTAACAATTAACCTTCATTAAATAATCTAGCTTATCCCCATAAACTAGATTGACCTACACCCTTAATGTAAGCTATAAAATGATTAATTAAAATTTTTCAGTCTAATTTATCCCCATAAACTAGATTGACCCGCATCCCTGAATGCAAGTCATAAAATGATTAATTCAAATTTTTCAGTCTAATTTATCCCCATAAACTAGATTGACCTACATCCCTTAATGCAAGCTATAAAATGATTGATTCAAATTTTTCAGTCTAGTTTATCCCCATAAACTAGATTGACCTGCACCCCTTAATGCAAGCTATAAAATGATTAATCCAAATTATTCCTTTAATAAAATCAAATAAAAATATTTATCCTGCAGAAGCATCCTTAAAATACTTTATTACTCAAGCCTTAGCCTCTACTATTATCTTATTTACTGTAATTATATCATTAATCTCCTCAGATTATATCCCCAATAATTCTGACACTTGATTAATAATAATTCTTAATTCAGCAATATTAACAAAATTAGGAGATGCCTCCTTCCACTCCTGGTTTCCTGTAATAATTGAAGGACTAAATCAAACAAGCCTGAGAAAAATTATAGCTTATTCTTCAATTAATCATATTGGTTGAATACTTGCTGGAATATTAAATTCTAAGTTAATTTGGTAAGTATACTTTATTATTTATTTTTTAATTACTTTAAATATCGTTATTTTTTTATAAAATTAAATTTATTTAACCTAAATCAACTTTTTAATGCATTAAATGCAAATAAATTATTTAAACAATTTTTTATTTTAAATTTTCTATCTTTAGGAGGTTTACCACCATTTTTAGGATTCCTACCAAAATGAATTGTGATCAATAACTTAATTTTAAGTCAAATATACACTTTAAGAGTAATCTAAATTATTAATTGCCCTATACTTTTATATTCGATTAACATTTTCCTCTCTAACTATTTTAATAGTGAAAATCTGGTTAAAGCAACAAAATTTAACAATTTCATTTTTCTACTCTTAAATGCATTTACTTTACTTAGCTTATGCCTTTGTACTAGGATCTTAAATATCTTATAAGGATTTTAGTTAAGTTAAATTATCAACCTTCAAAGTTGATATTATATTTGATCTAAGCCCTAAAAATTATTTACCTTTATATTTGCAATTTAATATCATACTTACATATACATATAAGGCTTGGTAAAAGAATATTAATATTAATAAATAAATTTACAATTTATCGCCCGAACTCAGTCATTTTACTGAATAAATGGTTGTTTTCAACAAATCATTAAGATTTTGGAACATTATATTTTATTTTTGAGATTTGAGCTGGAATAGTTGGTACCTCTCTTAGAGTACTAGTACATACAGAATTAGGAAATCCCGGAACATTAATTGGAAATGATCAAATTTACAATGTTATCGTAGCTGCTCATGCATTTATCATAATTTTTTTATAGTAATACCAATTATAATTGGTGGATTTGGAAACTGATTAGTTCCCTTAATAATCGGTGCTCCATATATAGCATATCCCCGAATAAATTATATAAGTTTTTGAGGTGCAGGTACAGGATGAACGGTTTATCCCCTTCTTTCATCTAATATCGCACATGGTGGATCTTCAGTAGACTTAGCTATTTTTAGTTTACATTTAGCTGGTATATCTTCAATTATTTTAGGAGCAATTAATTTTATTAATACAGTAATTAATATACGACCTAAAGATATGACATTAGACCGTATACCTTTATTTGTTTGAGTAGTTGTTAGTAGTTATTACAGCAATTCTTCTATTATTATCCCTACCAGTTTTAGCTGGGGCTATTATTATATTATTAACTGATCGAAATTTGAATATATCTTTTTTTGATATTGCCGGAGGAGGGGACCCAATTTTATACCAACATTTATTTTGATTTTTTGAACATACTAAAATTTATATTTTAATTATTCCTGGTTTTGTATTAATTTCTCATATTGTTAGACAACAAAGAAGAAAAAAAAGCTTTTGGTACATTAGGTTTAATTTATACCATAATAGCAATTGGACTACTAGGATTCATTGTATGAGCTCATCATATATTTACAGTTGGTATAGATGTTGACACCCGAGCTTATTTCACATCATCTACTATAATTATTGTAGCTCCTAGTGGAATTAAAGTTTTTATATTATTAGCAACATTTCATGGATTAAAAACTAACTATAGACCAGCAACATTATGAGCATTAGGCTTTATTTTTTTATTTACAGTTAGAGGATTGACAGGAGTTGTCATAGCTAACTCTTCAATCGATATTGTTTTAAATGATACTTATTATGTTTCAGCTCATTTTCATTATGTTCTTTCTATAGAAGCTGTATTTGCTATTTTAGCAGGTATTGTTCAATGATTCCCTTTATTTATAGGTTTAACTTTAAATAATTTTTATTGAAAAATTCATTTTTTTAATATATTTATTGGAGTAAATTTAACTTTCTCTTCATAACATTTTTTAGGTTTAATAGGAATACCACAACGATACTCCGATTATCCTGATATTTTTACTCTATGAAATATTGTTTCATCAATTGGATCTTTAATTTCCCTTATTAGAGAAATTTTTTTTATTATTTATTTTTTGAGAAGCTTTCTCTATACAACGAAAAAGAATTAATTCATTAAGAATAAATCCTTCAATTGAAAGATTACAATTTCATCCTCCATAGCTAAGCATCTAAATTCAGGATCTGATAGTTAGATAGATCTATCAAGCTATTTCATATACTATGTTAGGCAATTTATAGATTGGTGTTTTATAATTCAATTAGTAGAAATAGATAGAATATTAAGGGTTTGACTGTAAGCTATTCTAATATTTTGTTATTTAAAGATTCCAGAAAGTTTAGGAGTAACTGATTTTATATATGGTAAAGGTGTATAAATATATGGAATATTTCTATCAACGTGAATTTGAATATTGAATTTTGAAACCTATGAATTTAAAATTTTTACAACAATTAATACAATTCAAAACCACCGAAAATCTTAATTAATTATTGTAAGTAAAATATTAATTATTTTAATACATTTATATACATACATATATATTTCTTATAACCAATAAATATTCAGCTACATTCATAATAGAGCTAGCTATATAATTTATTTAAATTATTAAGGTCTTTTTTATCATTAATAGCTTTTTCGTTCTTATGAATGTGAAGCATTTCTAAAAATATTCTTTTTCGTGTATTAGATTCTGTTTCAAGAATTTTTGAATCTTTATAATTGGATTTATGTTTTTGTATATTCCATGTTCGTTAATGCAGTTTTATTTTTTTTATCGTATTGATCACCTTTTAGTCTATTTACCAAATACTGAAATGTCTATCCTATATAGACAGCGTCACAATTAGTACAAGGCACTTGATATATACATAATATTATTTCTTTTGTTATTTGGTATTTTAGATTTAAATTTAGTGAAATATTTGGATAACGTATTATGTTCTTTTTGACTTATACTAATATCATATTTATGAAAATACTTTGATAGTTTTTGGGAAAGTCCTTATACCTACTTATGGTAAGGAAAAATGTTTTATATTTTGATGTTTGGTTTCTGTTTTGTTTTTTAATTGATTGTAGTATCTGTTTATCCTTTTCCTGATTATGAACTTCTAATCAACTTAAGAGATTGCATTTTTCAATCTTCCAGTAAAAAAGGATCAGCAAAATCTACCCCAACATTTAAAAATGGAGAATAAACATTTATTCTAACATCCAGAAGATCACCCATCAAATATTGTAAACCTTTAGGTTGGGCTTCAGTGCAAATTACATATTTCTAGTAATTTTTTTACAGGCATTTCTAGACGAAATAGGCCAATATTTTTCTCTGACTGTATATAATAATTGTTGTGTTCCACAATGAAGAGATTTTCTATGGAGATGAGTTGGAATAATATCAGTCACAACATGAGATTTGGGTAGAATAATTGGAAATTTATATACCGCTAATACGAATAACTCTATCCTTTAGGAATGGGTTTGGTGATAGAATCGGACACCCTTTTAGCATTGATCTGCTATTTGTTAAACAATAGTATTCATTTGCAAAGTATACCTTCTGAATTTTTTATATAATGAATAATTCCGTGATTTTAAGTTCTTTTGGAGTGAGTGGGTCGATAGTCGGCGTATTTGAGATAAGTTAAAGTTTCTTTCCGAATGATTTAATTTTTTCACAAAACCGAATTATGAATGCAGTGACAGCGAATAATTTAGAAAAATTTTAAATTCGTTCAAGTAGTCTTGTAACTAATTCATTTTGAATTACATTCGTGGATTTTGTTTTGCCTTTCGGAATTTCGTAGTCACCCCTCAAATTCCAAGTACTGCTATTGTTTAAGAACCAATGTGGTGCGTACCACCATAGAGTATTGGTTTTTTAGAGTTTTTAATGAGCATCCGCGCGATAAAATGTCAGCAGCATTGTCATTTGACGATACATGATACCAATGAGAACTATTTGTTGAGGTCTGAATTAATTTCAGAAACTCTATTCGCGACTAATGTTTTCCACTTGTAAGGTTCTCATTTTATCCAAGCTAATGTAACAGTCGAATCAGTGTAAAAGAAATAATTATCAAACTTAAAATTTATTGTATTATTTATTTTGTTCACGAGCTGTGCTGTTACTTGCGCCGCACATTAGTCCAGACGGAGTAGGGTCAATTTTTTGGTTGGTGCTACACGAGATTTCGCGCATAATATATTGGAATAAATTCGTCCGTCTGGTTTGACACATCATTTAAACAAACACGAGCCGTATGCCTTTTCGGATGCATCGGAAAATGCATGAAGTTCTATCGTGACGCTATCGTTATACAAAACGTGATGAGGACTGGTTTTATCATTTAAAATTAACATCTCCTTTTTGAACTCTAACCACAACTTCTCTAAATGCGGAGGTATGGGTTCATCCCACGATATTTTCATTAACCACAACTCTTGCATCATGATTTTTGCCCTGACTATAAATGAACCTAGAAGACCGAGTGGGTCAAAAATTAGACATATTGCAGATAAGACACTTCGTTTTGTTTCCAGTTTAATGTTCGACTCAATATTGGTTGCTGCATACATTATGGAGTCTGATTGTGCATTCCATAAAATTCTTAGTTTTGTTTGACTTGTTTCCGCTAAGTTGCAAATATTGAGATCTAGACCTTCACTTAGCTTCACCTTTGCTCAAAATATCAGTACTGTTGCTCAACCATTTTCGGAGTTCAATACCTGCACTATGATTATTCAAATGAAGTATTTAAACTAATAACTTGAATGAAATAAGCAATAAAGAATATGATTAATGAAAGGAACGGACTCTTCACCTTCTTCTCGTCTCTGCTAATGATGGAGATGAGTTCCCGCCTTTATGTATCTTCTTTAACCTCACTTCTTAATTGATGCCCTTCTTCAATGGGATTTTTATGTTTGGAGATTAATCACAATCCTATCGATTAGACCAAAATATGTTGGGGGACAATTTAATTGATTAAGAGAAAACTTATATACTTCAGTGGTCTGTAACACTTTATGTTTAACATAAAATATAATTCTCCGGTACAACACTCTACTTCGCTGATCATTTGTGGTAAACTGAACTTTTATTTCTAAGCACTATTGCCGCTTTTACAAACATGTTTTATATTCATCAACAAGGACAGTTTCCTCGAAATCTTCCATTATTAATTGTGTTATAGCACTTGAAATGGAAGCTCCATAGCACAACCATCAATTTTTATGTATATTTCATTTTCATATTTGAAGTACGTTGTTGTAAGTGTGAGTTCTATAGCTTCTATAAATTCTTTTTGAGTTATTTCTGTATATTCTTTAATTTTGTCCCATTTTTTTAATCAATATATTTTTTACAATAGTAATAGGAATATTTTTATAAAGACACCAGTTACATGCAGAAAATTCTTGAAGGACATTTTATAAAACGCAATTGTATTAAATATTGTAAACACTTCATCAGCATTTATTTTTTTATAAATATGAATTGTTGTAAACAACTTGACAATGAATATATGTATCGTTCTTGAATATATAGTTCATTCAATGTTTATAGTTAGTTCGCTCTTGAGATTAATTGTATTCATTTAATTTTGTGTAAAATAAAGTTTTTAAAAATAATTTTCGAAAACCGAAAATTATAATTGGCGCAGTCATTCGGATTAGTGCGGTCGCGATTTTTCACGCAAAGTGCGATAAAAAATTCCGACTACGTACTTCAGTACAGCAGCACTAGATCTACGTGTTCAACGAAGAACTTCAGGACTTCAGATAGCTGTAAGTGCCAAGTTTCCTTATTTATATACCTTTTTATCTATCCTTATCAAACTTTGAGTAAGGAAGAGATAATCTAATAATTTTGAATATAGTATTTTTATGAACGATTTAGATAACTTATTGAATACATTTGGTAATTTAAACTTAAAAGATAGTTCAGATTATACAAAAATGACAACTTCAAATCCAAAAACCCTAAATTGGGAATTATTTAAACTAAAATTGGAAAACATAAAACCATACGACGGTAACAGAAATACTTTAAACAAATTTATTAACAGATGTGAAAATCTAATAGAGACGTATTCGATCTATAATGATCAAGATATTAATAATCATGTCTTGGAATGTATCCAAGAAAAATTAATTGACAAAGCTGAGATGATGGTAGGAAATAGGATTGAACTAAATACCTGGTTCAAACTAAAGGAAGCTTTGATACAATGCTTTGCAGATAGGCGCGATTTAGACTGCATATTGCAGGAATTAACAAAAACAAGACCGTTTAAAAATGAAAACTTAATAACATTTGGTAACAGATTACAATTACTGAAAAATCAAACAATACAAAGAATCAGTAATAATTTAAATTTAGGTGAAATTGACAAAAATGTCAAATAAACCATTGCGAAAAAACAGCTTTGAACACCTTTATAGCAGGATGTTCAGGCATCATACGCAATAACATTTATTTAAAAAAGCCTGTATCACTAGAGGATGCTATGGCTTATGTTGATGAGTTCGAAAATTTTGAAAAACTCTATGGCCAATTTTATGAGCCCAGTGTCAAATATAATAACAATAATAATAACAATGTTCAAACGAACCAAATAAGAAATAATAGAAATAACCAATATAGTAATTATAATTCTCTTTACCGACAATATTATGATAATAATTATAACAGAAATAACTATGAAAACAATCAAAGATATAATAACAATAATAATTATAATAATTTTCCTAGTCAACCGATAAATGTAAATCCCATGCCACAAAGAAGGCAAAACTATCCGACAAACGCACAAGTATTTGGCACCAGGAAAAATGTTTTCCGTCCAAACCAAATACCTACAAACCGGTTACCAAGACCAGAACCGATGTCTACGACATCGAGAAATTTTTCCGATAAACCTAGTAGACGTGTAAACAATAATAACAATTATAATAATAATAATAATGCAAACAATAATAGATATTTCCAATCACGAAATGAACGACCAAATTTTACATCAGAAGAGTTATATAATAATAATTGTAACAATAATGATAATGAAGAAGAAGAAGAAGAAATAATTGATTTCCAACATTTATTTGAGTCAGACGAAAATAATGACCAACCCGTAAATTTTCGGAAAGAGCCTCGGAAAAAGAATCAAAAATAAAAGAAATTTTACTCCTAATGATCCATTAACATATTTTGAAAATTTCATAGAAACTAACGAACCAGAATCCAGTGAACAAGTAATTGAAATAAATTTCACATCTAATAATTCATCGCCAAAAATTCAAAAATTCATAAAAATGAAAGAATCGGAATTAAATCATTGTAAAGAAATAAATGAACAAGTAGAACTAGATCTCAGTAAATTATTTGATGAAGAAGAAAAAGATAAATTAAACAATTCAGAAGAAAATATTATAATGGTAGGAGAAATGAATAATGATACAAAAGGAGAATTAGTAGTAGAATTATTTGATAAAGTGGAATTAATTGTGGAATTAAAATATTCAGGATTAGATGAATTAAAAATGAATGAAAATGATAATGAAAGTGAAGTAAAAGGGAATGTAATAGAATTAAATGGAAAAATAAATGAAATAAATAATGATGAGACAATGGAAGAAAAAGATATAAATGATGTTATAAAAATAGATAATGATATATTAGAAAAAGAATGTTATGTTATAAAACCTGAATTAAATACAAATATATTGGATATACAAAATCAAAATAATATCATTGATAAAAGTGAAATAAATAATGAAAATGACTAAGTTGAGATTAATTATGAAACAATTAACAAAGAATTTGATAGAAATAATTGTGAAATAATTTCAAAATATTTCAATAGAAAATTAAATGCTATACTAAATGAAAAATTAATTGAAGAACTATTTTCGAAACGTAGATATTATCATTCATTAAAATGGTAAGCAATTCAAGAAATTATAAAATTTATGCAAAGAACTTTCTTTCTTTTTTATTATTATGTTATAAGAATAGATAAGATTTAGAATTAATAGATAATAAATAAGTAAATATATATATATATATATATATATATATATATATATATATATATATATATATATATATATATATATGAAAAAAGAAATAAATGAAACGTTTAAGACAATTTATATAATTTTGAATAAGCCTCTTAGTGTTTATCCTTTAGAAAAAATACATTCCTCCTTAGAAAACCCAATATTAGAAATACCAATTTCAAGTAGATCATTGAATACTTATAAACATCAAATTTTAATAACAAGTGGCGAAGTAAATAATATAAGAACACAGAGAGAAAAATGTTTTGATAACACTCGTATATATATAATTTTATCTAAGAGAGATTTAGAAAATAACATAATTCAGTTTGTTAAGGAATATATTGACCCTAAACAACTTTACGCATTATATTTCAGAGAACCCTTAAAACCAGAACAATTTATAGCTACAGTACAAAAATATTTTAAAAATGCAGCATTTAAATTTATTCATTGTATAAATGTAGTCAAAGATATTTTAATTGAAGAAGAACAAAAAGAAAAATTAGAATACTATCACATATACAAAAAGGGACACATAGGAATTAATGAATAAAAAAAATCATTAACTGAAAAATATTATTGGCCTAAAATGTTACAAGATATAGAAAATTTTGTTAATAATTGCGAAATATGCCAAAAGAATAAATATGACAGAAATCCACCAGTAATTAAATTCAATTTAACCCCAACAGCCAGTAAACCATTTGAACATATACATATAGATACTTTTAAAATAGCAAATCAGTCATATTTAACTATAATAGATGCTTTCTCTCGTTACGGTCAAGCATATTCAATGCCAAGTGTGAATGGAACCTCGTTGTTGATAATATATTAAATTATGTCACTCATTACGGTTTACCTTACAAAATTACAGCTGATTGTGGTTCAGAGTTCAAGAACAACGAACTACAAGATTTTTGCAAATTGCACAAAATTGAGCTACATTATACAACGTCTAAAAATAGTAATTCCAATTCACCGGTAGAACGTTTTCACTTTAGTCTTATTGAACATTTTAGATGTATAAAAGAAAATAATAATGATTTAACTCCTAATCAATTAATAAAACATTCAATATCGGCATATAATAATTCGATTCACTCTGTAACACAATTTACACCATTTGAAATTATTAAAGGTCATATAAACAACCCCGATGGTCATTTAATAATATCCAATTATATACAAAATCATAAAGAAACGTCAAAATTATTATATGAAAAAATTAAATTTAGAAATGCTAATATTAAAGAAAAAATAATAAATAAGAGAAACGAACTAGAAATGGTCCACCTTCCTATGAAAATCAAGACATAGCTTATATAAAAACAAAATTCCGAGATAAAAAATTACCCAAATTTAAAAAAGCAAAAATTGTGAAAGACTCTGGCATATTATTAGAAACAAATAAAGGAACTTATCACAAAAACATAATAAGAAAACCAAAAACTAAAACAGAAAAATTGTTACAGGATAATGAAGCTGACAATAGTATTAATATTACTACTACTTTACAAGACGACCAAGACAGAAGACATAGTAATTACAAACGTAAATAACTTATTATTACCCATTAATTTAGGAAACAGTAATCTTATATATACCAAACACACTTTCATATATTATATAGATTTAGAATTTATTCATAAACAAACTAATAATTTGAAACAATATTATTATAGTTTAAAAAATAATTTATTTCAAGCGAATGCTACAAATCCTATTTCATATCATAATTTGGTTGAACAATCATTAAGTAGAACGGAAATTTTAATTAATACTTTGGACAAAAAATCAGAAAATATTTATCCACATTTAAGATTAAAAAGAGGATTAATAAATGCAGTAGGAAAAATAGATAAATGGCTTTTTGGAACTCTAGATTCAGATGATGAAGAACGATAGGATAATGCTATAAATGTTTTACAACAAAATCAAAAACACATAATTCATGAAGTAAATTTACAAATACCGCTACACAAAAAATTAATTGATCATTATAATAAATCGATTACGACTCTATGGACTAATCAACAAAAACTTACTGATAATTTAGAGAAATTTTACATTTCACAGTACAATTTCACAGATTAATCTGGATTGTCTAAGTTTGATTACATTGATTAACAATATTGAAAATGCAATAACATTTTCTAAATTAAATACGATTCACAGTTCTGTTATATCAAGTCAAGAAATTTTAGAAATGATGAAATATTTAAATACTATTTATAATGAAGAACAAATCCCAAAATATTTTCTTGGTTCACAAGTAACCTTTTCTAAATCTAAAATAATTTTTGCTACTCATGTTCCAATCCTTAAACCTAAAACCTATGAATTTTTCCATTTATATCCTATAATCCAAAATTATACGATTTGTATCCCTCCTCAACCTTACTTGGCCATCAATCAAGAAGAAGTCAATTTTATTAAAGAAGAATGTCCAGCGATAGAGGAAAAATATTATTGTAAAGAAACATTTAAGTTAAAAGACAATTGTACTATTGAACTGTTAAATGGACACTCTGGTGAAAATTGTGTTGTTAATGAAATTAATCTTTAAGAATCTATATTGGAACAAGTGACAAATAATGAGCTTTTAGTAATTCCAAATTCAGAAACTGAAGTGATATCTAAATGTGTTTCAGATCGTTATTTTAAAATCAGTTATCCATCAATTGTAAAAATTCCAAAAAACTGTACTATTCAAATAGAAAGTGAAATCTTCTCAACTATCATACAAATAAAAAAAGGAAAATCAATAATATTACCGAAATTGAACTTCAAATTTTTAAATAATCAAATTTATAAATCTCCAAATTTAACCAATATAGATTTTGACAAATTATACGAAATAAATAAAATTGCTAGAAATATAAAACAAATTCATGAAATTTATCATTCGCAAAACCATGTATCGATTGGACTATTTACCATAATAATAATAATTTGTGTAATTTTAATAACATTATGGTTAATTCATAAATATAAAAGTAAATTTGTAAGAAAACAAACATTTGAAGGAAAGAAGAAAGACACCATCGAATTAGAAGAAAGAAGACAGCAGGACATGAAAAATACCTCCGTCATTTTTCATTCTTAGGGATGGAGGAGTTACATGCAGAAAATTCTTGAAGGACATTTTATAAAACGCAATTGTATTAAATATTGTAAACACTTCATCGGCATTTATTTTATAAATATGGATTGTTGTAAACAACTTGGCAATGAAAATATGTATCGTTCTTGAATATATTGTTCATTCAATGTTTATAGTTAGTTCGCTCTTGAGATTAATTGTATTCATTTAATTTTGTGTAAAATAAAGTTTTTAAAAATAATTTTCGAAAACCGAAAATTATAATTCACCACATTTTTTTCAAAATATTTTTCAAATAATCAGATAATGGGTAATAATTAGATAATGTGTTTTGAATACTTGAGTGACTTATGAAAATGAATATTAAAGATAGTATAAATAATACAGGGAAAAATATAATTATATCAGATATTGGTTTAAATAAAATATTAATTTTGGAGATTAAAGATGAATAGTATTTATATCTGAAGTTTTAAAAAAAACCTTGTTTTTGGTTTACAAGACCAATATTTTATTTAGATTATTAAAACTTCAATGTCAATATATTTTTCAAAGATAATATTTTGTGTAGGAGATTAATATTTGTTTTAAATCGTAAGCATTTATCAATAATATTATTAAGATTAGAAATTATTGTTATTTCTTTGTATTTTGGGATATTTTTATATTTGAGAAGTATAACATGAATATTTTTTTTCTATAATTTATTTAACAATAAGATTATGTGAGGGGGCATTCGGATTATCAATTGATTTTAATGGTTCGTGCTCAGGTCAATGATTATGTTCCAACTTCTTCTTTTTTATGATGATATATTTATTGTGATAATTAATATTGATTCCTTCAAGTTTTAAGAGCTGTTGGTTAATACAGTAATTTTTTTTTATCTTATTTTTCATATTTATTTTTAATAATAGGAGATTTTTTCAGCTTTTCAATGTTTAATATTTTTTTTAGGGTTACGATATATTATCTTATAGTTTAATTTTTCTAGGTTTTTGAATTTGTGGTTTAATAATTTCAGCTAGAGTAAAATTGTATACTAATAATGAATATTATCATTTAGTTATAATAATTTTAATTATTTTATTATTAAGCTCATATTTGACATTTTTTCTCTTAATTTATGAATTTTTTATTTCTATTTTGAAATTAGTTTAATTCCTACGTTAATGTTGATTATTGGTTGAGGATATCAACCTGAGCGTTTAGAGGCTGGTATCTATTTATCATTTCATACTTATTAATATTATTACCTATATTAATTATGATTTTTTATTTAAGAGAAAAATATTATTTAACTATATTGATTTGTATGCATCAAAATTCAACTTCTTTTTTCACATTTTTATGTATTAATTTAATTTTTTTGTTAAAATTCCAATATTTTTTTACAGTTATGACTTCCTAAGGCTCGTGCTGAAGCTCCAATTTCTGGTTCAATAATTTGGCGAGAATTACTTCAAAATTAGGGGGCTATGGACTTTTACAATTTATACTTATTTTTAAACAATTTTTTAAAAATTTTAATATTTTTTTTATAATTATTCGTCTATTAGGGGGTTTTATTGTTTCATTAATTTGTATTCGTCAAAGTGATATAGAATCTTTAATTGCTTATTCTTCTGTTTCTTATATAAGTTCAGTTTTAACTGGATATATAACTTTAAATTATTGGGGATGGTCCGAGTTTCTATTAATAATATGGGCTCATGGCTCATGTTCTTCAGGTTTATTTTGTTGAGCTAATATTTCTTATGAGCGTATTCATAGTAGAATTTTATAATTAAATGAATGTTTATTGAATATTATACCTAATTTGAGATTAATTTGATTTTCATTTTCTTCTAATATAGCTGCGCCTCCTTTGTTAAATTTAACAGGAGAAATTATATTAATTAATAGAATTTCAGCTTTTAGTTTATTTAGAATTATATTTTTAGGGCTCTTTATTCTTTATTTTTATATTCTTATACCCAGCAGGGTCAATATTATTCTGGTTTATATATATTTAATAGTGGGCTAGTTTGTGAATATTTATTAATAATTTTAAATTGATTACCTTCAAATCTATTTCTTATAAAAATAGAGTTTTTAGTTCAATGCATTCAATCTATTTTATATTTATTTATCTATTTTATCTATTTTATATTTATATTACTTTTATATTTAAGATTAGTATTATTAAGGTTCTCATTATATTTATTAATTATTAATTTAACCTATATTCTAGAATTTAATTTTTTAATAATAAATTCTAGTAATATTTATTTTGTTAGATGGAATATCTTTACTATTTATAAGTTTTGTTTTATTTGTTTCTTCCATATATATATATATATATATATATATATATATATATATATATATATATATATATATATATATATATATATATATATATATATATATATATATATATATATATATATATATATATATATATATATATATATATATATATATATCGGTTTATTTTATTGGTTGTAATATTTGTATTTTAGGTTTAGTTTCTCATTGTTTAGTAATTTATCATCAAAATTTAAAAAAATTCAGAACTGGAAATCCAATTGGTGATGTAGCATTATTAAAATAGATTGCTTTAATATTAAATTTTGGTAGTTGAAATTATTTAGAAATTATAAAAGAAGACTATATTACACAATTAATTAGTTATTCAGTTGTTTTAGCAGCAATTACAAAAAGGCTCAAATTCCTTTTTCTTCTTGATTGCCTACAGCAATAGCTGCTCCAACTCCGGTTTCTTCTTTAGTTCATTCTCCTACTTTAGTTTACTGCAGAAGATTTATTATTCGTTTTTATTTTTGAATTTGATATGAAAAAAATTATTGCTTTATCAACATTGAGGCAATTAGGTTTAATAATATTTATTTCAGCATTAGGAGAATATAAATCAGCATTTTTTCATTCATTAATTCTTGCCTTATTTAAAGCTTTATTATTTATGTGCTGGTAATATTATTCATAATTTATTTAATTGCCAAGATATTCCTTCAATAGGAAATTTAGTTAAGCATTTGCCTTTAACATGTACTTATTTTAATATTTGTAATTTATCTTTATGTGGTTTACCTTTTATATCAGGGTTTTATTCTAAGGATTAAAGGAGGAATAAATTAATTAAATATTTTTATTTATTCAATTTCATTTTATATTTCTACTGGATTAACAGTGTCTTATAGATTACGTTTAACTTATTATTGGTTCTTTTCATTTTCTATCTTCACGTGTGATTCACGAGAGAAGAATAATTATATTAAAAGTAATAAGGATCTCAATTTGATTTGTAATTTTTAGTGGGAGAATATTTTCATGATTAATTTCTTCTACCACTTATTTTATTTGTCTTATATTTTTTATAAAGTATTAACTTTATTTGTAATTATTATTGGAGAGGGGGGGGGGGTTTATAAATTCGATAAATTTAAGCTTTTAAGTTATTGACCCTAAATTTTTTAACTTCAAGATTATTTATAAGAATAATATGAAATAAGCCTTATTTATCTACATTAGGGGTAAATTATTTGCCATTATATATGGGAAAAGTATATTTAAAATTATTTGATCAGGGTTGATTAGAATATTATGGGGGTCAACAAATAGCAAAAAATTTGAAAACGTTTGACTTTTATAAAATTATTTTCAATTAATCATTTAAAAATTTATTTATTATAATTAATTCTTTGTAATTAGGAAGTCAAAGACTTTTAAGTATTTGTAAGAAAAATCTAATGTTACAATGAAAATGTAATGTTTTTTTAAACTATATGAATAGAAATAAAAACAAAATTTCACTGCTTAAGAATTAAGTTAGAAGCTTATTCTTGAATTTCTTATTTCTTTAATTGGAGAATTAAAAATAAGCATTTTATAAATCAAACTTTTAGGTCGAAACTAAATACAATATTTTGCTTCTTATTTAAGATAAATTGAATAATTTAATAATTTTTAAATGCAACTTAAATGTTATAATTAATTATTATCCTAATTAATTCAATTTAAGGCTCCCTGATTTCATTCATGGTATAATCCTCATAATAAAATGAAAATAAAAATAATTAAAATGATTGAATAGTTTAGGATATTAGAAATTTTTATTGTAATAATTAATGGTAAAAGTAAGGTAATTTCAACATCAAAAATTAAAAAAATAATTGCAATTAAGAAAAATGTAAACGAGCTGAATTTTTTGGATCAAATCCACAATCAAATGATCTTCTTTTTACTCTAAATTAACTTTAATTGTTAATAATATAAAAATTAAACAAATTATTGTTATTAATCTAATTTAAATTTTAATTATTTATACTAGTTACATATGAAGTAACAGCTGATAACAAATAATAAATGTGATGACTTCGCGGAAACGTGGAAGATAATAAAAACTGCATTTCTGTTAATAATTCATTCTCTGTTCTAACTTTACTTAATAAACATATATTGTAATTGTGATTTTAGTTTTAACATATAATTGGCGCAGTCAGTAGGATACGCACGGGTTTCGGAAGTGAACAGTTTCGCATTGTGCCGGAAGTGAAATTCGGGACCTTGAAGTTTCTACACCTTAAGTGCGTATTACGAACTTAAAAACTTTCGAAGTTGTGGCAACAGGAGCAGGGAATCAAGAAAAGGAGCAGAAAAACAGAGCGCTCGAATCGACGAACAATCTGTAAGTGCCTTTTCCTTTTTACCTTTCCAAACCCCTCTGTATAAGGATTTTGGTAAAGATAGTTAAATTTTGTTCATTGCGAATAAATTGCTTATTATAATAATTAATTTTAATTTATTTTCATGAGCGATATTGATGAAATAATTAACGGAATTTCAAATATAGGATTAGACAACAAAAATAATATTAACACTCAACGGAATATTAATAAACAATTCACTAATTCTTTCAAATCAATAAATTCAACTTTAAATATGCCTGAGATGAACTGGGATCTTTTAAAGTCGAGAATTGATAATATTAAACCGTATGACGGTAACAGTAACACGTTAAATAAATTTCTAATTAGGTGTGAAGACCTTATTAATGATTATCGGCAATTTAATGATGCACAATTATCTAAACACATATTCCAATCAGTTCAAGAAAAACTTATAGATAAAGCAGAAATATTAGTAGGTAATCGTGCTGAGTTAACAGATTGGCCGAGATTGAAAGAAGCCCTGATTCAGTGTTTCGCTGATCGTAGAAATATTGACTGTTTAGTACAAGAACTCACTAGAATGAAACCATTTAGGAACGAACCATTGATGAACTTTGGAAGTCGAATTCAATTATTAAGAAGTAGTATAGCACAGAAAATTAGTAATAATCCTAACATAACTAACGCGGAAAAAGTGTGCCAAATAAACCATTATGATAAAACTGCATTTAGTACTTTTATAGCAGGTTGTAGTGGTACCTTAAGAAATAACTTGCATCTTAAAAATCCAGCCTCACTGGAAGATGCAATGGCCTATCTGAACGAATTTGAAAACTTTGAAAAATTATATGGCAATCTAAATGACAATAACCGAGCAACGACGTCCAGATTTAATAGTAATTATCGACAACCTTATTCACAACCAAGATACTATCCTGAAAACCAAACACAACCCTCTTTCCAACAACCCTATCATTCCGTTGACAATAATAAACCAGTTAATCAATTCCCCAGTCAACCTATTAACATCCAACCTAGACAAATGCCCCCCAGACAATACCCGACGAACAAACAAGTAGTCGGACCTCCACAAAACGTTTTCAGACCAAACCAAAAACCCATGCACCAACTTCCTAAACCAACACCTATGTCAACGACTTCAAGAAATTCTTCCACATTATCACAAAGACAAAGATGGCCAAATAATAACAATTATAATCGAAATCAACAATTTCGAAATTCTGGACAGAATTCAAATTTTACTTCCGAAGAGCTATTCACAAACGATTACGACCAATCAGACGAACAACATTACTATCAGAACCAAAATACGGACGATAATGACCAAAATCAAATGTACTATAACTATGACAAGACAGAAAATGAAAATTTTATCCAAACGAGCCAACAACAAGGAATACCTTAGTAGAAATTAACATCTCAACAGAAAACGCATTACCTTACATAGAAATTAATAATCCCAAATTAAAATTACTTATAGATACCGGTAGTTCACGTTCAATTATTAAACCTGATATTATAGAAAAAACTTATCCAAATTCCGTTGATCGAATCAATGCACAAATTAAGACAGCTTTGGGTAGTCGAGATATTGTATATCAATCAACACTTAGAGCATTTCCTGAATTTCAGAATCCAAACTATTTCATCTCCTTTCTATTATTTGATTTCCCCGAATATTTCGATGGTATTATAGGACTAAATGATTTAAGAAATATGAACTTTAATATTAATCTTATAAATAACAAATTAATAGGACCAAATACTGAGATACCTCTCAGATATAAACGGAAAGAAAACTCAAATATATTATTCTCAGTAGAACCACAACAAAAACTTTCAGTTAATCTTAAAGAACCTTTAGAAGTAGAGTCATTTGAAAAAACTAGTTA
This sequence comes from Diorhabda carinulata, assembly GCF_026250575.1. Taxonomy (NCBI): domain Eukaryota; kingdom Metazoa; phylum Arthropoda; class Insecta; order Coleoptera; family Chrysomelidae; genus Diorhabda; species Diorhabda carinulata. The sequence continues at coordinate 12,058,675 of NC_079473.1, forward strand.
TGATACCTTTAATGTTAATTCGTTTCTAAATTTAAATAACGAAGACAATAATAAATCAAAAAAAAAATATCGATATATCACAATTAATTAGGACAAACCACATGAACGCGGAAGAAAAAGCTGAAATCTTAAAGCTTATTCGAAAATTTTCAGACATCTTCTTTAAACCGGGTGATAAATTATCCTTCACGCCAAGAACAAAACACGAAATTAAAACGACCGACGAAATTCCTATACATTGTAAATCGTACAGATATCCCTATATTCATAAACAAGAAATAAATAACCAGATAGATGAAATGCTGGATAAAGGCATAATAAGGCCCTCAACTTCACCATGGTCATCCCCTATTTGGATAGTCAATAAAAAAGAAGACCAATCGGGGAAACAAAAATATCGTCTAGTAATCGATTATCGGAAACTCAACGAAAAAACGATCCCAGATCGATATCCGATACCAAATATTAATTCGATTCTCGATAAACTGGGAAGATCAAACTATTTTTCAACTATTGACCTTTGGGCTGGTTTTCATCAAATCCAAATGGACAAAAATTCCATACCAAAAACAGCTTTTACTGTCGATAACGGCCATTATGAGTTTCTTAGAATGCCGTTTGGGTTAAGAAACTCGCCATCCACTTTTCAACGTGTTATGGATGAAATTTTAAAGGATCTCCAAAATAAAGTGTGTATATGGACGACATAATAATATTCAGTACCGGACTTCAAGAACACCTTCAAAATTTAAAACTTGTTTTTTCGAAACTACGCGAAGCGAAACTTAAAATTCAATTAGACAAATCAGAATTCCTACAATAATATGTAGAATTTCTAGGTCATATAGTAACAACAGACGGGATAAAACCCAACCCAAAAAAAAATATCAGCTATTAAGAACTTTCCCTTACCAAAAACACAAAAAGAAATAAAATCCTTTCTAGGATTATTAGGATACTACCGTAAATTTATAAAAAATTTTGCTAAAATCACAAAATCCATGGCTAAATGCCTGAAGAAAAACGAAAAAGTAATACATACAAAAGAATTTATAGATTGTTTTGAAACATGTAAAAATATCTTAACGTCTGAACCAGTTTTAATTTATCCGGATTTCGATAAAGAATTTGAAGTAACTACAGATAGTTCCAACTACGCAATAGGCGCAGTTCTTTCACAAAATAACCACCCTATATGCTATGCATCAAGGACTCTCAATCCAGCCGAAAAAAACTATTCAACGATTCAGAAAGAACTCCTAGCAATAGTATGGAGCTGCAAATACTTTCGCCCATACCTTTTCGGCCGAAAATTCACAATATATTCAGACCACAAGCCACTGCAATGGCTCTTCTCCATGAAAGACCCAAATTCTATGTTAGTCAGATGGAGATTGAAATTAGAAGAGTACGACTACGTAATCAAATATAAAAAAGGATCGTCGAACTCAGCCGCAGATGCCCTAAGTAGAAATCCATGCATAGAATTGAATGCTATGGATAATGAATCAATAATAAATAACGTAGGAGATGCGGACGAAATAATAGAAAACTTCCTACAAAATCCTGACGAAATTCCTCCACTCTCTAGCCCTGACCTCGAGGAAATACTGAATAATATAAGACCCACTGACACCGTAAATCAAGAAACAAATATAGTTCGAGACATACAAAAAGAATCAGATAGACCTCAAGATTCAAACTCAGAATCTGACATTGAAACTCAACATACATCAAGAGAGAATCCTATCTTTTCTATTCCAATTACCGAGAGAGTGTTAAACACATACAAGAACCAAATATTCATAACAAACGGAGAAATAGAATCGATCAAATGTAAAACTGCCAAAATTTTCGACAATACATTATATGTTACACTACCTTCAAACATTTCTTCCTTTCATATAATAAATTTCGTAAAAGAACACATCCGCCCCAAACAAAAGATACGCTATTTATTTCAAACACCGCGATTTACCTAGAATATTCACGACTACGATGCAATCGTACTTCAAAAATTCTGCTTTTAAAATTATACAAAGTAACACCGTTTTAGAGGATTTACAAACTAAAGAAGCACAAGTAGAGAAACTCAAATTTTATCATGAAACTAAAACTTGCCACCGCGGTAGTAACGAAATGAAAATAGCACTTGGTAAACGATTTTATTGGCCAAAAATGTCCGATGACATTGTAGAATACGTGAATAATTGTGAAATTTGTCAAAAAAACAAATACGATCGAAACCCACCAGTAGTAAAATTCAACCTAACACCAAACACTTCACGTCCTTTTCAACATATCCATATTGACTGTTTTCAAATTTCAGGAAACACTTACTTAACAGTAATAGATACATTTTCTCGATACGGCCAAGCCTACCCTTTATCAGCTGTAAACGGAATATCTATAGTAGAATGCCTATTTAATTTTATAACACACCATGGATTGCCCATAAAAATAACAGCAGATTCCGGTACGGAATTTAAAAATAAAGATCTTGAAAACTTTTGTGAACTTTACAAAATTGAACTTCACTTCACAACCGCTAGAAACAGCAATTCAAATAGCCCCGTGGAGAGGTTTCATTCCACACTTATTGAACATGTACGATGTTTAAGAGAACAAAATCGAAGTCTCACATCAGATCAATTGATAAAACGGGCCATACTTGGGTATAACAACTCAATTCATAGTGTCACCAAATATACACCGTTCGAGGTAATAAAGGGACACATAAATGAAACAAACCCTTTTGACCTTAATGATCGCATAATAATATCAGACTATGTACAAGCTCATAAACAAGCAACCACAAGACTTTACGAAAACATAACAGAGACTAATAAAACCATAAAAGAAAAGATTATTAATGATAGGAACGAAAAGCGCACCGAAGCCCCTGACTACAAAAACGAAAAAGTAGCCTATATTCGTACAAAAACAAGAAAAAAAAAACTTCCAAAATTCGAAAAATTGAAAATATTAGCTCAGACAAAAAATAAATTAATAACAGATAAAAACATTTATCACAAAGCAAGTGCAAGAAAACCCAAAACTAATAAAAAACAAATTTTTCAGGAAGATGGGGCAGATGAAAATAATATTCCTAGCACTTCTGGCAATACAAAAACTGCACAAGAGTAACGCTACGGAAGACATAGACCTAACTACTATCGATAATCCTTTACTACCGATACAATTAGGAGACTCCCGTCTCATATATAGTAAACATACCTTTATACATTATTTAATTTTAGAACCTATTATTAAGCAATTGTTCAACATTGAAAAACATTTTTTCATTATAAAAAATAATTTAGAAGTAAGAAATGCAACTAATGAAATCTCATATCATGCCTTATCTCAAGACATGTTGTTGAGAACAGAATTTCTCATCAAAATTACACGTACGAAACTTGATAATTTACAACCTCATATACGTAATAAAAGAAGTTTATTTGACGGGGTCGGTCAACTACAAAAATGGTTGTTTGGAACACTTGATACCGATGACGGTAATAAATATGATAACGCAATAAAAATTCTAGAAACAAACCAACAAAACATGATTACGGAAATAAACTTACAAAGTTCACATTCCAAGAATCTTATAAGAAATTACAATGTAACAATTCACACCTTATCAAAAAATCAAGAAAAATTTGCTACTTCTCTCGAAAAATTTCAAATCAGCGTGCAAAAATCAATCACTGAATCACACGAGTATTTAACCTTTCAAGCAATCATTTCACAAATAAATTTAGACTGTCAAAATATTATCACATTCTTAGATAATTTGGAAGACTCCATAGCTTTCGCAAAACTAAATACACTTCATCCTTCTATTATCCCTAGTCAAGAGTTACAAAAAACACTAGAATATTTAAGGAAAATTTACCCTGACAACCAAATTACAAAATTTAAAAACATTCTAACATACTACCAATTTTTAGGCACTCAAGTTTCGGTTGCTAAAAATAAATTAATTTTTGCTATACATATACCAATTATCAAAGCCTTAAATTATATCACCTCTTCCCCATCATTCAAAACAATCAAATATTCTCCCTAAAATACTCCTATCTGGCACGAAACAACTGAAATAATCAATTTATAGAAGAAATTTGTCCACTACTAGAAAATGTATATTTCTGCATCGAAGACCACTCTCCTAATGACAATTGCACCCTGCAGCTCCTCGAAAACCAGTCGACTAAAGGTTGCCAAAAAATAAATTCAAAATTAGAAGAATCACTTACTGAACAAATCACACAAGACGAGATAATTATCATTCCAGCAAAAACGGAAAAAGTTTTTTCCAAATGCAACACAGACAAATATCTAGAAGTAAAAAAAACTACACTAATAAAAATACCAAAGTCATGTCAAATAGAAATCAACGCGAAAAAATTCTTCAACGACGTCAAAATACAACGAGGAAAACCATTACTTCTTCCCAAACCAATTACGGAAGAATACGATACGATTGCAGAATACGAAACACCCAAAATGGAAAAAATCAATTTAGAAGACATTCAAGAAATAAGCAGGATGACGAATCAACTTATACCACTAAAAATCCCAATATCCAACCACTATCCCAAAATTTCTGGTAGCTTATCTTTACTAGCCATAATTTTATTTATACTGGGATGGATTTTTAAGAAGAAAATCAAGAAAACCCTGCAAAAATGCTGCAAAAACCAGAAAAAGAAAGAAAATTCAATAGAAGAGTACCCAGAAGAGTCCAAAATCGAACACCACTCCGTATTGTTCTCATCTTAGAGGGGAGGAGTTACATATGAAGTAACAGCTGATAACATATAATAAATGTGATGACTTCGCGGAAACGTGGAAGATAATAAAAACTGCATTTCTGTTAATAATTCATTCTCTGTTCTAACTTTACTTAATAAACATATATTGTAATTGTGATTTTTGTTTTTAAAAATCCAAATTCGAAGTTTTAACATATAATTTACTAGAATCTAGATTTTTTGATTAGAAGAATAGAGGAGAAATGATTTAAAAATTGACGAATGGTACGAATTAATAAAAATGTACCAATAATAACATGTAATCCAGGGAAACCTGTTGCTATAAAAAAAGAAGATCCGTAAACAGAATTTTCAATTGAGAAAGGGGCTTCAATGTATTCATACCCCTGTAGAATTGTAAAATAAATTCCTAAAATAACTGTAAAAATTAATTCCTGGAATCCTTGTGTAAAATTATTCTCTATTAACCTATGATGAGCTCATGTTACTGTTAATCCTGATGTTAGTAAAATTAAAGTATTTAGAAGGGGAATTTCAATTTGATTAAATGGAAATAACGAAATACTTCTGATGTAATAAATAAAATTATTCCTCAACGATGACCTTTTGTAACGAAGAAAGTATGTAATCCTCGATAGGTTTCTTCTCGAACGATGTCTCGTCATCATTGATATATAATAATTATTATAATTAATAAACCAATTATGAGTAGGTTATTGTTATATAAATGAAATCATTTAATTAATCCTATTATTGTTGTTATAGCTCCTAATGCTCCTGATAAAGGTCATGGACTAATATCAACTTAATGAAATGGGTGATTTTTATGTATCGAGATTAATTTACTTCTCTAAGATATAAAGTTCTTCAAATAGCAAAAACATGAGATTGAATAATTGCAACAATAATTAATCTTCTTCTTTTAATGCATATCCATTAATGGATGTTCGCGACCACATTTTTCATGGCTTCTCTATCTCTAGCGGTGTGGATCAATGTCTGAATATCTTATATACCCGTCCACTGCCTCACGTTCCGCAACCATGACATCCTCTTCCATCCCAATCCTCTCTTTCCTTCAATCTTGCCCTCAACTATCAGCTAAAGGAATTGATTTTTATGGCCTCGCTTTATATGGCCAAGGTATGCAATCTTTCGTTTCTTCACGATGTTAAAGAGTTCACGGTCTTTATTGATACGCCTGAGAATATCCTCAATCCTCACTTTTGCAGTCCATGGTATCTTCAGGATTCTACGATATACCCACATTTCGAATGTCTCTAATTTGCTGATGTTTTTTACCTTAAGGGTCCAACCCTCCATCCCGTAAAAAAGCACTAACCAAACGTAGCACCGCACAAGTCTCAGTCTAAGATCAAGATCAAAGTCGGTACATGTAAATACATTTTTAAATTTTATGAATGTACTTCGAGCTTGTTCAAGTCGGCATTTTATTTCACCGTCCGACGACCATTCTTCATAGAGCCATGTTTCTAGATATTTAAATTTTTCTACCCGTTCTATAAGTTTTCCATTATATGTTACTCTAGATTTTCTAAACGTATTCGCTTCTGTAATGATAATCATGAATTTAGTTTTTTTGATGTTGATATTTAATCCCATGTTTTGGCTATGTCCGCCTACTATATTAATTAGTTGTTGTAGGTCATCTGTATTATCAACACTGTGTCATCGGCGTAACGTATGTTGTTGACCCAGACTCCATTGACTTTGATCCCAATGTCTCTATCTTCAAGTGACTCTCGAAAGATGGTTTCAGAGTATATATTAAACAGGAGCGGCAACAATATACAACCTTGACGTACTCCTCTGCGAATCCGAACTTGCTCAGTTAGACCAAGATTTACTTTGACTTGAGCTTTTTGGTGCCAATACAGATTTTCGATACAACGAATGTCTTTTTCGTCTATGCTATGAAGCATAGACAAACAATTTTTTTTATTGGTCATAGCAGTTCTGTACAAGGACCTGTGATGCGACTATTGCCTCTCTTGTACCTAACCCCTGTCTAAATCCAAATTGCGAGTCGCTTATATTATTATCATATTTTCTACATAATCTCTGATGTATTATTCTTAGGAATATTTTTAGGGAGTGGCTCATAAGGCTAATTAGCCTATGATCTTCACATTTTCTTGCTTTCGATTTTTTTGGGATAGGAATAAAAACTGAAGATAGCCACTCTTCAGGTTAATGACCAGTATCATATATGTATCTTGTTGAACCGCTTGTGAAGCACTCTAGTGCCCCTTTCGTCCAGTAGTTTCAGTATTTCTGATGGTATTTCATCTGGACCAGCTGCTTTATTGTTTTTAGCGACTAGTACAGCCTTTTCTACCTCTTCTTTGGTAATAGAAGGTCCAGTTAGACATTCTTCTGCATCGAGTTCTCTGGTCTGGTCTGGTGTATTGACGTAAAAAATTTTTCTACATAGTCTTCCCATATCCTGTATTTCTCATGATCTTCCATAACTATCTGGTTGTCCTGGTTGGTTATTATACCTAGACTTCGTTTTTTAAATATACCAGCGACTTCCTTTAATCTTTTATGGAGGTTGAAATCATCGTGTCTTCGTTGCAGTTGTTCTATTTCGTTGCACTCGTTTTTAAGCCATTCATTTTTGTAACTCTAATTTTTGTTCTTATGAGTCTCTGTAAGTTCTGTACTTATTTATGTCCTTTAATAGTTTTCTACGCTCATCCATTAAGAGCAAAATTTCATCGGTCATCCATTTTTTGTTTTTTATTTCTAGATTTGAATCCTAGAACACTTTGTGAGGTATTTCTTAAAACACTTGCTATTTCTACCCATGATTTTGACGGGTCGCCCTCATCTGTATCTAAGAGTTTAATCGGTTGGTTAATACGGATTTAATGGTTGGACTAAACAGTTTACATAGTGCTATTGTACGTCTTGGTGCTTCCTTTTTAGCCTTTGAAAGGGATATTTTTATGACGGTCGATAGTAGTACATGGTCTGTGGGTATATCAGCTCCAGGATATGTGCATGTCGTTTTTACTGAAGAAGCAAATATGGAGTTTATAAGGATGTAATCTATCTGGTTACGGGTAACGTTCCTTGGTTGATTTTCAGGTATATAGGCGGCGAGGGTGATGTTGGAACCATGTGTTGGTTACTATCATATGTTCTTCTTGACAGAACTGCAAGAGACGATCCCCTCTTTCATTTCTTATTCCCAGACCAAAGGGCCCAACGATGTTTTCGTATTTGCCATTTCCTAGCTTGGCATTTAGGTCGCCCATGACTATATTAACTTCATGTTTTTTAGTTAATTTTAGAAGACCCTTCACATCATTGTAAAATTCTTCTATGTCTTGGTCATTTGAGTCGGCTGTTGGTGCATACAGCTGAATTATATTTAGGTCGACAGGTTTAGCTCTAAGTTTTATTAAAACAGTACGATCGGAGTAAGGGACGAAGTCTAAGACAGATTTTATCAGGTTTTTTGATATTATCATTCCTACCCCTTTTCTATGATTTCTGTCCTGGTTTCCTGAATAATAAAAGACACCATTTTCAACAGGACATATTCCAGAGTCGGGCCATCAAGTTTCTGCAACTCCTAGAATATCTATCTTGGGCCTGCTCATTTCCTGCACGAGATTTGCCAATTTCCAAGCTTCGAAAAGGCTTTGGGTGTTCCAAGTTTCAATTTTTAGAGTTATACGTAAGTTAAGTCTTTCTTCTGAAACATTCAAGTCAGTCCCCCCCGGAGATCCGATCGGGGGACTATTTAAAACTCCGGAAAATTTTGATTCGAATGTATCCATGTGGTTCTGTTGGGTTGTTTGCAGCCTCCCACTCTGGGTCAGACGCTGCGTGAGAATCTTCTTAGCTTAGCTTCACCTTCATCACTTCGAGACCTTACTGGCATGGGTGGCCCCACCGGTAGCTACGCTACCGCCGGCATCGCTCCCTGGATGTAAGGTTGCTGAGCCCTCTCACCAACGACAAGGTTTTGATTCCCCTAGAGAGAGAATAATTAATAAATTCACTAAAGTAATTGTTCTAATTGGTCCAGTATTTCCTAATAAGGTTATTAATAGATGACCAGCAATTATAATTGCTAATGTTCCGGGACGGATTATTTCTAATAATTTCAATATTATAAATCTTAGTCATAATTTATATATATATATATATATATATATATATATATATATATATATATATATATATATATATATATATATATATATATATAAATGGCAGACTATGGTCAATTGAAAGAAAAGGTAACACCAAAGAAGAATTCATTGATGAATTACCTCTTGAGCTACATCCAGATCAATCGCTTAGACACGCAAGAAAACGATATAACATATTCCAAAAGCCAACGCTACTAATAAAATTTTAGAAAGCTGAACAATTCCAAGGACGCAAAAGTAGATGCTTGGAAATATTATGAAAGGCAAACCTAAAATGGTACAAGAAAAAATGTATAATTCGATCACCTAAAAAAGGTGAGTTTCTACCGCTTTTGCAACCACTTCTTGCAGATTTCAACACCATACAAAGGATATGGTATGAAATTACCCGACACGGTAACTCTGCATTTCATAAGCAAATGTAGAGTTATACATCGGGGACAGCTATAGAGAAGGCGAAGGACCACTCGGATTAGATCTTTTCCTACCGGTAGGAGGTAGGAAGAGGTTTACCCGAGGCAGCGAAACACACACACACACACACACATGAAGACGTCTAGACCAAGAAGCCAAGAGTGTATAGCCAACAGGCTAATCTCTTAACAAAAAGATAAGACATCCCAGAATCTCCCATAGACCTCAGGGGAGAGGAAGGAGTCTACGCGCGAAACTGCGACGCGAAAGAGGATGAGGACCTGTCGAAATGACAGGGGGTGGTGGAATGTTCTTCTTCGCACTCACTCGTGGATTTATCCGGGGGTGGATGCCTAGAGTGACGGGCTCGTCTCACGGGAAAGTGTGTGTGTGTGTGTGTGTGTATAATATTGATTTTTGTTGAACGTAACTAAATCCCCCACAGAGTTTGGGAACACGTGAGAGACATTTGAGTGTTTCAATTCTTTAGGTAGGTAATCGACAATTGATTCTGAGGTTTTTGGAATATGTATATCGTCCAAATCCAACTTTTGTATTGTAGGTGCTAACGTTGATTTTCCTGTAGTCGTCACCGCCGCCGTAGTAATCAAAGTAGGTAATTTTTATTATTTTCTCTGCTTCCCATACAAAGCTATCATAGCGTTTTCATCGTTTTTATCCAGTATCTACTTGATAACAAGGATGCATGAGGGTTGTTTTGACACTGCTATGTCCCAAGCCGAGAGCATGTCCAATTTCATGAATTAAAACCATTAAAAAACAATAAAATATCAAAAGCATGTACCGTTTAGTGTAGGCTACTACGTAAAATATTCATATGATGATAATATATCGTACTTTAATAGCTATAGAAAAGATGGATTGGTGTGCTGATGAAATGGCTAAAATTTCTAAATTCATTCATTCTCAAATTAAAACGTATGTACCAATGGCTCAAAAGTCTTCTTCTTCTTCTTCTACTTGTGACAAAACAAAATGTCATATTTGTGAAAAAGACTTTTCAGCCACAAATGCATTTGTTAGAGATCATGATCATTTTACCGGTCATTTTAAAGGTTTTGCGCACCAAGCGTGCAATTTAAATTCCAATTCAAAATCTAAGTGGATACGACAGTCATTTTATGTTTGTTAATTTACTTCCCATTAATAAGGAAAAATAAATATATTTGACAGCGTTTCAATACTGGTGGATATATATCGAGAGTCAGTTTTATTCGAAACTAACGAACTATGAAATCATGTAGGCACTCTCTTCATACAGTAAATTACAAATTCATAGGTTCAGACGATAACGAATCTGATATTCTCATAATTTTAGGCTTGTACTACAATGTATGCATGAATTGAAAATTCTTTTCTTTCTTTAAATATTATAGAGATCCATTTTTTGCCTTAAGTTTTAATATCAAAAATATTGACGTAAATTTGCATATTCGCTTTAGCCAGTGTATTATCTGATACATTGAATTATCAATTGTAAAAAAATTTACAATTTAAATAAAAATGTTTAAATATTTCGGACCTCTTTTCTTTTCCATGTATTGTGCAAAAAGAAAACACATGAAAAATATTAATTTTTTTTAAATTTTTTTCCCAAATCATTACAACTCATGTTTTATAAAAGTAAATGATTCCCTTAAGAGCCGCATGTAAAAAATCATTCTGCACTATAGAACAAAAAGATTACAATATTTGCAATTGACTTTGACAATCATTAGTATTATTTATAAAAAAACCCTATAACACCATAATAATATTCACAATAATTTAAATTTCCTAAAGAGAAATTCGTTGAGATATTAAATCATTGTTCAATTTCAAAATTTGATAAACTTCTTTTCTTCAACCATATAATAGTTTTCATCGTGTTTGTTTATAAAAATAACTTTACTGCCTTGGAGAACATCTTGTTTAATGGTACAGTATTCATCGCGTGGAAACGATATGGGATAGGTAGGTAGATCTTAGTAAAAAAAAATCATCCTTCTTTTGTGTGAGTGTGGTAATAAGGATGGACCACTCATAGACATCGAATGATATTTTACCAGGTCTTAAGTGCTCCCTCAAAATCACTACGGGTAAAAATGATCTGGCTGGACTGATTCCACAACTAATGTTATAACTGCAAACTCTGTTCCTTTTTTTCGAATAAATAGTATAGTTAATTTTTCGCAGCCTTTTCATATAAGTTAACAGTACTGTCTATATTTAAATTGTACTCTTCAAGATGTAGATTGTGGATATTAGCATAAAGACCTGGCATGTCTAATCGGTAGGTCAAAAATTCATCCTTTTCACTGGAATCGATACTGCTATACCCGCTATCTGACGACATGTTGATAACAAATAAGAAGGAACTTGAACTGACTGAGAACATCGAATCGAAAAAACTTCAATTTATAAGACCTTTCGAAGAGAAATAACATTCTTATCGGTTTTTTGCGGTTTTTTTTCCAATAACATATTTGGAGCTACTTTTCAATAACAAAAACGCCTAGTTACACTACATCCACGTATTTTATCCCACTACTATGCTTTTTGTCTAACCCAAGTCATTTGACCCTTCCTTCTGAGTTCTTTTTCAACCAAGTAAATATCGGGGTTTGATGTTTTATGCAGCTCTTCTTTATACAAACCACCGCTGTTTTGTGAGCCTTGCATATCCTCTATTCGCCAAAGATCATCTAAACCTTCAATAATTGCCCGACGCCGTGTATAATTCTTATCTACAGGTATGTGGAGTTCGTTTATGAGCTGTTTCTTCTTCTTCTTCTCTTTGGAAGACATAATGATAGTTGTGTGTATCACACTGCACCACCGCTATTTATCTTCATGTCCAATTGATTAAGACGGTATATTCAAAGCTGCAATATTACCAACAATTCCTCTAACGTTTTTTTACAAATCAGCCATTTCATTAATTTTACAATTTCTTTTTTCAATTCGATTATATATTCGTAGAATCGGTAATTAGGCTTGAATTTTTATTCAACGCGTCATTCAATTTTGACAATCTTAATAGGTAATATGTATGAACATCATTCATATCTTCGTCTAATTGTAAAAACTGTAAAAAATTGTAAAATTGTAAAAATTGTAAAAAACCTGGAAATTATTTACAGAGTTGTAGGTCCACCGCCAGAGGGCGTAATTAAATACCAAAAATTATAAAATAAATAATTTACAAATATTGCCTAATTAAGATGCATTTAAACAATGATTATCGAATTGATCACGAAATCCAGCGTCTATTTGATTATACAAGTTTTAGTCTATCTCTTCAAATAAGAGGTGAGGGGAAGCGGGAACATTTTACTATGAAAAAAGGCTTGTAAGTCCAGTTCTACTTAACCTATCTATGCAAACTTAGTCTTTTTGAAGAGAGCTCCTTTCTACCAATGTAAGAGTTATAATTACGAAACAACCTAATGAGTAACGTATACGGTAGAGGGCGCTATATATTTATTTTTTTAAATCTAGCTATCCTTGAAAAATGTTAAATGGAAACATGCAATTTTAATTAAGAATTATAAAAATATATAAAAGAAATTGATTAATATTAACAAATTCCTCATGCAAATCACTTACATCAAAATTAAATGGCATTCAAACCCAATTATATTTGAAAACACCGTCTGCAGGGAAATATCGATCAAAGTCTGCTATTAGTTTTTCTAAATGATTAATAATAATTTTCTGTATTTCAGAATCTTTGATATCAATATTATTGTTTTCAACAAGTAAATTAAGAGTCGGGAATGAAGCAAGTTTCTTTACTTCAAACTTATTTCTCCATAATTTGAGTTTATTTTTAAAACATGTAATTTTTCAGTTCATTCAATAATAGTATGATTACGTCCTTGCATAGACGTATTTAGATTATTTATTTCAAATAAAATATCTGACAAATAAGCAGCTTGAGTAATCCACTTCAACTCGGAGAATTTAGATGCTAATGGGTGTTTCTTTTCTCTCAAAAAAAATTCGATTTATGTCCGCAATGATTATACTCTTTGAACAACTTTGCCCCGGGACATCCATCTAACTTCAGAATAATATAATAAATGTTCGTATTCTGCACCAAATTCGAAACATAGTTCGCGGAAAATTCTACAGTTAAGAGCTCTTGATTTGATAAAATTGACTACCGCAACAGTTTCATCCCAAAACGATACATAATTCGGATGAAAATCGATGTAATTTGTAGATTCATTTGTTTTGCTCTTGTCGAAAATCCCTTTTGAGATACTGTCATGGCAGCTGTACCGTCGGCGCAAATACTGAAACACTAATTCCAATTTAATCCTTCTTCTTTAAAAAACGAATCGACCATAAGAAAAATATCTTCACCTCTAGTTGTTGTTGACATTGGTTTGCAAAATAAAATGTCCTCCTGTATATCTGTTAAACCTGGATACCGCGATAAACCATAAGTTGAGCATCTTTACTTACATCTGTCGTTTCATCCAGTTGAATACTAAATAAACCAGCAATTTTTATAGCAGTTGAATAAGTTGATTCTTACTATCAAATGAAATATCATTAATTCATAAACGAATTGTATCATTTGATAATGATATTTTTTGTAATTTCTTTGATCTCCGCACATGATACGTGCCATGTCAATGGCAACAGGTTTTTCAGCAATATTATTCTTTTCTTTCTTTTCTTCTTCTTCTTCTTTCTTTTGTCTTTCTGGGGTTTCCTTTGTCTTGCAATATGCCAAGCCACATAAAAAGAAGCAAGTATAGCTTGTTTGGCAGAATTTATAAAACCATTACTTCTTGGTGCATCCAAACGCTGTCTTTTTAAATGGGCTTCTTTTATTTCGAAAAAAGTACGATCTTTTCCCTCAAAGGAGAAATTTTTATGTTTTGCATCAAAATGTCTTTAAGTTTGTTCGGTTTCATCGATTCATTACTTAATATTTCACTGCACAACACGCATTGCAGCTTGTTCACTCCTCGATCATAAATGCAAGTAAAATCTAATTCTAAAAATGCTTGCTTGCGACCCAATTTTAAAGCTCGCGTCACCAACACCATCTTCACAACTATACCCCATATAATGTTGAAGCCCGCACGATACCAACGCCATCTTTCCGACTCCACCCTGTATCCCAGTCACCCGGGCTATCTTTCAGAATGTATAATGTCTACGGCCGCGGTGACGTCACACGATAAGGATACTACGACGATAAGCTCGTCCACGCCCGCCTATTGCAGCGCCACCAGTGGCAAAAACTGGAAGAAGTGTTCCAGGAGTGACATAGTATATCTGCGAAGATATCCCCGATGGCGCGCCTTTGCAAATTTCTAGCCATAAGTCACAGCAATAGAGTGAGCTTTATATTACTTCCGGATGGCGGCTACACAAAAAACCCTAGAGAAACGCTGAAATTCCAAAAGCGTATAGACCCATCATCCTTACCAGTTCACTACTGAAAACAATGGAGAAATTGTTGGATCGGTATTTGAAGGAAAATACCACCAGTGGCAAAAATTGGAATTAATGTGACATAGCACATCTACTCTCCAGCTCGGTCTCTTGGAATCCCTGAGAATTTTTTGTACTGTCTGAGCGTCGTTGAACGCCTACAAGTTACCTTGGAGTTCCAAACCCTCGGCGGGACGCAAGAGCCTGGATGATATTTTCCGTTGTTTCTCTGTAGAATGATCCCACCAAGAGTTCCGAGTATATTCAGGTTTCCGTATGATTGGACAGTTACCTCCGAATACCTCTGTGGTCACAAGTTGTGGTTTTGCAACGTCATCTCAATATGGACAGCGAGATCAAGTCTCGCTAACATATCCATAAGGTGGCCGATGAGCTCCTCTCGAAAAAAATTTGTCGGTGATCCCACATCGAGAACTCCATCGACACCCTCCACGAGCTGAACAGGCTCAATTTATTCATTGGGCATATGATGAGGTCAATCACAGACTTACCTCGATTGCAAAAGTATGTGGAGACACTCCCTCGATTGAGGACTTTCAAGCTTTAGGAACATAGGACGTCACTGAGAAAGCACCCCTTGGAGTTCTCATCCACAACCCATGAGAAAGGAAAGCCCCATCCTTTCATATTACCTTGCGACTGCAATTACGCCCTTAAGTGTGGATACAGTTTCCGTGGAAATTTACGCTAAGCAGACTATCAGGTTTTCCTACGCACTCTTCTCTCCTTGACCACTGCTAGGTCACTGATACAGACACCTGGAAATAAGAAGCACGATACGTTCCTGCTTAGGATACAAGCGCGTGGATTATGTTACACAATGATGTAGCGTACCCCCAGCTAGAACCAGTCCACTTATCATGCTTCTGAAAATCCAGAGTTCTTAGATTAGACCTACGTTTGTGTTGAGTTCACTGAACCTGTTGCACATAACGGCAGCTGAAGCTTTTTCTTGCTGCAGATTCGTCTGTAAAAATTTTATAGGCACTGCAATATAAAGAGACTAGGACTTTCCGTGAGATGTCAGCGCCTGAGGTTTTTTGTTAGGGAGGGTTTAGTGCTTGGCTAACCTAACCTAGCCTCTTCAGACGGTCTAATACCTCCCTTGGGGTCCTACCTCCCTCTTTCTTCCCAATCATAGAGAAGGGGGCATTGGTAATGCCATAATAAAGCGAGCCTCCAGCCTCTTTCATAGCTTGGGCTGACTTGCTATCGACGTCCAGCTCTAGTGTGAGGCACTTGGCGTTATCGGACTGGTTTATTCTGCTGTCCGAGTGACTCTCTTCCGGGGCGAAATCTGGAACCCTCTATGTAGTCACTCAAACTGTTTTCGACTGTAATTGATGCGATTCATACCCAGCTGGAGAGGCAGAAACCGGATGGGGACCACATGATGGTTCCAGTCACCGCGTCAATGAAATCTAGGTGTTCTTTGCTTTTTGACGTGTTTTGTTTGAGCCTCCGGTCTGGAAGCCCTTGTTGGGGGGTTGGGGAGGTTATTGTAGAGGTTAGGGGATCACCTTGGAACCCTGAATCGTTAGGCCTGAGTGCCTCATAAGTCCTAGCGATCCTTCTCATTCTCTTCTTCGCACCAATAAGGTTGTGGGGGTGAGTCCTTTTTGCTGTTTTTATTATTATTGTCCATGATGTTCCCACGAGTGGCTAGAGAAAATCAACTGCAACAGAACTCCGCATGTCACAATAAGGCTAATGTACTGCCAAATTTCACCAGGTTGACACACAGACACTATGGAATACATGCCATTGTCTAGGCCTAGAAATTTTAAATGCTAACAAGATCGTTCAACTTAGTAGCATTAATCGTTGAAAAACTTATTAGATTATCACTGAAGATAAATAGTAGATTTGCGGCTTTGATCCAGGAACAAAACAATAGGTATGAAAGTCGGAGTAATATAAAAACAAGATTTTATTCAATTTCTAAAATATTCTATACCTCGAACATGATCCAAGAGATCGTATGATCACCAGAGATTATAGGAACAAATCAGCCGAACTCTCAACACATTACTTTGAAAAATCTTTAGCATTAATGGAATCATAATTTGAGATGTGGTGGAATCTTATTAATGTTCTTATTCATTTGAATAGTTTTGAAAAGGTGAGATGAATTTATACACATGGTTTATTATACTCTTGGAATTTATTTATACACTAACACCAAATACACTAAAATATTCACTATGGACTATACTATTCACAAAAAATAATTACTAAGCATTTATCTAGTTCTTAACACAATAATTTTCACTATTATGATACGATTGCTATGACATCAAATTATTAAATGCCTTTGTCTGCTAATCTATCGTTTAATCATATCCAACAACTTTCTAGAATATTTGTGTCTAAAGTGACGTAAACAAACAAAAGTCCGTCTCAGAAATTGTCTCTATAAAACTAGTCGGAACACGATTTAAATAGCCTATGAAAACTATAGAAAGATATGCTGCTTTTTAACATGCTGCACATTCACCAAACTTCAGTACCATTTAACATTATCGAACAAGACCGGCTTCATGGTCTATGTAGGTGAGCGAGTTCGTACCATTCCCCTTTTCTTAGAAGGGAGTTCCTTCTGGAACTCTTGTAAGGCTAGGACTGGATGTTTAAATCGCCAATGTAATATTTCTGCACTTTCCTGTCTTATGAAAATAACAGGGCGCCTACGGGAAGCATAACTGCAAATCTATGTGTGAACACCTTTATCATGTGAATTGTGTTTTAGTTTCAGTATCTGCCCGGTTTCAACAAATCATCTTCTGGCATCATCATCTTTTTGTTTTTTTTTTCAGTTTTGACTCCATATGTAGTTTTCCCGGTACCTCTGTAAACACCCATTAATTTTTCGAGAGCTGGTTTACTTCAGTTTTCCATTGGGGACCTTGCTCATGATTAAGTATGGACCTACCCAGATTTTTTTAATTTTGGAGAAAATCTTCCCGTCCATTTCGAGTTGAGTGAACATAAAGATACTGGTAAAACTGTTCCATAGGCTTCCCCTCTCTCCAAAATTCTGTTCTTATGACACAGTAGTTCTTTTCTGGTTTCGAGAGAAATTTACTGAAGTATCCCAGCACTCTTTTCTATCTCATTGCTTCAGTTTTCATACTAGTGGAGAGAAGCTGCGTCTCCAGTGAGTCAAGTATGTAATATCTCTATATAATTTCTTCTTGAACCTTCGATAATACATGCAATTTTCAAGAAAAGTCCTAGCTTGATGTTGATCAGTTGGTTGCGGCCATCGCTGAATGGGGGCAATTTTCTCTGGATCCACCGCAACTCATCCATTGCTCACTGTTTGACATATATATGAACTCGGTTTCAGAACAGCTGACACTTCTTCGAATTCAACATGAGCTGGGCGGCGTGAGTTGTTTGAATAGGTCTTCTGAAATCTTCAAATGTCTTCCAATATAACTTTCTCAAGACGTTTTCCGTCCTTCAAATATTCCGAGCGCATTACAGAGACCGAATGGCGTGATTTTGAATTGTCAAAGTGGTAAAAGTAGTCATTTGAACTATCATCAATTTGGGCTAGATTCTTCCTTCTTAACTTTGTTTCAGTTCACTGCTTTATCCTTATTGAATCAGTTATAAATTATAGCAGCTGCATTAAACTCTTAAATGTGATTTGCCCAAGACGTCCCACCGTCAAACGTTGAGGCTTTTAATAGGCTACTGCAAATGTCTTCTAACTTGTGTTTTATATTTATATGTTCGATCCTCTTTACTTTTGCAGAAATGTCTTCTGCTCTGGAATTTCACATCTTTTTTTTTCAATTCGTTGGTTTTTTTGTCCACAATTGTCATTTTACTTTTGATATCCGATTTCAGTGGAGAAATTCTATTTAACACGTCAGCCGTAACGTCAATTTTCAATAATAAAATGTCGGCAGAAGTATCATTCTTCATAGTCGTAATCTTCTCGTCTATATTAGCAGAAATCAATGAAATTAAGATGGAAGCCTTGTCTTTGAGAAGAAATATTTCTTAATTCTTAATTTAATATATATTTTACAAACACAATTTGATTTCTAACAACCTTATCCTTGGTCAGTTCGTAAAAGCATTTCTAACCTTCGGCGTGAATAACCTCCACAAGCCTCCGATTTCACAGTTGGAATCTATTAAATAGTGAGCGCTAAAAGAGGTACAAGCGAAGCGAAGCGAGTATTTCTAGAACGCCTAGATCTCTGCAGAGCTACGCAGCTCCTAGAGTTTCGACACTCGCGACTCAGTTTAGTTTCACCTTTTGTATATATTTTTGTGTATATTGTTTTATTGATATATGTATATAGTAAGTTTGAGAGTTTATCAATCTTTGTTTATTGTGCTACCTCCTTACCATATTCGACCCTAAGACTAGCGCCCATAACTGGTGACCCCAACATGATAAGCAAAAGACGAGAAAACAGTGAACATGGTCAGTGTACATACACAGTGTAATGCGAAGGGTTCAAGGGAAAAGCAGTGATAGTTTCTCTATTCGTTTCTCGTGACAGGAAAATCGCAACAGCACTCTGGTTCGTGATTCCGGACCAAAATCTCGTTGCTTACAAAATATTGGGCGATGAAGAAAAACTCACTCACTCAAGAATGCCACCGATCAAAGCACGTACCTTTAGAAATTTTTGTTTTACCTTCAACAAGCCTCGAGCACGTGAATATTGATATTATCATCATGCCTCTGTCAGTGAGAAAGAAGTACTGCTTGACCTGCGTAGATCGTTTTTGTCGTTGAACAGTAGCTATCTCAATGATCAGGAAGCCAAGACGGATGCCCGCGCCTTCTGGGAGGGTTGGGTTAGCAGTTCTGGGACATCGCTGACGTTAACAACGGATCAGGAAAGGCAACTCGAATCGGATTTATATTGGTTGACGGGCACTACCCAACTGCATACCACAGCATACCGTCCACAAGCCAATGGGATGATCGAATGTTTTCACGGGAGCTTCAAGGCAGCGATACGGTGCCATCAAAACCATCAATGTACAAAGATCGTACCATAGGTTGTTATGGGCATTCGCGCAACGAAATTCGAAGACGTTTTATTGTACGAAATGCTATTCAGACAACCCATGCATTTACCCGGGATAATCTTCGAGCCAGCGAACCCAGAAAGTGAACCAGCGGAGTGCATCGAGGAACTACGCTGGCATTTCGATCTTTTACGATCAATACCTATCAATGGCACACCGACATCGTTTATCTTTAAAGATCTGGTCACTGCAAAGTTTTTCTACACCACGACGGTGGTAAAAACTCATTACGCATGCCTTACGACAGACCTTATGAAGTGATTGAACGACGGGAGAAAACTTCCATTATCAAATTCCGCGGAAAAGAAAATACCATAACGATCGACTAAATGAAACTGGTGTACACGCTGTACGTGACATTACCAGACGACAATGGCGTTACTATCCAGCTATGAAGTCATCAGCTCAAAATCCGGAACAGCAGCCTGACGATAACCAACCACAGCCGATGAACTTCCCTCCAGAGAACGACGCACCAGCTCAACTACAGCATCAGCAAGAACTTTGGCGTTAAAAGCGACGGGTTCGCTTCGTAGAACGTTATAAAGATAGGCTTTCGTGAACACACAAATACTCATTCACAGGTAGACACATATACACAAGGACGCACACGTATACAAACACAATCTCGTGATTTCATCATTGGAAGTGGGGTTATGTGGTGACCATGCCATGTACTCCGAAAATTCCTAGCTTTTATAATCTCCTTATTGTCCAAATAGCATGCAACTAACTTAATATTCTCCGAAATACTTGGTCCACGTTTTACGAAAAACCAACACACTTCACGAACGCTCATATCTTCTTGTAAGTAGTTACCAAACTTTGGTCATTGTTCTTCACAATCCCGGACTAACGCCCATAATGTATTTTCATAGCACTCTAGGATTATTATACTCGTTTTCTCTCTTTAAGGCGTCACTGAATAACTTCGTTGTGTTTATATAAACAATAGGCTCTGTGTATTGTTTGTAAAGTTATACATTTGCTTCTCATACTCGTATATATTTTAGTCATACCACTGCATCCCATTATACTGCTTCCAGAATACGGGAACTTCTTCCTAAAGAAGCGAATTTTCTAGAGGTTTTTTGTCCTACTTCTGCTCTCTCTATGGTATTTGTCCTCTGCCACCGTCTATCGTCCTAAGGTAGTATTTGATATGGCAGTGACATCAGGCTATCAGTTTATGTCATTTCTGGACATTTCAAGAAGTTCGTCAGAGTTCTTTGTTGATGTGCTCATGAATCTTTTGAACTATCTTATGCTTGTAGTGGTTCTCCAGTAGTACTTCATCTATTTCTTCAGCCATCCATTATCATCGTTGTTGATGTGACAACTCATTAAGCCACAATAGGGCACTGGTTCAAAATATAAGTTGTTGCTCTTTTTTGACAAGGCTGTCTCCTTCCTCATTGCCTGGTTTACTCTGATAGCCTGTTAGCCACATTATATTTATTTTGATTCCATCTACTAGTGCTTTTGAAAATTGCTTATACTCCTACGGTAGCTTGAACGTCAAAAAATAGCTTTCACGGTTTTCAAGGCCACTTGGCTATCGAAGAGGATGTAAATGTGCTTTGTAGAGAGGTTTCTATTCAAACACTTCTGATATGTACACTGTTAGCATCTCTACTTGGAAATAGTGAGTAATTTTCTTAGTGGAGTTGAGAGCTTTGCATTTATCGACTATCTAATTTTCAGGTGACTTACCACATTCCTTGTCCTTAATTTTTTGCCTGAATTAATTTGCAGGCGCCACTAATACCTTTTCCCACTGGCGAAGGGTAAACAGCGTCTCAAAGGCTGTAGTGCAGCAAGTCGACATGCTCTTGTTATACCTAAACAAATGAGCCTTTGAGTTTTGTTCAATTTCCAGTATCAAACCAGTAATGCATGTGTGATCATGAGTTCGATAACCATTTGGTTTACCCAGTATATATTCCCCATGCTATGCCTACGACTTTGAGACAAGTCCTTATAGTCGCGGTTTCTTTGAATATTACCTTGTCCCAAGTAAGTTTTTCATCCATGACTCCTAGATTTTATTACTTCACTAAAAAGTATCAGTTAAGTTCCATGAAAGGTAGGTGCGTGTATATTTGTCTTTCTTCTTCTTTTAAAGAAGACTAGTGTTGATTTATCATGGTTGATTGAGATTTGCCTTCCGTCAATCCAATTTCAATTAGGCTTAGCACCATTTGTATTCTGACAGATTATGTCTTCATGCTTACCCTTTAGTACTACTATCAAATCATCGGCATGTCTTAGAACTGTGAAACTAGTCCTACTAAGTCCATTACTAGTGACCACACTAAGGGTGATACGAAAGTTCTTCATTGTGATAAACTTGGAAGTGTTGCCGTTAATTTTCTTCTTTTCTCGTCGCGTTTATGACCGTAAGTTTCATGCCTTTGTTAAAAATGTTTTTGGGGTTTGAATATTAAAAAAATACTATCCTCTTGCATTGTTATCGGTGCCCTCCTCCGTCGTCAGGAAAGTAGGCAGAGGCTATCAATATATGCCTGGCACCACCCACCATTGGCACTTCCGTAATAGTAGTAATGAATTCTGGGACAGGTGCAAATTTAAGGTTATTTGGAACAGAGAACTTGTATGAAACTAATCCATATAGTTTCATGTAGAAGCCTTGAATACGGACACTATTTATCTATTGCTCTTGTCCTTTAATAGTACGCCTGATAACCATCCAGTTTCTAACATTAAGTTCTTTGTTTTGGCCTAATATTAATTTGGAATTTTTTCTATAGATCTTAAGAGAATCTCTTATCCAGGGTTTTGCAGTTTTGCAACCAGCTAGCCTGGTCTATTATGGACAATGATTAATTTGAGCTTTGTTTGTTCTAGAGCAAGCCGTGGTCATAATTTGTCTCATGCTGGCTTCTTTTGAGGCTTGAATCTACTACACTGTTGAAATTTTATCTGGAAAATTAGTGTGTAGTATTCCCACCTTCCCACCTTTTGCTGAAAGTAGGTTTGAGAGCTTTAACTACAGATGGGGCACCGCTACCTGTGTCTATTTCAAAGAAATAAAGAGTAATGCCTCTTTGTAGCTCTTTTTCTCTTTTGAGGTTCAAGGGCCGTTTATTTCAATCGGAATATTTTGAATCCATTATTGAAAGGTTCTTTCCTGATTTTACATTAGGCAAAGTCTGTTTTCTGGTGTAAACTGGGTCAAAACCTCCTACTGGCCGCTTCGCTCAATTTGGTCTTCTTATCGAATTTCAGTTTTCTTCTCCAATCACATTCAAGAATGAGATTGGGTCGAATCCCCTTCTCCACGCTGTGCCCCTGATATGTTGAGCTCCTCTTAGCCATCACTTCTTATTGGTGATGGTTAGAACTAGAGCGGTTGCTCTAGTTCTCCATCAATGTGAAGATGTGCAGCATCCCGAGAGATTGTTGGACTTGAACACTTTCAATGTCACATTCTTCGGCTAGCGACATAAGAAAGCTATTAAGACTTTACCGTACAATCACTTCTACATGTACCTACATCTGATTACAAAATACCTACGTCACAGTAGGTGAGGGTCATCAGATATCTAGCAGCCAGTTGCAATAATCCAAAATAATATGGATCAAACCTACAAAATGAACAATATCCTTTTACAATTAGCATAACATAACATAGTAAATTTGACATATGAAATTATTCATTAAATCGTAAAGAAACGAATATGAAAAAATTACTGTTTAATAAGTTTACGTGATGTAATCGGATAAGATCATTCGTGAACGGACCAAATCTTAGAAAATCAGCTACGAGAAACCTCTCTGCAAACATTGTTCCGAAACACATTCGAGCAGAGCAAGATAACATAGAATATCTATCGCAGAAGACAGTTTAGAACCGGGACAAAGTGATCTTACACTGCTCGATCGCGGTGACGCACGGGTTTTTACAGTGCGATCCTGAAACGAAGAGACAGACTCAAAATTGGCTATCAACAAATGATCCAAAATTGAAAAAACGGCTAAAAACGTGCAGCTGCAAAGCCTGAAAGAATCTCTAGAGTCGTTGTATCATTAGGTACTAAAGGACATTACTTTGAAAGGGATCAGGTTGTCTACGAATAAAATTGCATAATAAACAATTTATACTATTTTAAAATCTTCCTATTGCCTACTACGTGATCTTATATCTTTGTACCTTAAATAATATGAGCATCGAAAGTAATTTAAATTATTATTAATTGGTAAGGCAAGTCAATTTTAATTAGTTCTTCTATCTCATACGCACCCAGGTGTAATGGTCTAGAGTTCCATAATCTCTTACACTCCTAGAGAATGTGGATAGGGCCTCACGAGAGTTACTAATCGTAAATTGTCCACACTTATGTTGATACCTTTTATAGTTCTTTGATCATAGTTTCCAGAAGTATATTTGCTTATCTGAGTCCTTGTAGATTGTTTTATTAACTATTTTTTTCCTATACACTTTTTTGCAGATTTGATGAAACAGTTCAGACCCTACTAAGGGTTACCCATATAGTAATTTACGATGGGCCCAGTATAGGCCCAGACTTGGGCCAAGTATGTACAACTCTGGCCCTAGCTTGGAAGCCGTTATTGGCCCAGACTTGGTGGAAATCTGGGATGATAACAATGTCCCTCGCTTAGATTTGCAAGCCTGGACTAAGCCTGTCTGCCTAGATAAACCCAGGACTGGTCTGCATCCTTGGATCGCTGGTTGCTTGTAAAAATAGATTTTTAATATATTGTTAATAGGATAATATTTTTATCGCAAGTTT